>NW_026017110.1:678784-680192 GCF_020466585.1 Dendroctonus ponderosae | reverse complement strand
ATGTTCTGAGTGCCCCTGAAAGGCTCTTCTGCAATTATCTCCAATACTTGTTCCTCTGTGTCTGGAACGCGAGCATCGAACTAAAAAATCAATAAAACTCGCGAATTCGAACTAACAGAAGCTATTGGACAGGGGTTCAAAGAACAACAGCAATTTACTATTGAGCGTTTATGTGATATTCCTAAAGGACTTTGTGAGTCCTCAATGTGATTGAGCTTAAAAATAGGGCCGATGAACAAATCAACTGGATTTACCAGTGCAAATGAATCGTTCACTACTTCCACTTGGAGTTGTTTCCCCTGAGGCCGATTTCGGCATTTTCATTCATGCTGACCAGATCTTCATCTATTAGGAGTTCAAAATCGCCCAGAACTTCTGGGGAGGGTACCTTGTTCCATCTAACGCTGAAATGGGAGAACTCGTCTTTGCAAATACAGTAATAGCTGTATTAGTATTTGGACACGTTCCATCGTCCGCGCTTTAAAGGGTTGCAGGAAAGCTTCGGCCTTTTGGTGTACATACTTACTCAGGCATTCCAGAGGGTGGGACGACAATGTTGAAAATATTATCCAATAGTTTATGCTTCAGAATCCGGTCGTTTGCAGTGGTCGAGGTGAGCGATGGTGACGCATTCACCTAAAAAAGGGAAAATGTTCCTTTCGTTCGCACGGAGCAAATTTCTACCTCAATTAGCCAAGGTTTCAACTTGTTATCGATGATGATGTCGTAGCCGTAGCACTCAAAGCAATGGCGATCTGTCGAAATGACGGGGGCGATCGCCTTTAGACTATGTATAATCAGCCAACTGATCTGATCGAAGAGGTTTTCTGTCACCTGCTTGCCTCTGGTGCTCTCCAAATAGAGCCGTAAATTTTGCACGCTCAATTTCCCTCCGTGTAGCGAATTGTATTCGCCCTGGAATTTTACACCGAATATTTCTCCAAAGGACTGGATTTCTTGTTATTTTAAAAGGATTAGCGCAAATTAAGGCCCCTTAGATCCATCTCCACATCCTTCTACCCACATAGCAAAATGATATTCAGAATATACCTGGAACATTCATGTGATGTACATGCATATTCTTGAGACATACATGAGTTCTATTATGAACATTCCATGGATGTCTCAGGAATCTGTCAGAGTTAATACACTGAATGTTCATGGTATGTTCAGTGAATGTACCTGGTATGTTCAGTGAATATACATGTGTATTTTCTGGGAATGTACCTGGTATGTGCAGTGAATATACATGTGTATGTTCAGTGAATGTATATGGTATGTTCAGGGAATATACATACATATATGTAACGAACGAAAAACGATCCTTTATTTCATCTTATTAGTTTATTCACATATTTAAGTATTTACTGATGTAATTTTTCAACAACAAGAGTTACTTACAACTAAT
>NW_026017110.1:675726-677785 GCF_020466585.1 Dendroctonus ponderosae | reverse complement strand
GCAAACTAATTGTGCGATTATATAAAAGATAATCAGATTAATAGGGATTTGTTTTCCACTCGTATTTCCGGTCCATATGTTAGTTATTAACAATTCATTGCCAAAAATTCAATGCGATGCGATTTTTGTTTATAATATTATATAATAATGGAGTAATCGGAAGGCCCAACGAGATGATTTGTAGAGAATAAAAATGTCTACAAAATGAGGGGTTGAATTAAAACATTAAAACCTGAAGTAGTAAATAAATGTCCATGAACAGTTCACAATGTACACTTTAGTAGTTATTTTTCCAACATTCCTTGCCAGAGTCCTTACATGCAGTTGCTGCGTAAACAGTAATATAAATTAACACTTGCGACGAATCATGTGCATTATTAATAATTGAGTTTGTTTTCTATCAGTAAAATTCTGTAAGCCCAATCAAAATATTCAAATAGCTACAGCTTACTGTAGATATTGTCCATTAAAAACCAAATGTATCACTGACGCAACCTAAAATGCGGACCGTTTTTCCTTCGGACAATCGGATAGCAAATACCCATCGAATAGCCAGCAAAATCGGAACATGATCGGATACAAAAACGGAGACGGATCGGGCAAGTCCAGTACCATTTTGCTCTCAGATCTTCGTCCGATTGTATGATCGGAGTCGGATCGGATAGAAGTGACCCGGCCTTAACTTGCGCAAATGTGTGGCGTAACATGAAATGACTTACCCCATGTTTCTGGACTGAAACGTTGGTTAAGTGAACATACATATTATCCAGTTCGGCGACACTCGAGTCATATTTCACCGTGCAAAAGCGGCAAAAGCCCAGTTTAAATTGATAGGCTTTGAGCGGACGGAAGGATGTCACTAAAACGTATAGCCTGAGGTCGAACTTCTTCCCCCCGATAAGTAGGGGATTGTCTATGTATCTGGCAATGAGAAAAACCATCACTGCTGCGGCAAAATCTCGACAAAAACGCCACATACTTGGAAATAACGTAGCTCTCCTTGGTGAGCTGTTGCTGAAAGGGGGTCTTTGATTCCCTGGACCATCTTTTCAGTTTCGACAGCTTGTTGATGAGAAATATGCCCGAGCCCTGCGATCTGCCGCAGGGCTTCATGATCCACGTACTTTGAGGCGCCTTTCGATACTCCTCAACAAACATGTTGTAGTCGGCGGGCAAAACGAACGTCACTGGAATGAAGTCCAGGTGCAGGTATTTGGAGTCGCCTCTTTCAGCCATAATGTTTCCCTCCTTTTCCAGATCGCGCCGGTAACGCTTTATGTTCTTAACCAGAAGGTCTTTTCGGGAGATTTCGTAATGATTAGGAAAATGGTTGATGATCCTACAAGTAACGCAAGTGTGTGCAAACTGCAGATGTGTTGGAAAAGGGCTCAATAAATACTGACTGATTATCGTTCATGCGATATCCGCTGTCCACGCTAAACAAGCTGCGGCAAGTTTGCGTGCCGGCCCAATAAATGTTCCACTCATCTTCTGGACCGACTTGCGACCAGCCGCGTTTTTCACAATTAGCCAGCACCACGCTTTTATCCAGATCTGTGCAGAAGTTCACTTTCATTTTGATGGGGAATGATACTTGACTAATTTTGATCCAAACCGATAACCTCGAATATTGATCAATCAGTCCGAGAAACTATGGAAACTCATTTTCCTCTCATTAAATTGCAATTTAATTCATTGAACGATTGGTAAAAATCGATCGCGTTCTCATGTTTTTAATGCCGCCAACCGCAAGTCGGTACATGGAGGTAACTGAACAAATAGTCAACTTTGCACTGCTACCAAAAGGTGCAGACTCGAAGCAGATCCAGAAAATATTTTTGCAGGTAATGTACTGCTTGTTCATGCAAAAATTAACACTTTGTAGTGATGTATTTAACGTAAATTTAACATAACAGTGTATAAGTTAAGGCGTTAAATTGATAAGAGAGAATGCTGAGAATATGGCATACGGATGCCGGAGCTGACAAAGTCTTAGATAGGACTACAAGTTTTAAACGATAACTCCCGAAAACTCGTAGTACAAAAAAGGGCGTTTTTT
>NW_026017110.1:665239-674727 GCF_020466585.1 Dendroctonus ponderosae | reverse complement strand
AAAAGAAAATTAAATTAAGTTTTGCCTATTCCTGATCCATTTATAAATTATTAGACTAACACGAATATTAAAATTATAAAATAAAATAATTATTGTCAAGATGCGTTAAGCAAGTTCAATATTTTATGGCTTCTATTAATTTATGAAGTTATCACTTCTGTCGGGCGTCTTTGGGAAGATTTTGTATTCCTCCAGCCGCCGGGCAAACAGAAAAAAATGCATGAGCAAAAATTAATACTAAGCACTTACCATTAAGGTGCTCTTTATTCTGTCCAACTTTTTGTAACAAAGTTGGGTCCTGTCGGTATTCGACGTCACGATTGTCCAGGCTTGACAGCAAAACGTCAGAATTTACCCAAATAAAAAATCGCGTTTTTTTCCACTAAACAGCCTTACCGGTCGGATGAGTTTTTGTAGAACTGTCACCCACACGGCCTGTTTTAGGAAATCAGTACTTTCCTGCATGAAACTCGAGAATTTACCCAAACTTTTTAAATTTTGCTGGAGCGAACAGCAGCGCGCACGTTCTCTGTGTTTAGACATTTAGGGAGGAACTCAATAGTTGGGGGGGCAACCTTTTCATTTGTTTATTAGACATTTTTGCTTCAAATGGGCTCAGAAATATAATTTTAAAAACGTATTCATATCAAAATAATAAAAAATGTATGAAAAAATTGTCCATGTTCTAAAGTGTTTGAAAACAAAATATTTAACCTAAACCATTTCGATATTGCTAGGGCCACCTGTGCACTAAATATCGCACTTGGGTCAAAAAGCATTTTTTTTTTAGTATTGGCAGCTTGACTGTTTTATTAAAATAATCCTTAAATTCTCACAATATAACGCAACAAAGGTACAAATAACACAATTAAAGATACCACTAATCACAGATCACAGAGTGTGTGATCTGTGTCTCTGTTATATGTAAAACCAAATTAACCTCTGTGATCTGTGCTTATGGTTGATTGCAGGTGACGATAACCACACTTTTCAGTCCATTTTGTAGGGTTATGAGAGCAGCGTTTAACTATCTTTAACTTTAGAGTCAGTGCAACCCCTTGCAATGTCTACAAGATGGTAAATATCCATTTATTCCAGGGCTCATTTGCTCATGCTTCAAATTGATCGCAGGTATCCGTTGTACCAACAGGGTGGGCCGCAGTTGCGGGTGTTTTTGCCAAACTTTTGGATGAAACTTGTCAGACCGACAGGCGAGCATCCCCCCAATTTGGTACAGTTTTCCTGCTCAATGCAAATGACCAAGTTTGATATCAAAAGCTACTTAGAGAAAATCTACAACGTAAAAACAGTCGATGTTCGGACACGAATCGCTCTGGGAAAAACGAGAAAAGATCCAGGAAAGGGCTATGTAGTCAAGGATGATGATATTAAATATGCGTATGTTACATTGGTGAGTTCGCATGCTTTTAATGGCCCATCAACAGGCATGCATGGAAGCACACATTTGGAAATGATTTCAGGAAAAAGGAGAATCGTTTGAGTTTCCTGACCTATTTCCTGGTGCCGAAGAGAAGATGGATGAATACGAGAAGTCATTGCGCGCCTCAAAGGAAGGTTTCACCAAATACGTCGAGAAAAACAAGCAAAGGCCTGGAATGCCAGGTTGGTTTTCCATCTAGATTGTTTTGTTGTAGCTTAGATTGTATATATAAGAGTAAACAGTGTTTGTTGGAGTTTTTCTCGTCGATATATGAAAAAGCCACTCAAATAACTATCTATTTGCCAAACGCAAACCTTACATCTACAATATCATGCTATAGTAAATCCGGGCAATTTCATAATTTATTTATTCTAGGCAGCAGTATGTTTTACCGGTATAAACTAGGCTTACAAACTATAATTCCGAAATATTTCAGCAACAGTCATTTCGACGGTTATCCGAAACTTTCCAGCGCAACGTGGCTTAAATTACAATGAAACAAAATCGTTTTTGTGTTTTTACAAAATCCGTGGAGATAATTTGATTGTATAAAAGATATATTGTCAAATATTTAACACTATAACATTTAGCAGACTAACAAGAAACGTGAATGACAATGCCTAGTTTTGTTATCAAACGATTGCTTCGAATGTAAAATAGCAAAACCAGTTGCTAATACAAGAGATGAACCGCAAACTGTAAATAAATATCTGAGAATGCGTAAACTTAATATAACGAAACATGCTCCAATTGTTCCAAACCATGTTGTCGGTGTCAAATGGGAGCATGAAAGTATACGATGTATATAAAAGTCCACACCCATACAAATAGGAAGCATTATACCTTGTCATATCGAGGATTATAATATTAAAATATCATTCTGTACATAATCCCTATGCTTAGGTATCTAGCCCATGAAGATTTATGCTCAATAGAACTCGATCGAACTCGACAGAGGAATAACAATTGCAGTTGACTATTCACACTAAATACTAAAAATAATAATCGTTCGATATGTAAAATTTACCGAAATAACAAACTGTTTGTCATGCACTATGCATTATAATACATCTTGTCTACAGCCGCAGTTTGCACGTGAATGAAGTGTTCGCAAAAAATGTACTTTTTGAACTTCACTAATTGCGAAAGTCATCTGATATCGACTCTCTTTAATGTTAAGTATAATTTTATCAAGAATTCAACGTTTCGCTCGTTTAAAATTGCATATTACAGGAGAAAATTATGATATATGATAGGCAAAAATATCCGCAACTGCTCGAAAACCCTCCCGCTGGCATGTAGAGATTGCGGTTTTCCGATAAAATACTGATACGTTTTTCCACGTCTAATTGACTTCCCACAATTAATTTGTATGCTCTTAAGAAATTACGTCATTCAATTCAGCAGATGCCGGTAGATTAAAGCGAATGTTTCTATTGGTTAGAGGTTTCAGTTCGTACGACGAAACACTTTTGTATCATCCTATAAACGGATGCATGGGACAGAGGCTTAAGGCGTTATTTTTGCGCAACAACTTTCAAAATGAAATATTAAACGCAACTCAAATCTTGGTATCAAATAATGAATTAGTCTTTTACGAATACCCCTAATTAAATTGTCATGTGTTTGCCCGATTTGAAGTCACTGTTATGTACAGGTGAAGCATCCAATGAGGATTTTGTGTAGTGTTCCATGCTACGATTAAATTCACAGGGAGAAATACACGGTATTATTCGCCCCATGAACTATTTGTCAGTCGTTTATAATTCTCCGATATTTCTTGCCGGGGGGTTGCAGATCGTCGTCATTGTCCGCAACCTGCGCTCTTGGATGCACATATTCGGGCAGAAACTTTTCCAGCTGTTCGTCGAAGAACTTTTCCAACGTTTTTGCGTCCGAGTAGACTTGCGAGTCAACCTAACAAAGTTGAGAACATTTATTGCCGATAATTTATGACGAAATTCGCAACGCTTACCGAGTTGAACGTATACGCGTTCATGAACATGAGACGAACGTCTTTTACCAGCTCGTCGATGTTTCTATAATGGTTTTCAACATTCCAGTTTAGCTTTTGGCGGATTACATCTAGTGCGATGGGTTTCTTGATTATTTCATGGTACTCAGTATTCTAGAAATATTTGCAGTTGATGATGGGAAGTACTAGAGTATCATGAAAAATATATTTACCTCAGGACCAATAATCTCCCTGAAGGGTAAACTAGTTTCATACTGACAGTACAATTCTAAGACCAGGCGTTCGGCAATCTTTCGTTTCCTCACGCTCAGCTCCTGGTCTGCCTTCTCATGCAGGAGGTTTTCGGGAATATCAGAAAAGTTCATGCAAAGCAGACACTGCCAAGTATCATTTTCTCTAGAATTGAAAGTATGCTGGTGGAATTTCATCCAGAATCTCGGGCTGGATTGCGCCTATTAATTAATAAGAAACAAACTTACTCAACGCTAAGGTTTGGTATATGACAATACTGATGGAAAACTTTAGGACACTTGTCACAACACACCAGTTCTCCCCCATCCATACACACGGCACACCAGTCTTCATTCGGATCGTCTTTGCTTGTCTCCATCATTTCTGCCTTGATTTTAGGAGCTGGAGTGGCGTCCCCTGTCGAACTATCCACATGGGGCGAGCCGCCTGATCAAACATGCTTATTTCAGTGGCAGATTCGCACGTTTACGTTGATTAATTTACCTTTCTGCCGTCCTTCCGCAAGCACTTGAACGCCATTAGAGTCGAGCTTTGCTATGGTGGCCATCAGATCTTTAACAGACTCTTCGCAAAACTTGTCCAAGCTTCGCTCGGTGTCTTGATGTCCCTGTATGTGATTGGGACTAGGAGTTTTTGGAATTGTCGAGGTGACTGTCGCTGGAGGATTTTTGTTCGTTTCCGGCTGTTGCCGTAAAGTTATCTTGAAATTGTCGTTAATAGTCGGCATACTGGAACCCGATCGGTTCTGTAGCTGGTTGCTTGAGTCTGGGAAAAAATATTTTGCTCAATAGAATCAAAAGAGATAGACTTTCGAGGTCATTTCTTGAAACTAATGGGTTTTTCACGGCCTAAAAACCCGAAAGACCCATTAGTTTTTAATAGAATCAAAGATTTCGTTAAGGACTACCGTTGGTTTGCTGAGGCGTGTGCCACTTGGCCCCAGTTCCAACAGGGGCGGAATTAGCAAAATCCTGTTGAGACTTGCTTTGGACGATCATTCGGCCCTGGCCCTGTTGAGTAGGGATGAGCATCCGCACCTGCTGTGGCTGCTGATTGCTGAATCTGACCACAGTAAACATTCGTTTGAAGTAGGAAAATCGGTCGGGGCAAAGTGAATTACCTGACGGATGGGTTTGGAAATCGGCATTGAAACTGAGACGATTGAATAGCTTGATATTGCGATGGGCCGGTTTGTATATAAATAGCATTACTATTGTGGGGTTGCAACAGATGCCTCAAGTTACTCCTATCGTGCATCATGCCATGGGGATGAGTGGACGAGGATACCTGGGAAAATAGAGAAAGCTTCGCATGAAATGGCAAATTAGTTAACAAGAAGTCAGCTCACCTGTTGCTGTTGCTGGTTGAGGCCCATGGGATTATTCGGCATCCTCGGCATAGACGACCGCTGTAGGATCGGTCTTTGCATTCTGGTCAGCGAAATTGCTGCGAGCTGCATATTATTCAAATTGGGGGGACCCATGCTTGGCATACGATTTTGCAGACTATTGATATTTGATCCTGAAAAATCGAATTGTCGACAGGCATGCACAGAAAATTTACGGCTACTAGTTACAATCAGCAAATCACTCACCAAATTGTTGGGAGAGGTTTGGGTTGTTATTCTGGCTGATGCTCTGCATCAATTGCGAATATTGCTGGTTATTCGATGCGTATTGTCCATATAAGGGTGGATTTCCCATGCGAATGCCCACCTTGAAAGAAGGTTGATTGTAGTCTGCTTGTTTAAGCCACACAGCGACGACATAAAACCACTAACACTAAAGCGGCCTTAAAGGTTTATCATGCATGGTGCTTCCCTTGTTTCTCAGAATAAACGGCAATGTGTGGAATACATTGCCACAAGCATGCAGTGCTGGAGAAGAACCGAATCAGCCACTCTGTGAATTCGAAATTGCCTCAAGGATATTTTTAGAATTACACGGACCAGAGCAGAGCCCATCAACACAGGAGAAGGCATGCTCTTCCATTGATAGACAAACAACTGCTAAATAAACTACTTTACCTCTGTGTAATGCAACCTATTTGCCAACGGCTAATGATAAATCAGATTTATGTAGGATTTTCCGCTTTAAGTTACTGACTATTTCCCATCTTCAGTCGATATAAAGAAACGCAAAAATCGTACTTGTGATTGTTGCTGCTGTTGAGGAGTGGGTGGGAATCCAGATGGAGACGTTTGCTGGACTAAAGGACTTATCGGAGACTGTTGCGAAGTTGGCCGCATTTGTCCTGGGCTGGGGGACTGATTTGGATGATACGAAGGGACTCCTGGAGAAGTCGCCTGCGAAGGGTACACTCGTCCATCCACAACAATCTGACCAATCGTAGACATTACTGTGAAACATCATTTAAAACCTTATTAATTGAACAATCGAAACTATCGTGATGATTAGGACGCTTCACAGGAACATTTACCTGAAGACAATCCTGCACAACGCATTGCCAGCACAAAAAATCATAATTACTCAATGCTGAAATAAAGTTAGTTCGACTTTTGTCAAGTACCTTTGATTAAATCGGGCACTTTGTCCAAAGCGAGGTGGATTCGCACTGGAATCTCAGGGTTTGGTATGTCTGCCCGCTTGCATTTGATCCGTTTCAGGTGCTCAGTGACTTGCTTCTTGCTGTAGAGCAGCGCCATATCATTACCATGATCCAGAGCATACTGAGTGAACTCGATGCAGTGATCTGTCATTTTAGAAAGCTGCTCAAGAGCCAGCTTTTTCTCTTGAAGTGTTTTTTGCTTCGAATCGCAGACTTCGGTCAGTTTTCCCACCAGCTGTTTCCCACGAGTGCTGACTGTTTGAGTCAATCTGAAACGCAACCCTTTGGTTGTCAGCAACTTCTACTAAACACGTTTCGATACACTCACTTCACTACAAGCTGGGTGATTTCCTTCACCAATGCCTGCTTTTTCTCAGTTATCAAGCTTTGCCTATCGTCAATTACCTTCATTGCACTGGTAAGTAGGGCTCTTTTATAACTGAAATTAACATTCAAGAGTAGTAACTTTTCACCAATCATCCATCGAAAGCACTCACCCAACATCTTTAAGCATGTCAGCGATGTACTTCTTTGCTTCTGATGCAATTTCATTGGTAAACTGATACTTGTGCTCTCGATGTTCGATCAATTGGCAGTCTCTGCATGTGAGTTTGTCGCATGTTTCACAAAAGAGTGAGAGCTTCTCATGGGGATGATTCGCGCAAAACAAACTGGCATGGCCATTGTTCAGGGCATTCAACTCATTCAAGCCCTCCTCCTTAGATTTAATTGTATGATCCTTGGTTATCTTTAATCTAAAAGTTGAGGAATTTATTAATTGAAGATTTATGAGCACCACGATTGCCAAATAGACACCTCTGATGAGCTTGAACACAGTTATCACAAATGAATTCGGAACAATCAGCACAGTAGCTGGAGGCCGGCGCCTCATCGCTGCAGCTGCTGCATTTGAGATCAGTCACCTTGGAAGCATTGCTGCTCTCGTCACTATTGGTCAGTTCAATGAGAAAGTGATTTTCAATTAATCTGGATGCTTCGCACGGGATGTTGCATGTGGGGCAAGTGATCTGATTGCCTTGAAAAAAATTTAAGGTATCAAATTTGCCCATTTAGGTCAGTTTTAGGTGCAATTGGCTTGGAATTTTCTCTATGGCCGTTTTGTTTATTATAAAATACATATAGTTTTTTAATAGTCAGCAGACAACCTTCGATGTATGAAAAATTGCGGGCCTATACAAAACAAAATACTATTTAAAGGTAATAGTTGTGTAAACAGATCTGTTTTGCCAAACAATTCAGCAGAAAGCTTTTCCTTTTATTAAATATTGTTATTACGTTATATACAGGGTGTTAATGTAACCCTGTTACAAACTTTGAGGGTTTACTCCTTTCAATAAATGATTGATGACACAAACGCCTCGTTGAGCAGTATAATAAAGGGGTTAAAAGTTTACAGTTGCAGTTTTAAATTTATATTTTAATTTTGTCCTGAATTAATTTAATACTCAAGTATTAATATGGTATTAAGTATCGCAAAAATTGCTCGAAACTCCCATCACCACAAGCGTGCATCATTAACGCGATGAAATAAGTTACAGTGCGAAAAGTCCGGCAAGCCAATCTTCCTCTCAACTCACTGGTGTTTGTATTAACACCCTGTATTATTAAATAGAGAACTCAGGTAAATTTTGCAAGTTGATTTAGAGGCTGATTTCCGCAGAACATTCAAAAGGCATGCTGCTTCAGACGAAATAAACCTTTAAGCGCAAAAGCTTACGAATCGCAAAAAACTTTTTCCCCGTTAGACTACGAAAACCCTCGGAATTATTAGATTCTTTGAAATATCAATGAATTACGATACAATTCCACATTTCAACCGTTGTGCAAATTGTACTCATAAAAAGTTACAGATTCAGCAAAAGCAATGTCCTTTATAGAATTTCGTGCTCTGGTTAGCAAACAGTGGGGTTTGCTGAATTGGCTCAGAAATCAGCATCAAAGGGCGGATTGCCATTGAGAAAACATATATTTTCATTTGTATTACTTTAGGCTCATGTTACGTTATATTGGGTGCATGTTGTTCCTGTGTGCTAACAGTAATGACTGCAACTTACCAGCTGAACCAGAAGACTCATTATTTTCAAATAGTTTCGCATTAATACAATTGGTGCAAGCATTGTGCAGGCATTCCAGCAGCTTAGGATTATCCGAAGCAGTCAGAATATGATCGCAATAGATACACTTAAAAGCAAAGCCTTCTGCAGTGGCTGTGGGGCTTTCAACATGTTGCACTTCGCTGGAATTGCAATTATCCTTGTCCGCCTCCTTCAGACTGGATTCTTGTTCATGGGATTGAAGGTCTGCCAAAGTATCGGTCAGGGATTCACCCAGATCAGTGGGCTCTGTACCAAGGGACACATTAGTGAGGAAACTATCAATCATCTGTAAGTTGTCTGTGTCCGGTGAGAACATGTTATCGACAAGACTCGGATCAGTCTGATTTAAGTCGGTCATGATATTGGGGTCGCTGAGAAACTCTTTTGGATCGGCCATGGCTTTCACACACTTTGAAACTGAGTGGACGTTGTTTGTAAATAAAACCGACTGTTTTATGGTCACATTTCGAAAAACCGTGTCCCGCACAACATCTACGATTGGCAATCAATGCTCAATTATCAAAACATTACGATTTTTCCACAGTTTTATTATGAATTTTGGCGATTTTCAATCGCAACTTCACCCGAGTTGACAGTTTTGCAGATGCAGACGCCTTTCCAGGCTGTGAATACTTTGCATAAAAAAGCGATATCCCTAGAAGTTTTGTAGTCGAGTTTTGCGAAAATCAGGCAAAGTTTCTGCTGAGTTTGTATTTAATTAAATCCAGACTACTACAATTATATCAGATCAATGCCAGCAGTGCAGCTAAAGCACACTTAATAATCTGGATTCAAATATTAATCTTTTGTTCGCGGGTGTGGACAACCTGCGATTTTTTTAGCGCACGGCCCAAGCTAGGTCTATCTCTTTTACTCTTGTGTGTGGAAGTGGAAGGCCGAGCCAGCACAAATTGATTTGACGAGTGGCTCATCGCAGTAACGCCTGTCATGGATCCATCATTTGGATTCAACGTTACTAACCTAAAAATTTCAAGTTTGTTTTGTTTATGGAAGGCTCTTATACGCTCGGGTAGGGTTGATGGCTATGGTATAGACGTTTTTATTAGTTTTCCCTTTGGAAAGTTACTGAAACAAGGAGACAATGAAGTCCTGCGTACGCCATTACATATCCTTA
>NW_026017110.1:655411-664240 GCF_020466585.1 Dendroctonus ponderosae | reverse complement strand
AAAATTTTAGGTTAGTTTGTGTTAGTGTCGTTGAATCTAAATGATGGATCCATGACAGGCGTTACTGCGATGAGCCACTCGTTTGATTTGAACTTCAACAGCGGATTTGGCAACACCACAAAACAACCCCCGAAGAATCGCGCTGGTTCTTCAATCTTCAAATTTTGAAATGTTTGTGGGCAGATTAAATTTATATTCGCCGCATTCTTTACTAGAACAGGCATGATGCTGAGTCGATTTTATTCTAGTGAGCTCCAGCCAATTTAGAGTACTGTTTTAACATTGTGACCAATCACGTTCGTGATATGGTTTTGCAGAGTATTCTGAAAAGCTACCATAGATTTTAAGCATGGCATGCGAAGTTCATTTGGAGAACTTTTAAATGCACACTTTCAACAGTTTCATTTGCAGACGTCACAAATGCAGCTTGAGGTTTTGTTTTGACTGTCAGATTGATTATTGTCAGTTACTTAGGTCTAAAAAATTGCAAATACTTGGTAGGTTCTCCGATGGCAGCGTACAATGTTAATTACATTAATTAAGTGAAAGTGTGCAATTGTCCAGCAAATGCCGCAGTGTCGTTAACTAGTTTTGCAATGACAGAAACCGCGCATCAATCTACTCCAGAGCTCAACGACGGTGGGCCCCAATCGAGTATCAGCAATGATATTACTGTTTTGAAAGACTTCTGCTCGAGCAATGCAGACTTTTTCGCCAGCGACAGCAGCGAGAATGGTCAACGGCTGTACATTTCGTTTATGGCCCTCATTGATGCTATCGATGGCCTTTACCCCAGACTGATTGAGATCGAAAAGCGAGTCAAGGAGTTTGATTTTGATGAAGACACTCCTGGGAATGGATACAGGAGTTACATTAGCGTGTTTCAGCTGGCTTTGAAATATGCCATAGATCTGAACCAGAAGATTATGTGGCGCAGGAGTAGTCTCCTGTTTAGAAAGACTGTCTTAACCAAGTGAGTAGGAAGCGTTTTTTTACAGCAGCGGCATTTTCAGCACACAACTAGTTGATTGCAATTTTTTTGCACCATTAGTTTAATGTGTTTTTACGTTTCAGAGAAATCGAATCCTGTTCACATCTACTGTCTAGCTTAGAGGTCTGCTTCAAGAATTTGCAAACAATACTCTCTTGGAGCAAGGATGGGAATCTCTTTGTGCAGGACCGACCTTTCGAAGAATTAATCTCAGTTTGCCAGGATATTAATCAGTATTGCTTCTATGGGCGCTCGTTAGGCTTTCAAGTAAATAGTTTACCAGTCGATAAAATCCGCCCTTTGACTGCAAGCGACTTTATTTCAGTTCTGTGACTCCCTGAAAAACGTCTTACAATTTATTGCCTTATCGATGGCGATTTTTTCTGAAGCCTACTACAGTCAAGGTATGTCCAAACGGTGCGTAAATGGATAACTTGAAAAGTCTCTCTGTTTTTAGGTTCTCTAATCTCCAAAGCCACCAACTCCTTTATGACCACCACCAAATATATTACTGATCCAGAGCAAAGAGCTAAGCGAATAGTGAATATATCTCAGAGCGCCGATGTGGATTTCTGCAAATCCTTTTGGTTTCTGTCGGAGAGCGAGCTAATGAATCAGCTCCCCTCCGTTGTCTGCCCAAGCGTTGCTGTGAGCAAACTGATAATTATCGCACCCGAACCTCTAGTTTTAAACATCGGTGGCAAAGATGTGGAAATTCCTGTGCCTACAGCACATATTGGTAAGATTTAATTGCTTGCAACTAAATGATGCAGTTTGATGGCGCGAGTTGGAACACTGGACAAAAGCCTGTTCTTTTGTATTGCGAACATTTCGCCAAAAACGCAACTGTGAAAAACAGGCCTTTCTTATAACAGCGATCCAAATCTCGTTTTTAAATTACTGGCTTGAGCTCTAAATTTGCAACTGCTCAAACTGAATAAATAACCTTTAGGGCCCAAACCAGTGCAGGTACGGCTGATCAGCTACCATGTGAGGGAAGGAATGTTGGGAACCAAAAACAAAAGTCCATTGGAGCCACCCGCAAAGGGCCTAATAATTCACTGCCATGGCGGCGGGTTTGTGGCACAATCGTCCAAATCTCACGAGCCTTACTTGAGGGATTGGGCTAAAATGCTAGATATTCCCATTCTAAGTATAGATTACAGCTTGGCGCCGGAGGCGCCCTTTCCAAGAGCTCTAGAAGAAGTTTTTTACGCCTATTGCTGGGCTTTAAAGAACCACAATTTCTTAGGAAGCGATGGTGAGTGAGCGTCATTTTACGTTCAAAACTGTGATCTGATTTCCATCCCGTTTCAGGAGAAAGAATAATTGGCGTGGGCGATTCAGCAGGAGCGAATCTTCTGTTGGCGGCCACATTAAAGTGTATTAACAGTGGAGTTCCGACTCCTCACGGAGTTTTCGCGGCTTATGTTCCCACTCTGGTCAAATTTGCGCCTTCGCCTGCACGTCTTTTGTGCATGATGGACCCGCTCTTGCCTTTCGGGTTCTTGATGCGATGTTTGAAAGGTAAATACTTTTTATGCGTTTTATAAAAAAATGCTAAATTTCTCTTCTGTTGCAGCTTATGCGTGCCCTCCAGAGCTCCTTGCGGCAAACAATTCCGCAATGTTGTATCCCTCCGATACGGAAAGTTTCGAGGAAATCTCTGAATCGGATTTGGCTGAATTGCAGGCCCACAAATCGCCAGTATCTGAAGCCTCCGACACACTCACGTATGGCTCCTTAAACTCGCATATGGATGATCTGAATGAGAAAGATGTCACTTCGGCAGAAATCGAGAAGAGCCAGAAGTACATGGCCGATATAGTACAGAACTTTGTACTAGGTAGGGATTACTTGGGGTCTCTGTTTTCACGTACATACCACTATAAAGTTCCGAACAAAGGAGGTACGATTTGAGACTGATTTTTCTGTGTCCGACAAATTCTGTGCTCTTTTAGTTCATTGGCTGTTAAGTGTTTTAAAGCCCATTCTGTACTGTGCTAATTTGGTTGTTTCCAATACGATTCTCTCGTAAATTAGGCAAAGTTCGACTTTAGCTTGCTCAAGCATTTCATTGCCAAAATCCAAGGGTATTGCAAGAAAAATAAACATCTTAATTTCACTATTGTTAACCACACCAAGTAGGTTTTTCGAAAATGCATGCTATTTTCACTATTCTATTGTCCTTAAGCCCTATTAGTTCAGCGTAATGATGTTATATTTTCTTTAGTCATGCGGGACAACCAAGCTTGAATAATTGTTTTTAGCATAGAACTAAGCAAACGATAGAATGGCTTGCACATTGCTAAAGCTTCAAGAGAAAACTATTTGCCTCATACACATTTATCTGCATTAGAAAAACACTAACTGATTATTTGCCCCCCTTACATCTCCTTTAGAATCAGATACTGACACTGAAGGAACCAGAATCTCACAAGCGAATGGGGCAAGTTCCACTTCTTCTACTCTGGACAACTCGTTCCAAACTAGACTGTCTGGCTTTGTTTCGACAATTAAGGGACATTTTAGTAAAATGCTGGGTGAGCGAGGGTTGAGTTCAAGCGAAAAGATTTTGGAATCGGATAAACCAGACAGTTTATGGGACGAACTTTGCTTCCCAGTGCCGAATGACCCCTATTTGAGCCCTTACTGCGCCTCTGACGATGATTTGAAGAAATTTCCTCCAACCAAAATTCTGGTAAGTTTAAGCGCAGCTGATATCTGGTAGTTCAATGCTGTTTCCTTTAAGACTGTTGAACTAGACCCGTGTCTAGATGATTGCGTTATGTTTGCAAAACGGCTAAAATCAGTTGGAAACGATGTGAGTCTGGATATTTTGCCAGGTCTTCCTCATGGTTTCTTGAATTTTTCGCTGGTAAGTGCCAGTACTGATTACAAAGAACTATTTGGCAGAACAATGCTTTTGCTCCAGATTTCCAAAGATGCTCATGAAGGCTCTAAGCTATGTGTTCAACGAATGAAAGAACTCCTACAACTGGACAAAGATCTGTTTAAGCCTAAATAGTACTAAGCGATATTATTACAGTGTACTTAGTAAATCGTTGTCGTCATTGTTATTAGCAACAATGAAGTGAAAAAGTATTTATTCTCGCTATATGTATAAATTATAGTATTTTTATACAAGGAAGGTTGGGGTGGTGTTAGAAGTCATGATTGTGTCCAATGAAATCTGTTGACTCAGCTAATGTTCTGTAGAACTAAATGCATACTCGAAATAAATTGTTGCGTTACTGACTCCGTTTTTTAAGAAAACTACAGTTGATTTTGATTTTCAGGGAATGCTCATGTTATGAAGTAGAACAATCTAGTCAGGTAAGAAAAGATGAACCTTGGGGAATTTTCATTTTATTTCGCAATGCTTGATCAATAAAAAACCTATCTCACCCTAAGATGAATATAACGAACTGAAATATACTGAAAAACGTATGAATCAATATTGCATCATCAGCTTGCTCTTTGAAAGTACATGAATTGAGAAACTCCAGTATATCGTGAAAAATACATATCTAAATAGGTTTGTTAACAGTACGCAATAAATTAACGATTATGAATTTGATCGTTTCAACAATAAAAAAAATCGTACTTGACCACTGGAAAAACGACTGAAGAAATGTATGTACAAATGAAGCTAAGGAGTTCTGTTTGATGGTTTGAGACTACAGAACAATTTGTTGTCAATGATAAAAAACGGAAGCATGTCCTGACGAAATATAATCACACCAGTGCTTCATTCTAACCAACAGATCTACTCTAAACTACCATTCATTCGTCCGGTCTTTCTTATTGTCTTTTGAAGCACATGAGCATCTGCTGGTTCGATTCTTTTGTAGTAGTGCTCCTTGGTCTCAACTATTTCAAAGCCGAATTTTTTGTAGAAATCAATGGCGCCTTCATTATTCACTTGAACATGTCTACAACAACGATTGCAAATCACTATATGTTGGCGAAATATATTGTGGAGGATCGAAGTTATACATTCAATGATACTTACAGGAATATGTTATCAAAGTCCCCATCATTTTCGACATAATTTAAAATATGCTGTACCATCAGAGTGCCGATTCCCAGTCTCCTGTAAGGATATAGACATCCAAGGGTCATGATATAGAGTTTTCTGGACTTCTCATTGGTGTCAATCCTACAGCAAACTGCCCCAACCACAATATCATTGTAGTAGGCCAATTTTGCTAATTCGCCAGCCTCCAAAACGTCCTTGTAAAACTTATCGTTATAAGACACTGGGAACACTACACTGTTGAGCTTTTTCAGTTGTTTAATGTTGTGTGGGGTAACATTGCCCAGTTCTATATTCGCCCTGAAAGCAAAGTGAGGTTAGAACTAGGTTAGCCCCAAGTACTCCCTAGAGCTGGGGCTTATTTACCGGGTCATTGTAACGAGTGTGGTAGTTAGTTTCCTGCCTTGTATGAAAATGGGAATCTTAGTCCTGTTTCATCCGAACTTGATGGACTGTTATAAATCGTTCAAGCACATTTCAATATATTGTCACTGTCAAAAAACCCGCGTCTAGCGGTTGCCTAGATCTGTTTAAATGCGAGGATCCTGACAGGTCTGGCGCGCAGTTTGAAAATTTATATTTTCAAAAACCAATTAAACGAGCGTATTGAAATATGTTAAGTGAAGTTCTGTTTGGTATGGATAAAACGCAATTTTCCTAAATATGTCACTTCAATTCGTTTTACAAAAATACCTCAGGGCGCTGTCAATTATCAAACTGCGCCCTTTTCACCTAGATCCTCGCATATAAAATATCTGGGCTACCGCTAGGCGCAAGTTAAGTTTCGGACTGTCAAGTCGGAGTGTCAAATGCAAGGTATTTTTCTGAGGTTAGAAAATTGGTGTTATTATTTTTGCTTGTTTGAGTCTTTCAGTATTGGGCCTGAAACTATCAGTAATAGTGGGAATCTTTTCTGAAAATGACAACACTACGACCCTTTACGTGCGACGATATGTATCGGTTTAATAATGTGTAAGACAAATAGAGAAACAGATATTCAGGAAGTTGTGCTCTAAATCTAATGCATTTCAGAAACCTGGATCCTCTGACTGAAACCTACGGGTTGTCTTTTTACATGCAGTATTTAGCTCACTGGCCTGAATACTTTCAAGTTGCGGAGTCCCCGAGTGGGGAAATAATGGGATATAGTAAGTAAAGCGGGTTAATTTAACTGCACTTCAAGACAAATTCCAAACTATAATTTGTAGTTATGGGGAAGGCAGAGGGAGTAGGAGACAATTGGCATGGACATGTTACAGCTTTAACTGTTTCCCCGGATTATAGACGACTTGGCCTGGCAGCAAATCTCATGAATTATTTGGAAGAAGTATCTGAAAAGTAAGTTCAATTTTAGCAAGAATGGCATTCTTGAACATTCATAGTAACTCATAGGATTGAATATTTCCGCATTGATCTCAACCATTTTTCTTCATCAGGAAACGTGCTTATTTTGTGGATCTTTTTGTGAGGGTGAGCAATCAAGTTGCGATCAAAATGTATACGAATCTTGGATATATCGTATATCGCACTGTTTTGGAATATTATTCAGGCGATCCAGATGAGGATGCTTATGGTAAGACGAACAATTTATTAACTACGATTATACTCAGCAAAAACAGTAAAATTTCGATGCAAAATCGCGTTCTTGTTTGAAGTGAATTTATTTTTTGTAATTTTGGTTGATTCAATGTCTCTTTATCTCGACACCAGAAGAGCTGCATGTACAATTTGTTGCAAAGGGTGTTTTATTTTAAATTTGAAATGCTCGTACAAATTACGAATTGTTTTTAATCTGATTTAGTAGCGCTGATTTCGTGTGCATTGAATTAAAAAAAGTTTCTAACAGTATCCATTGTGTGTGTTCAATTTTCAATACTTTAGATATGAGGAAGGCATTATCTCGAGACGTAAACCAAAAATCTGTGATACCACTTGATCACCCCGTTCGACCTGAAGAAGTGGATTGATGAAGATATTTAGTAAAGCAAAAAATATCAGTTAATGTAAAATAAATACTTAACGTAAAAAGACGCTCAATAAAATTGCTTTTTAACTAATGTCTCCCATCGATATTGGAGGAGTTCCTGCCATTTACATCAACACGAACAAATTGGACAAATATATTTATTTAAATAATATCAAAAGCTACATACAATCCATTTATGTCATGAATATTTGTAAACATCTACGCGTTAAATATAACTAACTAACTTAAAGGTAGATCCTTTGGTAGTGGGAAAACAAACTTATCATGTAGTTAAGTAGATAAAGGCCTACTGAATTGTGGGTCGATGAGTTTGGAATGATATTAAGAAAATGAAGTGCTCTATTAGCTATAACGCGTTGGAATACTCTTAGGGCTAGATAAACCCCCGTTCACTCACGCCCTAGCATTCATCACTTGCCATTTCGCATCAAGCTACACTAATATAATACAAAATAGTCGTTAAAACTAAAAATACATTTTGGTAATCTACAATAAATAGTTTTTGCCAGAGCTGTAATTAATGAGCAAAACATAAAGTACATATCCACGATAAGCTTCCAATGGTTTGTACCCTATCTATTATCTATAGGAAATGATTTTTTGACTGGCAATTTTTAATGATCGATTGAAATGTTACATCTTCACATATAAGCACACAACAGTAAATGAGAGTTTGCTCCGAGTTGAAAGTTTTGCTCTAGTCAAGTAGCTACTTTCGCTCTACTTTTGGCAACAACATTGATATTTGCACATTTTCACCCACCTTATATAAAATAATTACAATTAGTTTTGTCAACATTATTACAAAAAATGCAGCTATTTGGCACATAAGTATAATTCAAAACACTAATGCTTTAAGCTTTGTTAACATGAATTCGTTTCTTTTAAATTAATTTTTTCACTGTGTTCATTCCTTAGTTGGCTTTTATCAACTGACTCTTTAACCTTATAGGTGTATTGTCATGCAGACACAGTTGAGTCTAATTTTCGGTATGCTCACTAGTGATTGCACAACAGTGTCTTTTGCAGTTTCTGAGCATATTTAGGCTATTTAATTAACAACAACTTGGCAGTTACATTTTCCGAACAAAAGCGCATTTTTCATCAAATAAATAAATTCAGCACCGCCACCGCTGATTAAACAGCTGAATGTTTGCCAATTATTTCGCCTGATTTGGTGTAGACTTGCCTTCCATCGAACTCCACGCTTACCGATTTGCCCACCGGTTGGTTCAATGGCTCCTTTTCTTCTCTGAAAATATCAAGAATTATAGTAGAATATAAATCTAGAGACTCTTTCCATGCTAAGCCAATGCATGCCACTGAGCATACGAAGAAATACTCTACTTTAAATTAATAACTAGGCCAGCGCTATTCAAAGTGATTTACTGCCGCAAAGCATTTTGCATGCTCCAGTTCTATCAAGTCAATGTAGGGAAAAAACAAGTGCGAATGCAAGAAAAACTGCGCATCCTATGCATGCTTTAAACAGGCTTCTACAGAGCGAAGAGATATAATTTTAAACCGCCGAACAAAAGTATATAGGGTGGTCGCTCTAACAATGTACACTATTGGGGAAAAAAAGTAATATTACACTTGCAAATGCATTTGATAGTTTTTCAATGGAATCAAGGGAAATAATTAACTATTCATTGTATATACTTTCCTGACTGTATTTCAATTCCAAATCAAATTCATTCCTGGGTTTCAGTCATTTATTGTCTCTATTTATCAATCAAAATACGTTTCGGTGTATTTTTCCACCATCATCAGTTTTTATGTGTAGCGTTGTTGCTGCTTTAAGCCTTGGCA
>NW_026017110.1:653279-655361 GCF_020466585.1 Dendroctonus ponderosae | reverse complement strand
GGCTTAAAGCAGCAACAACGCTACACATAAAAACTGATGATGGTGGAAAAATACACCGAAACGTATTTTGATTGATAAATAGAGACAATAAATGAGTTTTTTGCAGACGAAAATGCATGCCAAGGCTTAAAGCAGCAACAACGCTACACATAAAAACTGATGATGGTGGAAAAATACACCGAAACGTATTTTGATTGATAAATAGAGACAATAAATGACTGAAACCCAGGAATGAATTTGATTTTGAATAATTAACTATGTCATAAAAAACCGGCTTTCTTACGGAACACATGTAATTTTACAAAAATTGTTCGAATAAGTGACCTCCTCTATGATCAATGCCTAGCTGGGTTCATCTGTTCATATTTAATACTGCGTCGCGAATGCTTTCTGCCTTAATCGACTGAAACGTTTCCAAAATTTTTACTTTTAAAAAAATCTATATTTTGAACTGGTCTATCATAAACTCCCCATAAGAAATAGTCAAGAGGATTTAAGCAAGGAGATCGGGCTGGCCATCGCATGGGTCCATTAGTTCCAATATCCATGTATGGCGAAACCGATCGTTTAAATATTCTCTAACAATGTGAATATTTTGTTTAAATACATATTTGCAGTTTTTTCAGGATATTTCTAAAACCATGACATCTGGGATTAATTTCAGTATGGCTTTAAAATAAGCATTAAAATGCTCAACTTTTCCGTCATTTGATCAACTCTGTATCTCGTTGCGTTTAGGAGATCCCAATTACATTGTAAGAGTGACCACCCGATATAACTAGTTTAGATGGGTTAGATTTTCCTATTTAAACAGCTAAAGCTCTTGCGGGAACAGTCGGCTGGAACCAGTGGATGAAGAGGCTCTAGTTCCTCTATTAGATAGAGAAAATATTTGAAGAAATTAAATATCATCTCTCTTCCTAACACAGATAGAAGCGCCTTATAGCAATACATTTCCATCCACTAGATTTGCTTCTTCGCACTCGGAAGCAAACACTAACGAAGTGTTAAACGTGCGTTGCTCTGCAATGGTGTGTTGCAAAAACTCGACAACATCAACAGTTAAGAAAATTGAGCCTTACGAAGGAGTTCCAGCCAGTTTGATTGGTTGGGGCAAGTTGAGGGTATTCGGATGGGCCGGTGCCGCTTTGTAACTGCAATAAGGCAGGGGAAATCGCCAACTGTATAAACTAAAATTTGCAAGGGTGATGTTTGTAATGGTGTCCAAGTGGTGCGATGTCTACAATTGTTTAGTGGCCGTGTGCGAAGTGTAAAGTGCTTATACATGGTGTCCGACTGTGCATATTGTTCCATTTCCGTAGAACTTCTAACGTTTATTATTATTCTCAAATGTAAATGCCATCAGCAATTCCTTCACTTTATGTGCTCTTTAGCTCGTGATTTAATGATGATTTAATAAGCTCATATACAGGGTTATTCACGCTATACGGCACGGAAGTTTGCGGCTAAACCGTTTGATTTTTAAAAAGTATTATTTTATGAATGTCCTGTATATTATTGCATTTTTGGATTCGCTGAACAAAATAAGTGTCTGTTTTAATACGGTTTATAATACCTAAATCTTAAGGTTTTTTTTAAATAATACGAATTTAATCAAAATCTAATTTAATTTTCACGTGTCAAATACTTTAGAAGTTTTTAAGTTATGTAAGCGTAATTTATAGTGAAGTGTAACAAGATATAATATTTTATATCCCAATGATAATAAAATTACCCCGTTATACAGGGTGTCCACAAATTTAAACTAATCAAATAACAACTTTAAGTGGCTCTAACTTGATTAATTTAAATACAAGCCCATATTTTTTAACTTACCGGAAAATGCAATTTTTAATTATCTATCGAATGGTATTAGGATGTTAATAGCTAAGTTTTTGCCTTTTTACAAAACACGTCAAATAGTCGTTCTGCGCACCATCTGGTGTTGTTTAGTTTAAGATTCCAATGTATCTAAGTTGCCTATGCTATTTACACATGTCAAATCATTTATTTTATTTGTCAGTTTAGACTGCAAAGTCTCTTTTTGATAGCTAGAGTGGTATTGTTTTTTGTAATTGTAGA
>NW_026017110.1:644184-652280 GCF_020466585.1 Dendroctonus ponderosae | reverse complement strand
AAACCTTTAGATTTAGACATTATAAATCTTATTAAAACAAACACTTATTTTGCTCAGAGAATCCAAAAATGCAATAATATATAGGGTATTTCATTTATAAAAACACAACTTTGATACTTTTAGGGCTTTTGGGACACTCTGTACATTACAAAAATATTTTTAAAATGTGCGCCCGATAGGCGTCTGTGGATTCATCAAATAATACTTTGCAAAAAACAAACGGGCTAGCCGCAAACGCCCGTGCCGTATAGCGTGAATAACCCTGTAGAGTGGTGTTTGATCCGATCAATCAGATTTCATGATGAAGGCATTACTGTCTCATTAGATAAGTATAATTTAAAAAGAATCTCAAGTGAAGCAAGAAAATGTCTGCTTTTTTACTATTTTTTGGTAAACTGAATTGATTTTCGTGTACAGGGTGATTCAAAATTGGCGTCATTCTTCTGGAGGTGTTGTCTGGCGGTGTTTTAGGAGTCCAGAAAAATTTGTAAAAAAATTAATTGTTATTAAAAACTAAGAAATTTGCACAAAACTATATTAGAAAAACGGCAACAATGTTTTTCAAGGTAATCTGCCTAATTTTACGTAAATACTCCGGTAACCATGGATAAATAGAGAGTGACAATAAGATAGACAAGGATAAACGGTAAATTAAACAGGAATCGTTGATTGACGGAACCTATTTCGAAAGTCATAATCTTGAATTATTAATTTGTTTACAAATTACAAAAACATACATTTGAGCCTGATTATGCACTCTTCTCGAGCATCTTCTCGTATTCGGTTAATTAACTCCTGCTCAATTTATACCGGTGTTCAGTAATCCATTGGTTTAATGTGTATCTGGCATACGTGGTAGGAATGCTCCAAGTATTCCAATATGCTTCCAATTAAACATTGAACACTTTCAAAATAATGCTTGATAACAAAGTTGAAATTCGATTTTCAACTGTTATTATCTTATAGAAATTATCGAAAAAGTGAGCCCCTATTACCCCTTAAAAGCAATGACGCCAATTTCGAATCACTCTGTATAAAATTAAATTGAAATGATCGGTTTTTTTTTAAATTGAGATGGTTAGTACGGTCTTAAGAACGTTGACGTTACCTTCCGAGCTTGGGATCCTCCTCGTCCTTTGTCTTCCTTCTCGCTCGCTCGCAACAAAGAGCGATAAGTCCGGTTTTGTTCACCAAGTAGCAAGTCATATCAACCACTATCAAGATGATTATGATCGCTGCTACGACGATTCCAATGATCAATGAACTGCTCATAGTGGGGCTCCCAACCGGCACTGGTCCAATACCTGTAATTGTTCGGAAATCGTGAATTAGTGCGGGAATTTTCCAAAAGTTTTACACAGTCAAGTTTGGTCTGTTTTTAGCTAAAAAGTGGCACTGCAGCTGGCACTATCCGATTGCTCAGGCACATCCTTTGAATAACTTTTCGGTCTTCCATCAGGAACACATTTCTATGTTACAACTGAACATTCAAAGAAGTTAGCCTTACCAATAATATTCACAAAGTTCACCATAAATCAGATTTATTTAACTCAGAGGTGAAAACAAAGGATCAGAAAAAATGAAACGCGTAGTACCAGCTACATCACCACAAACAACTAGCGACACATTAGTAAGAATGAAATAAAATGATGGTATGCAGGCTAGTAGGTTGTTGATATCGTTGGCTGCATGGAAGTTACGCTAGGTTTACCATCGCAATAGCGATGTTTTACAGTAATTAGTAGCAAAGTGCTTGAATTGATAGCCAAGAAACTTGTTTTCGTGTAGCAATTAAAAGCACGGCGATGAATATAAGGAATATTTAGCATTCAACCGACTATGACTCACAAAAAATGAACTTACATTCATTAAACGGTTGCTGCATGTGGCAGACCATAGAATTGTACTAAACATTTATTAAGAGCGGGTAATTTTCACGGATATCCGGCTGGGGGCTGCGCGGTTAATAATGCGATTCACTGATTGAAAATTCTTGAACCAACAACTTTTCCTAGTGGGGTTTTTTGTGAAATTAAGGTTTTCGTTCACTTTTCACTAATTGAAATTTGCTAGTTTTCCACAAGAGAACCCAGGGCGAAATAATGTCACCGCTGTCTGTCAAACCGTTGTCACGCTGACGCAGACCGGAAAATTTTGCGCATTTTGTGGCTTCTTGGATTAGTTTCAGCTAGTTTTGATTAGTGTTCGTTACCTGCTAATTGATTTTTGCCCGTCCAGTAAAAGTGGTGAGAAACCCAATTTTCGCAAAAACTGGTCTTTAAAAATGCACAGTTTCTTGAAACTTTAAAACTTGGTAACCAAGACTTGAACTTTCCTTCATTGAATCAGAGATTATTTGAAAGTTTGTTAAAGAAATGCTAAAATACATCAGTGATAATAATTCGTGCGGACAAAGCAAAGGTTTGATTTTACCTCCATCGGATGCTTTGTTGCGTACGTTTCGTTAAATCATCATCAGACCAAGTGCGCCCACCAACAGATAATTAATTGAAAGATAATAAAAATTGTGGCCCAAAATAAATATTACTTAGTGAAAAGTTTTATCTCAGATTCTATGGTGAGTAAAAAAAGTGAATTTATAACAATTGACTTCTAAAATCTCTCTCACCTTTAATGCTTATGAAGATGTATTTTATATTCGGAATATTTATCAAACGTACGCAAAATTGCATTCGATGTGAAATTTCGAGCAATTTTAAATCCAAGACACAAAACAAAACAAGAATAAAAATTTTCAAGTACATATATACAGGGTGTCCCACCGGGAACCGCCGCGATCGATGTCTGGAAAACTGCAATTAGCAGAAATTTGAAAATTGGGCAGTGTGCCGACGTCATTGGGGGCAAGCGGTCTAAAATATTCACACTTCCGGCTATACCGGAAGTGCGTATCAACTTGCTTATTTTAAATCGAACACCCTATATATTATTACATTTTTGAATTCTACTCCAAATTCTAAATGTGTTAGGTATGTATTTTCATAATATTTAGGTATAGGCTAAGTCTAACCGTTTTTGAGATATTTGAAATTTTATGTAAAAAACGACAATTGCAGCCACTCGAATAATTATTCATTTTTCCTATAAGGGAATTTGTCATACGTAATTTAAGTCGCACTTATTGTTGAAAAGGACTTACTTTAATGGAATTTCGAAAAAATTTTAAAAACTATTAATACGACGTGTTAAATAAATAAGTTTCAAAATACAGTAGAGAAAATCGCCCAATATCAACTTTTTCAAATGAAAACCCCATTTTTGATAATTTTGTCATATTCAGTATTAAAAATAAGTGTAAGTTTGTGTAACGATGTCTATGCCAAAAGTGTTTAGTTTTCGAAATATTGCCAATTTCATGTTTTCATATGGCTGTTTTGCAGTATCTTCTTTTAAATTCTGTCACTCTTAGTTGCCATCACGAAAGTGGCCATTTTTAATACAATCAAATGCCGAAGGAATGCTGACAGCTGTCAGTTACCTTTTGAAAATAATTAATAATCATGCCCGGGCGCTTTAATTACACAAACGAAGAATATTTAAACTTATTTATTATTTATGGAGAATGTGATAAAGTTATATCAAGAACGGTTTATGTATCATTAATTATTATTATTTCAATCACTGGTATTAAGACGAATTCAAAATTCTTGAAATTTTCTATAATTTGTTTAACAGTACAGCATGCAGGCTTCTGTTTTTATGGATCTCGAATGGAAAATGTGTCACATGTTCTTCATACATCTTCATCAAATTCTTCATAAATAATAAATAAGTTTAAATAATCTTCGTTTGTATAATTGAAGTGCCCTGGCATGATTATTAATTATTTTCAAAAGGTAACTGACAGCTGTCAGCATTGCTTTGGCATTTGATAGCATTAAAAATGGCCACTTTCGTCATGGCAACTAAGAGTGACAGGATTTAAAAGAAAATGCTGCAAAATAGCCTTATGAAAGCATGAAATTGGCAATATTTCGAAAACGTAAACCCTTTTGAAATCACACATAGTTACACAAACTTACACTTATTTTAAATACTGAATATGACAAAATTATCAAAAATGGTGGTTTTCACTTGAAAAAATTGATTTTGGCCGGTTTTCTCAACTGCATTTTGAAACTTTTTTTTTGAACTTTTTAACTTCCTTTTCCTTTTCAACAATAAAAGCGGCTCAAATTAAATATGACAAATTTCCTTATAGGAAAAATGAATAATTATTCGAGTGGCTGCAACTGTCATTTTCTACATAAAATTCCAAATATATCAAAAACGGTTAGACTTGGCTATTGTATATGAAAAATATTTAGAATTTGTAGTAGAATTTAAAATAAATTAATATATAGGCTGTTCGATTTAAAATAAGCTAGTTGATACCTACTTCCGGTATAACCGGAAGTGTGGCCATTTTGAAAATGACGTCGACCGCTTGGCCCCAATGACCTCGGCACACTGTCTAATTTTCAAATTTCTCCTAATTACACACCCTGTATTTTATACAGGGTAGGACACCCTGTATAAAAAGTCTACTAACACGGATCATTTTTCTAAATTGACATTAATTTTCTGAAGTGTCGCCATATTTGATTTCCTGACGTTCAGTTGTCAAACTGACAAACTGCCGCGAGTTCAACTACCGATGTCGGCGTTGCGCAACGTCAAATTACTCAACGTCAAGCTCAACTGTCACTCAACACAACGAGTAATTTGACGTTTTGTTATCTTTAATTTATCGGTTTCCAGAAAACAGATAAAAACTTCTGAAAAACGTTAAAAATTAGTTAATATTAAAGTGACAGTGATTTAGAAGTGGAATTGGATGGAAAGGAATTTAACTTGAGCTTACAGAGGGGAGCAAAAACATAATGAAAATCTTAAACATATCATTTACCTAGGCACTTTTTTGATTATTTTATTTTTGTCCTTTGTCTCACTAGGGAAATGGAGTAAATAATGGCGACTTCACAGGTTGGTAGTAAAAAACCGTTAATTTTAAGTTAATTCCGAAGTACTAAGTGCGTAAAAAAGCATTCCACAAAATCACTATTTATTCTCAACTGAAAACAAGTTCCTTTGCCACATTGGGGCATTTGCACCTGTGGAACTCCCATGCAACGACCTAAATTCAAAGAGAGGAACTGAAACTTTCCAGCAAAGATGAGTGAAGTTGCGAGAGTTAAGCGTAATTGGATGGTTGTGTTTAATTGGTAAAGAGCTTCGGAAAGTATGTTGTGTTTTCCATTTGGCAGGAGTAGAGACGGTTCGGCTGGTTGAGTTTGAGTACCTATCTTATAATAAACACAACATGTTTCAACAAAATGCTAATTTCGGTAATTGAGTTGCTGGAAGCACTCTAAAGTTGCCAGGTTTTAATGCGAAAATTGCCCAGATTGCAGATTGTTTAGATAGTTTCTAGCTTTTCATGAAAATCACTTATGACACCGTTTTCAAAGCGATCTATCATGATAAAACGCTGTGGAATGGCTTTCTGGCACACCACAAGCGGCCACTAAAGCCACCAATTCATTAAACGTACAAGTCGTCTAATAAATCATCCTGGCCATTCAGTTTAGAGCGAAATTGAGCAATATTTTTCAAAGCGTCTAATGGATTACTCTTCAAAATGAGTATATAAATATGTCGTGTCAAAGTTGTCTTAGCATCATTTATTTGCAGAGCCAGAAATTGCTTTTTAACTGGCAGAAATATGGGTCAGTTGCGGATTGGCGCACTCGCGGGAAATTCCGACTTTATTAAAATATTAATCAACTTTAAATTGTGAGCACTGCTCTAACTGGTCGGATACGGCCTGATGTTGAAATCCATTAATCCATTGTCCTTTTCTCACTTTTTCAACCGGAGGCATAAAAAGACCAAGACCGGTTTGCTTGATATCAACTTTTGCTCATGCATTGTTTCAAAAACCAATAATAACTCGCCAGTAATTTATCAACTTCGATGGCCAATTTATCAGTCTGGAACGTAAATTCAGCGTGTTAAAGCCGCGTTTCCGCTTAGAGAAAAATGGCAAAATATATGAACTGCGCTAAAAACATGGGAATTTGCACGTAAATTCGACATACAACAAATAGAAATAAATGGCCCCAGTTGACGCCAACCAAAAGGGGGGGCTGCTCCATTTCCCCATCGCACGAGCGTGGGAGTAATAAATCCATGATAAGCAATCCATCATTTTAATGTTTGCGCGATTTTCATGCTAAACTTCTGCTGTGATCCATCGTTCACTTTCGCCATTTTAAATTCATCTTATTGTTAATTTGCTTTTACATTTTATGTGGATGGTTTCTAATTTGAATCAAACCACGCCCCCAAATGGAAATTTTCATCCATCGTGGGTTTTGTGGGGTGTTGAAAATTTGTCATCAAAAATATGGATTTTTCAATTTAATTAAAACATACGGGAGGGCTCAAAATCGGTGGAGTTTCTCTATACCTGTTCGCTTATAGGGAACTCCACTCTGTATCTGTTGCGACGGCACCGTTAAGACCTTCTATCAGAGCCCAAATTTAAATTGCAGATTTGCCTGATGATTAAGAAACTTGCTTAAGGCAATTTTCCAACCCTAATGACTAACGGAAGTTAAAATCCGTCCCGACTGACATTAATTCCCTTTAATTAAATTATCTTGTTGGAAATGAGACTGGGTCAGTCCAGGCACTCTGTTTTACGCTAGCAAGTATTTATTAAGACTCTGTCTGCTTGCTTTTGAAGTTGTGTTTACTATAAAATAAATACAGGGTGATTCAAAAGTGGCGTCATTCCTTTTAAGGGGTAAATAGGGGCTCACTTGGAAGGTACGAGAAAAATATTGAAACTTTTTTCGATAAGTTCTAGAAGATATTAACAGTTGAAAATCGAATTTCAACTTTGTTACTAAGCATTATTTTCAAAGTGTTCCATGTTTAATTGGAAGCATATTGGAATACTGAAGCATTCAAAAATAAAAATTACGATCTTTGCTTCAAATTACCAAAATTTTTGGTATTCGAAAAGTTCTCTTCTACAATTTTTTGATGAAAAGTCAAAGCGGCAACGATGTTTCTTGGCATTAACAGATAGTTACAGGCAGATAGATTGTCAAAAATAACAATAATTTGTCAAACTGGGACTTACTTTCAATTTCCTTGCACGAATTTGCGGATATGCGATAAGTTCAGGGGAAATTCTTCAGTAGCATAGCAGAAGACAATCGATGTTCGGGTTCCAGACACAGAGGAACAAAGTATTGGACTTAATTGCACAACAAATAATTCGAGGTTATGAGTTTCGAAATAGGTTCAGTCATTCAACGATTCCTGTTGAATTTACAGTTTATCCTTGTCTATCTTATTGTCACTTTCTCTATTTATCCATGGTTACCGGAGTTTTAAATAATTACGAAGCAACAGGTATACACGTGATGTTAATTAGGCAGATTACCTTGAAAAACATTGTTGCCGTTTTTCTAATACAGTTTTTTGCAAATTTCCCAGTTTATAATAACAATTAACTTTTTTACTAATTTTTCTGCACTCCAAAAACACCGCCAGACTACACCTCCAGAGAAATGGCGCTAATTTTGAATCACCCTGTACAGGGTTATTCACGCTATACGGCTCGGAAGTTTGCGGCTGAACCGTTTGGATTTTAAAAAGTATTATTTTATGAAATGTCCGACGCCTACCGAGTGCACATTTCAAAAATATTTTTGTAATGTACGGGGTGTCCCAAAAGCTCTAAAGGTATCAAAGTTGCGTTTTTTTAAATGGAATGTCCTGTATATTATTGCATTTTTGGATTCGCTGAACAAAATAAGTGTCTGTTTTAATATGGTTTATAATACCTAAATCTTAAGGGTTTTTAAATAATACGAATTTAATCAAAATCTAATCTAATTTTCACGTGTCAAATACTTTATAAGTATTTAAGTTATGTAAGGGTAATTTATAGTGAAGTGTAACAAGATATAATATTTTATATCCCAATGATAATAAAATTACCATGTTATACAGGGTGTCCACAAATTTAAACTAATCAAATAAGAACTTTAAGTGGCTCTAACTTGATTAATTTAAAT
>NW_026017110.1:641735-643243 GCF_020466585.1 Dendroctonus ponderosae | reverse complement strand
TACGAATTACGTTTACATAACTTAAATAATTCTAAAGTATTTGACACATGAAAATAATATTAGATTTTGATAAAATTCGAATTATTGAAAAAACCTTTAGATTTAGACATTATAAATCTGATTAAAACAGACACTTATTTCGCTCAGAGAATCCAAAAATGCAATAATATATAGGGTATTTCATTTAGAAAAACACAACTTTGATACTTTTAGGGCTTTTGGCACTCTGTATATTACAAAAATATTTTTAAAACGTGCACCCGATAGGCGTCTGTGGATTCATCAAATAATACTTTGCAAAAAACAAACGGGCTAGCCGCATAGCGTGAATAACCCTGTATATTCACGTAGAAGAGACAGGAAAAATTACCCAAGGTTGTCGATCTTGAAAAGTTCCCGTAGTTAGGGAAATGTATAAATCCGCTCTAGTTTAGTAGATTTCATGCAGGCTTTTCCCCTTGACGGTTATTTATACAAAAGTGAAACATTTCAATGTATAATGAATGGTGTGCTGGTTTGGTGAATCGTGTTAGAACAGTGAGCACTATCTACTTTCTAAACAAGCAAGCTAAGCTAAACAGAAAACAGTCTAGTTTCCACTTGCCAAGCCCATGGGTACTTCAAAGCAACGTTTCACTAGTAAAAGCCCATTTTGGGCAAATTGCTTTGAACTACTGAGGCCGAGCAACAAAGCTACGTACATGGTGGTGGCTCCCAAAACTTGGAGAATTTGCGGCATTCTTGCAATGTTCAACTTCAGCGGTCACAATGGTACAAAAAGCACAAGAAAGCAAAAATCACACGTCTTTTCAAATGGTTTATTATTTTAAAATTGACAATTCCAACAGAATTAAAGGATATAATTCAATTTATTGTCTAACTATATATGATAAAAACATTTGTATGAAATACTTTTTTGTGGAATCTTAAAACATAAGTATTATATTACTCTAGAATTTACAATGTGCGTGGTGAGCGGTGGTGTGCTATTCAAGACTACTTCGCTTTGGCCGAAACGAACAATAATGGGCTCAACGTCGGCTAAAATGTGCTTAATAAACGTTTGTTCCCTGAAAGCGTTTCAAATGGTTTTAATTAAAATCTTTCAAAGCAAGCTGAGTTAAGCCCGAAAAGTGATCTTTTTGCATTAAATTACAAAAAAACTATTGTCGATTTATTGCAGGTGACACCCTTAAAATATTACTGGCTCGAAGCTGGTTTAATTGCCATGCTAAAAGCTGCGCTAAAATGGGATTTAGCAAAACATCGCCGCTTTATGTCCCCGGCTAATTTAATACCCTTTTTACCAGAATAATGAAATAATTTTCTGAGACAACTGCGCCTTTGTCTCTTCCGACTAAATTTAAAGTGAACTGAAATAATCCGCCCCCTAAACATTTAGTGACTGAATCGATAATTCCAAATCAAAATCAATTCCTGGGCTTCAGTCATTTATTGTCTATTTATCAATTAAAATACGTTTCGGTGTTTTCCACCATCATCAGTTT
>NW_026017110.1:638738-640736 GCF_020466585.1 Dendroctonus ponderosae | reverse complement strand
TATCAAGTAAAAAACGGAATTTATTGCAAATATTGGACATGCACGGCGAGCAGCAGCCGACTCTATAAAGCCGTTGAGCCTTTGTAACGAGACATGCATTATTATTTAAAGCTTTTTGGACACCGATATGGTAAATTTACTGCCGAAACGATTTAGCCGATCAATACGCAATTTAAAAAACAGATGAATGGCCTGATATGTAAAGTATCTCCTCGGGTTTTAATCAACTGTTTCGCACGTAAAACTACGTGTCTAGGCAGTAAATCATTGCGAAGCCAAACAAACGGAAATTAAAGTCTTGAACTAAATTGTACTTACACTGATATATCACTTACAGATAAACATCACATTTATTGTTTTATTTATATATCTATATGTAAAACCGGTTGATTGTCAAATTCAAGAGAAGCAATAAAAATTGCGTATTTAACGTATTTACATTGGATTATTGGTGGCAGTTGTTCTAAACGTGTTCAAGTTAAAGGACTTTTAAAGTAAAGAAAAGTGGGATAAAACAGCGAAAGTTGTATTGGAGTGTGCTTATATATATACTATCATAATTTATTGTGTATGTTTTGGGCGCACTTTTTTCGCGAAACGCTATAGATTCAAGGTTGAAATGTTCAACGACACCCTGTAGGTGTGTTTTAAGGAAAAAATTGGCGCGTGTTGTTGCGTTTGGATTTTCTAAATATTTAACTATGTGATGCGTGCGACAGGAACGAACGTTGGTGTAGGGAATTTTTCGGTATCCATCTCATATCAAAAACCTGATGGGCATCTTGAATTTGACAATGTGAAAACATTATAAACATTCATATTATTATTATGCGCCTAGTTTGTACACCTAGAATTTACGTTCATTAATAGTTTCGCATGTTGTATAATAAAGCAAATGTCAAAGCGGCCTCTAGGACGAATAAAGAATATGATCTTGATGATGAGTTCGTCCAGGGTTTTCCTTCTGAAGAACATAAATTGTAAACAAATTAGTTAGTGAAACCTCAACCTTGCACGCAACAGGCAAAAACGTAAAGCTTCGGCCGCTGAAAAGCATCTCCCATGGAAAGCTGTACGTTTTTAGCAAACTTCCAGTTTCAGTCAGTTTCATACAAAAAAAATAAACGAAAAAAAACGCTAATTAATGTCTTGAGCCCTTCAAATTCAAGGCGAACCATCGGGTTCATTCAACTCAGAGTATGCGATCGTTCAAACAAAATACGACAAAAGCTTAAACAAAATCACAACGAAACAAAAACGAAAATTGGCACAAATCACACCACATCCACTTCCCACAAAGTCAGTTTTGTAGTTAAAATACTGATGCGGCTCACCTCGTGCTGTCCGTATTCGGATGGTGGCGGGTGTGCTGTCGCCTATCGCATTGTGAGCCCTCAATTCCACTTTGTAAATGGTATCGGGCATTAAGTTCTCCAACGGGTAGTTGGTGTATTGCACCGATTGCTGGATGTTCTCGCTGCACTCGACTTCACTCTCTTCGCCGTTGTTCCGTTCGATCTGCAAGTGAAAAAGAAACCATCCGTATTGTCATGGTCAGCGCTTTTCCGCCTATTCAATTTATTCTGATTTGAAAAGTTTATCAGATCTACAGATGCACCCGGACTAACAAAAATGTGCATATGTGCGTCCCAAGCCTCAGGCGCGAAGAGGCCGGAGTGGGGCTCGCCTTGACCGAGAAAAATCGGTTCACCATCCCACAAGAAGTTATCACTTTAAAAGCGAAAATATATTGAATAGGCGGTTATGATATTCCTATTTTTCCTGGGTCTCAGTCAAAGTGTGACGTAAAAATTCTGAAACATCGTTTATTTCGTTAAGTTTAGGCGAGACAACATCAGATTTAAAATTTACACAAACTCATGATTGGTAAAAATCAACGTCCTTTTATGGCCGTATTTATAGTCCAAGTGCCAAGTGGCACTTGAGAGACACTTATCGAAGAACGACTTGAGTGACTTTTGACACTTGAGATAGAAG
>NW_026017110.1:634574-638551 GCF_020466585.1 Dendroctonus ponderosae | reverse complement strand
CTTCAGCTTATAGTTGCAAAATATGTAAAACGAATTTATTAGGGCTTATTTTCAATTCTCTATATTATTTCTATGATTAATTGTGTTTACCACGCTTCAAAATTGACTTTTTCCCCTCATATACCCTTTGATTCCTCTATGATTAAATCTACTCAATTTAGTTGAATGTATTTTAGACTTGGATTAGTTCAGTTAGATTTTTTTTTGAACATACGCGCGATTGCTTACATTATGTATACATATAGTGTGTCAAGTGTATCCTGTCTCTATAGCTCTTCCTCGTTTTACCGTCTATTTTAAACCGATAGAACGTCTTCCAAATCACCAAAATTAATGGATTTTTTAGTCCTATTCAGATAGAAGTTGTAGCAGACGTTCATGAACAACATACACAAGAGCAGTCAAAAAAACATGCTACAATGCGAAAAGTATTAAGTAATGCTGAACGCCAAAAACGCTTTCGTGCTAAAAAAGGAGCATTAAATAGTAGATCAACTCAAAGTAGCTATCATCAACCACGAACTAGTTAGTGCTGAACGTCAAAGACTATACAAAGCAAATAAAAAATTACGACTAAAAAATACATAAACTCAAGAAGAAGAGTTTACACAAACCCAAGAAGAGCAATACCTATGTACAACATCTCGTTAAAGAATGTTAAATGTTGCAAATAAAAGATATTTTACATTCAAAAGGAAATTAAATTAAATTGTACCTATTCCTGATCGATTTATAAATTATTAGACTAACACGAATATTAAAATTATAAAATAAAATAATTATTGCCATCACGCGTTAAACAAGTTCAATATTTTATGGTTTCTATTAATTTTCGAAGTTATCACTTCTGTCGAGCGTCCCGTGACGCAATCCCATTTTTTTTTAATTTTGAATCACACGTGATATTTAAGTCGTTGACTAGAAATATCAAATTGAAATTTGCCTGTTGGTTGACAAATTCCATTTCAAAACCGCAGCATTATTTTGGTGCAAATAGGCCAGTCCCCATTGTTGCGATTCCAGCGTTCCCATGCCAACCACTGTATTGTAGCATCGATGAGCATCGGCATAGGTGGGAAAAACTTGCCCGCACCATAATCAAACAAACTTGGGCGTTAGCATTTCGTCATTTCATCTGTGAAAGTCACTTTTCGCTGATTTTGTYGAAGAAAAATTWAATAAATGTRCGACTTGSTAACAGGTAAGGTAAAACCCACGGTCCAAAGTTTTCTGCCAGCCAAGACAAAGATAGTCCCAACATCTGCCAAACGGTATTTCCATAATGTTTAGCTGTCGATTTSCCGATATTCCCTTCGGTTCGCTTTAAGGAAAATAACACCAGACAAGACCCAGGCAAAAGCAGCGAAAGCGGAATATTTTAATATTTCAACAGATTTGCATCGTCAAGGCAAAATTGACGTTTAGTGCGACGTGACGCTTTCCGGAGATTAGAATTCGCTTTATTTTTCTACGGGCGGTGATATAAACTTTGCAACTTTCATTTTATGGCATAGCAGCTGTCGCTGTTTTCTCCTTCTAGTCGCATTTCGCATGTTTACATGTCATCAGTTCACTGCGRAATGACACCGAGCTCTATAAGCAAACGCTCCCTAGTTGGTTTGTTGAGGGATATTTGCCAAGCGGTTCGGGCCAGSACGAAAATTACTAGTCTCACCTTGCAGTATCTGACAAGATARTATTCGATCGGTTCCCCATTATCTGCCGGCACGTTCCATCGTAGCTCGAAATGATTCGAATAAGGTCCAGCCAGTTCCTGCTTGTAGGTCAAGTTRACGGGCAATAAAACAGTTGGTTCTGCCGGAACTGAGCGGCGGGGCATTGTGGTTGAGGGCGCATTCGACCAGGGCCCCAAACCCACGTCGTTTCGGGCAGCGAACCGGAAATGATACGTCACCTCCGGGAATAGGTTCTCCACTATGTAGGGAGCACCTGGAATAGAGCAGAGTGATTTTTTTCATTTTTTTTTGCTTCTTCAAGCTGCAGCAAGTGATTACGAGCTACTCTACTGACTACTCTAATCGAAACCAACTTTATGCTTCTACGATTTGACAGCTGTCAAGTGATATTTGGGGAAAACTTATTTATGGCAAATTCTTCAATTACTCCTAGTTTCGTTTATACGAATTTGTCAGGAAAACATTAAATAGCAAACTTGTAGGAAACTGAATTTCAAACCAAATGGCATAAGACATTTTTATTCCAAAATAACTGTGATCTTTGACATATGACACAAATTTGAGTTTTTTTTTAATGCCAACCGTACTTGATTATTGCCTTACCGAATAGAGCATTTTATTACGATTTCTGTGATATATCACATCGTTAGGTTTTTGTCGAAAATAAAGTGTCTGCGAACAATTTATACTTTTTCAATTTAGTTGATCGAAGTTGGCCATGGAAAACAGTGTGCCATACAGCATTGTTTCCATAGTAACAAATAATAACAACATCTTTCAAGTTTTGACATTGAAGTTTAAATTCAACTTCTAACTAATCTAAGTCAGTTTTATTGTAAAAATGAATTATTTCAATGAAGAAAACATTGACATCAATGAAACCTACATTTGATGTGTTAAAAATGTTGGACGAGCCCCTGATGACTGGATCTTGAGAGGTATTTGACCGTCGTCAACCGTCTTTGAAAAAAATGAAGTAAAAAATTTGAAGAAGAAGAAGAAGAAAATTTCAATAAAGTTTTTCCCAAATATCTCCTGACAGCTGCCAAATTTCGGAAAAAAAATGGTTTTGAGTAGAGCATTCAAAACTACAATTCTTTGTCCATTTAACCTTTTTCGTAACTGCTATAGTTTCAAAGATCCCTGTACTGGTCATCGAAAAAAATCTTCAATAGTTCAACAAGTTTTCAATTGTCTGACTGTCTAATTTTCAAATTTTTGCTTACTATACAGGGTGTCCCACCGGGGACCGCCGAGATTGATATCTGGCAAACTATAATTCTCAGAAATTTGGCAATTGGGCAGTGTGCCGAGGTCAGTGGGGGCACGCCCCCTAAAATATTTTCAAGATTTCCACATTTCCGGTTATACCGGAAGTGCGTATCAACTTGCTTATAAATATCCTATAATATCATATACCTAAGTCTAACCGTTTTTGAGATATTTGAAATTTTATGTAAAAAATGACAGTTGCAGCAACTCGAATAATTATTCATGTTTCCTATAAGGGAATTTGTCATACTTAATTTAAGTCGCTTTTATTGTTGAAAAGGACTTACTTTAATGGAATCTTGAAAACATTTTGAAAACTATTGATGCAAAGTGTTAAAAAAATAGGTTTCAAAACACAGTTGAAAAAACCGCCCAAAATCATTTTTTCCCAAGATAATTTTATCATATTCAGTATTAAAAATAAGGGTAAGTTTGTGAAACGATGTCTATTCCAAAAGTGTTTAGTTTTCGAAATATTGCCAATTTAATGTTTTCAAATGGCTATTTTGCAGCACCTTCCTTTAAATCCTGTCAGTCTTAGTTGCCATGACGAAAGAGGCCATTTTTATTCAATAAACTGCCAAAAAATGCCAAAGGACTGCTGACAGCTGTCAGTTACTTTTTGAAAATAATTAATTATTATGCCCGGGCGGTTAAATTATACAAACGAAGATTATTTAAACTTATTAGTTATATCAAGTTATATCAAGAACCGTTTATGTATCATTACTTATTATTATATCAATCACTGGTATTAAGACTTATTCAAAATTCTTGAAATTTTCTATAATTTCTTTAACAGCACAGCATGAAGGCTTCTGTTTTTGTGGATATCGAATGGCAAATGTGTCACATGCTCTTCATACATGTTTATCACATTCTCCATAAATAATAAATACGTTTACATAACCTCCGTTTGTATAATTCAAGTGCCCTGGCATGATTATTAATTGCATAAACTCTCCTGACTGTGTTTCAATTCCAAATCATATTTTAATTTTAATCGTA
>NW_026017110.1:630780-633575 GCF_020466585.1 Dendroctonus ponderosae | reverse complement strand
AAAATGTTTTAACGAAATTGAATTCCCACGAACAAAACAAAATCAAAACAAACCTATTACGAACCTTTTCATTCCATTTATTCCAGGACTTTCAGATCAAATTAAACGAGTAGGTAAAAAATTTAATATTAGGACGATCTTCAAAACTAAAAATGCAACTAGAAGCGAAATTTCAGTAACAAAACCTCATGATATAATTGAAAATACAAAAAATTTAATTTATAAAATTCCTTGCGAATGCCCTAAATGTTACATAAGAGAAACCTCAAGACCATTACACAAAAGACTCAAAGAACATCAATCATACATAAAAAACAGAGAATATCATAAATCACACACTTGTCAACATGCATTTGATAATTGCCATAAAATGCAATGGAATAATTCCACAATTTTAACAAAAGAACAATCCACAAAAAAACGTAAAATTAAAGAAAGCGCACTAATTTTACTAAATCAAAATAATTGTGTTGCTTCATGTTCATTTAATTTAAGTCACACATGGTTACTAAAATCTGAAGTAGACCAGAGAAACATACACCCAAATTAAATTTATACCAAAATTATTAATTAACATTATTTTTATTAATTTAAACAATGAGATTAAGTGAAAGTCACATAACTGACAATTTGCACAGACGAATTATCAGAGCGAATTTTCATATACTGTATTATCCTACTATTGTTACCCAATTTATTAACATACTCTTTTTTAGGTTCATTTAGGTTCTCTTGACAACGATAGCAGAAAATAGCTATCGAAACGTCAAGGTAATTTTTCAAATTAATTTCTTTACTAATTGGAATTTTCTCTTACACCTTGAGCCTAAGTGTGTCGCAGGATACCCTTTTGATATACTTTTTGATAAATAATTCGTTCTTATTGCGAAATAGGAGCACTATTTATCAATCTGTAACAAAAAGACGTGAGGAAATTCTGTCTTTTTTAAAAGCAAAAATTTTTGAGGCGAAATACCCAAAAAGAAGTTTATAAAAAAAGTTTGTTTAGTTGCTGCGATGATATAATTCAGCATTTTTAGGCTGTAGGAATTTAGTTTTCTGATATTCTGTAATAAGTCTGAAAATTTTTAAAAGTAACATGTTCCTTTTGGAACTGCATTTGGTAACCTATTACCGAGGTGAAACTGGAACGTTGCAACCTTATAACTGTTACAGAAAAATAACCGCTTATCACACCTCTAATAGAAACTTTGCTGAATTCAGGAAAATAATTAACTAAAACTCTCTGTTCGAGTCATACTTTCTTTTTTGCTTTTTACATGATTTTTGGACGCTCTTATATAAAATTGAAAAAATTAAATAACGTCGACTTGTCCTTTATGACTACTATGAAAAACTCGCGCATTTTCGATCAGTTTTATATCGTGAATACCCCAATGAGCGTCGTGGAAACCAGTTTCTTCCTGCCGCATAATGTTTTCAAGCAGATTAACAATAGAACTTGTACCTTTTTTAGGTTGCAATGAAACATGATTCCTTCCAAACGTTTCGCAAGCACAAGCGGCTTGCATCCTCAGAAAGCCTACACTGGACGGAGTTCTCCTATGCAACTTACCGTTGTTCGTTGTACGGTTTCACAATGAGAAAACTCTGCGGGCTGCGACCCTGCACTTGAAAGTTGTTCCGTGAAACTCGGCCGTTGCTGAAGTTTTCCTCGGATATTTCGACTTGATTCCATCGCCACACGATTGTAGCATTCGGAATGGCTTCGGGCAAACAAGACAAATTTCCCGGCCTGCCATCCCAACTCCAAACCGGCGGCAAATCTCTCGTTCGATTAAATGTGGGCTTAAACCACACAGTAATGTGCCCGTTTCGATATGCGGCTCCCGGCTTGTTTTCGGCTATACACTGATAGAGACCATCGTCGCTCCGACTCAGATTTTTGATGTGAAGAGTTCCAGAGGCTTCGCCTGCAAGAAAAATTCGATATTTTCACTTTTAAGCCAAGGCCCTCAATTAAAACTCACCTCTATCGATAGCAGATTCTTGGGTCAAAGTGATCCGTTCATCCTCTGGCTGCTGGCCAACCGAAAACGGATCTCGATTGCTGAGCTTGCGAAAAGTAACGCGCGGAGGCGGCCGCCCTTTGGTTTTGCATGTAATTCGCGTTTCGTTTGTTACGGGCTCAGTGACGTTCAGTAATTCGTAAATTTGCGGTTTCACTAAAACGTTAATCCGAACTTCGGTCTCCACTCGGCCTGCACTGTTCTCTGCCACACACTTGTACATCCCATCATCGCCGAATTCCACCCGGTTCATAATTAGTTCGCCTGCAACAATAATTCCTTGAATAACTGCATTTTGGGAAATCTTGTGGTTTGCAGCGGTCGTTTTACATGGCTGCAAACCGCCAGCTTTTCAATTTGTTTAACGGAAATCTACCAGAAACTTTGAATTCAGACCCCCACAAGCTGCATTAGTCTACGTGCTTCTTGCACAAAATCCGGCGTTAAAGTCGTCAAAACTGCCCCCGAACTAGGGATGGTCGGCATTTAACGTAACCGCTAAAATAACAGGGTTCCAAACGTGTAACCTGGAACCGTAGTTACAGCTAGCCGATTTAACCGGTTTTTTTGGAACCGTCTCATAAAACTAGAATTGTAGATAAGTTCTATATTGTTGGGTATTTCGCCTCAAAATTTTTTTTGTCTTTAAAAACAGAATTTCCTCACGTGTTTTATTACAGGTTGATAAATAGTGCTCCTATTTCGCAATAAGAACGAATTATTTATCAAAAAGTAATCAAGAACTATCACCTAGAGGGTATCCTG
>NW_026017110.1:629284-630620 GCF_020466585.1 Dendroctonus ponderosae | reverse complement strand
ACCTGTTCTGTTCTTCACGTTAAACCTGTCGGTGCTGGAAAGATCGTTGCGCTGATCCAGTTTAATCCATTGGTAAACTGGAGGCGGTTTGCCGGTGGCTGCGCATTTAGTCGATGCTGTTTCACCTTCCACTACTTCGACTGGTTCTAGTGGTAGAATTTGTGGAGGCACTTGGACTTCAACCTTAAAAAAAATTCCAAGTTTCATTCGGGAAACTTCAATAGAAAAAGACGGCGCTCACCTTAATGTTCCTGGACTTGTAAACGCCAGTCTGCATTACCACAGCGGCGCATTTATAGGTGCCATCGTCAGCTTCAGTTACATTTTTGATAAAGAGCCCATCGGCCTGTCGAATGTAGTTTTCCGAGTTTTCGGCAATTAAAGTGTCGCCTTTGTACCAGTCGATGAGTGGATAAGGTTCACCTTTCACGTGGCATCGGATCTTGTAGTTCTTCCCCGCTATTGGATATTGATTTTCGGGAGCGTCCACAAATTGGACGTCAACTGGAACAGTGCAACACATTGTTGGATAGTTTTGGAATGTTTTTACTTTTTTGCCTCTGAATCGCCAAAAGAGGGCGATTTTGAAAGCATTAAATTGTGAAACTCGCAAACTGTTCAGAACCGCTCAAACTCTTGCATTTTTCAGCACGTAGATTTTCTCAGAAAAATCCAACCTCTTACGAGTTGCAGCAAAAATTCAACTGTCCGAACCTTTCTGATAACCCTTCTCGACTACTGTCTTGTGATAAAAAGGATTCACCCAAAATACCTAACTTCCAACGAACACAAAATTTGCGATTTGTATGCGCCAATATCCAGCCATAACTAGATCACTCTGTATATTGGCCAATTATTGGTTCGATTGAAAAATTGCCAGCCCAAAAACTAACCATGATTTAAAGGGCTAGAAGAAGTTTTTTCAATTTCGAAAATCCTCCCATTAAGAGCGGAGTTATGAGCGAAATAACAGCGAGCTGCATTTGCAAAAGGGCGTCCATGTTATTCTCCCTCTAGCGGCACGATTCGGAATTGAAATCGGTGTTAAAAATTGAAATTCAACCACAAAACAGCAAAACACGGTCTAAACACGGCTATTGAATTTTTTTAAATGGTCAGAAAACAGCCAACTTATAAAGGGCGGCAATGTTATTTGCGTCCACAGTGCCCCTATTGCTCGTTGGATCGAAACACTTTTTTAAACGGATTTTAAAGAGCTCTAAGTCAGTTTTTGAGTTTTCGAAATCGGTCGGAAAAGAATTGTTATTGAATTTTTCAATTCAGCCCGTAAATAGCCAACTTATTAAGGGCGCACTTCTAAAGGGCGGCAATGTTA
>NW_026017110.1:626393-628517 GCF_020466585.1 Dendroctonus ponderosae | reverse complement strand
AACAGTCATTGAATTTTTAATTCAGCCCGTAATTAGCTAACTTATTAAGGGCGCACTTCTAAAGGGCGGCAATGTTATTTGGGTCCACAGCGCCCCTATTCTTCATCAGATCGAAAAACTACCGAAACAAAAAATGTAGAGAAGTTAAAAAGCTTTAAGTCGGTTTTTGAGTTTTTGAAATCGGTACACAAATACGCTAATTATGAACAATTTGGCACAACACACTTTTGCAAAAAAGCAATAAAAAAATCAAAGAAAAAATGATTACTTTTTGAAGCGCTTTCAAACAGTTATTGAATTTTTCAAATTAACCGGTTAATATTCTACTTATTAAGAGCGCACTTCTAAAAGGCGGCAATGTTATTTGCGTCCACAGCGCCACTATTGCTCGTCGGATCGAAAAAATCCAGAAACAATAAATGTAGACAATTTCACGAACTTTCAGTGAGTTTTTAAGTTTTGGAAATCGGCCCACAAATACACAAATAATGTGCAATTTAGCAAAAAAGCTAATAAAAAACCATCCTACAAAAAATTATTACTGTTCCAATCTTCAAAAAAGCTTTTGAATTTTTCAACCCGATCTGTAAATTTTCAACTTTTAAAGGGCGGCAAGGTTAGTTACCTCACAGCGCCCTTAAACCCAATCATATGAAAAACCTACCGCAACAAAAAATGTAGCTAATTGAACGAGTTTTAAGTCCTTTTTTGCAGAAAACGAAAATCTCGGAAACGGTGGAAAGTATCGGAATTCATATTAAAACATTTTCGATTGCCCTAATTAGTCTTGATCAGAAATTCCTTACTGTTCTACAGTAACAAGCGAAACGGTTTGAAATACTTGATTAGTCGTAAAGAGCCTACAGAAGGTTTCTCACAATGTTTGATGGGAAATTCTTGATCTCTAAAGAAATTCAGAGCCAAAAGCTTGGGTTTGCTTGAGTTAATAAGCTTTCCAAACCCCGAAAAGCCGTTTTTCACGATCAAAAATCCACTTACTAAATGTATTTACTTCTACTGAAGCGGACAGAGGCTCAGTATTGGCGTAGTTCGCATGGCAACTGTACGTTCCTGATTGTTCCTCAGTCAAGCCAGTAAAAACCAGCATTATGCCCACGTCGCCAGAAAGTTTCTGCAAAGAATCGTTTCATTAATATTGAAGTCAAATATTTTTTCCGGGAATGCTGCAGGATTTTTAATTAAGCTTCAACGGCGGCTTACAAACATAAACACGCCCTTGTCGAGGTTTTATTAAACTCGGCGCAGGTCGAAGAAAACTTAATTACCTAATTGAAATTATAGCGGATTAACAATAGCTATATTTGGGGCAGGGAAACCTGCATGTTTTGATTCATGCGGGGCAAATTTGATTGGAAAGCCTTTGAAATTGTGCCAATTTCACCGATTAATCCAGTGCAATGGCGCACATTAACCATTGATTCCTGCACACAACACACGATTAATTTTAAAGTGTTTCACATGAAATGTCCAGGCAGTGATTGAATTTATTTGCGCCCTTCAGCCCATCGAAACCCTTTAATAGCCGATCGAAATTAGCAAAACTCACCTGAATGTAAATCGGGCCGTTCCGCTGGGCGATTTCGATTCGACGATTTTTTCGGTCGCGCCATTCCAAATTTGATATTAATTCCGGATTTGGAACGCTGGGCCGACAAGTCAATACCAGGTTTTCTCCCAATTCTTTGCGGATCGGCCTGGACTTCGGCTGAATCTCCAGAGAATTTGTTTGAGCCGCTACAACTGAAACAAATAAATTAGGCCTGGATTATGGGAAATGTTAATTAGTTTAATATTATTAATGCACGTTCCGGCGATTACAAAGCATGTTTTCAATTATATAAGCGAATTCACTGGCCGGTGCTGATAGTTTCAGGGAATTCCCAAATTAAATTGTGTTTTGTAATTAACGCCACCGTTTTTCCTAGTCGCAAATTAGCTTGTGATTGTTCCGTCAGCGATGCAGCGAAAGTTCGCACTAATTCACACAATTTTTTTATTTGCAACATTATTTTTTATCATTAAAAATGACAAAATGCTTATTATTTTACCGATCTAACTAGTGGCAGCTTCTACCAGAACCCCGAAACAGAATTTGCCACTATA
>NW_026017110.1:622752-625394 GCF_020466585.1 Dendroctonus ponderosae | reverse complement strand
GATTTTTTTTCCAAATTTTGTTGAAATGCATTAAATTCTACAACCATCCTACATTTGCTTTATAGTAGTCCTAGACACTTTAAATGATACACACGAAGTCAACAGTTGGGAAGCAATCAATCCTTTGTCGCTAGCAATCAATTGGGCCCAAAAAACACGCAAGTAAATTCCATTTAACCTAATCTTTTATAGAACTTCTGGCTGCTTTAGTTACAGCTAATACGTAAATGTAGGCGAATGCTTAATATTTAGTGTTAATTTGGAGGCGCAGTTAATTCGACTCGAAAATCCTACAATCAGCATGGCTGCTGACGAAATGAAATATCTACGAAGTCAGACAAATCTGAGGAACGAAGTCGACTGGCATTTATTTCCAGTTGGGGCGCTAAATTGTTCTTTAATTGCATACTCGAAATGATAAGGAGCCGGATTGAATAAATCTTCGTTACCAGGAACTTACCCGGGAAGAATTAGGAGTCAGAAAATCAAATTATCCGCCGATTTGCGTACTGTATGTATTCGGCGAGAGAAATCTTCCTGCCAACTTGACTCGCAAGTAATTTACTTGGATGAATGCTTTTTGCAATCGCCTTTGCGAGGATAAGAAATCAATTAAATATGCCGTAAATAATTGACTACCGAAAATCAGTCAACTCGAGCTTATTCACTTTCTTGTCCAACGATGGCCAAAATTTCCTCCCTGATTGGCCAAAGGAGTATTGAGGACTGCGCCTAGTTTACGGGGGTTTTAATCGGATTTTTTGCTTTGAATCCTGCGCAATAATTAGCATGAACATTTTTTGTGGCCCTAATCATTTCTAATTAAGCCACTGATTCAATTAGTTCCAAATATTAACATTTCCAATCGATTTGAGTTTTTACCTTCATAACATGGTACAGTAACTATTTATCCGGGTGAAAATTAATCCGGTAATTGCAAGCAAAAAAGTTTTGAATATCGTTCCCACCAATAATCGATTAATGCAACGTTATGAAGTGCTGGAAATTGAACAGCAGTGATGCATTTTAACTCTGTTTGTTCAGTAGGATGGCTATATGTGATCGATTCGTACATATACTGACAATATCGGGGCTTTAATTATCAATGCAAACATCGATTACAATTTTTTGGACCAATGTGTTGGCTAATTTAGACGTGTATATTATTTGTTTGGAGCTTGACGCTCAGCTCTTAAGTTTTCCTTAAGAAGTTTTGAACCTCTCTTAGAGTTGCAATGCAACAAAGTCTTATACAAGCTGTTGTGGTGTCCATGTGTTGATTATCATTAAGCACCATCCTGCACAAACTAGAGGGGTGATAAACGGTTATTTTTCTGTAACGGGTTACAACGTTCCAGTTCCACCTTGGTAATAGAAGGAGCAACAAGAAAATCCTTTTTTGATGACACGAACAGTTTATTACTTGTAAGAATGTCGCCAATATTTCACGTTAGGATTAGGCGTTCATAACTCATAACTGTTTTTCAGCGGTGTGAGAAACGGTTATTTTTCGGAAAAAAGCGGCTTTTGTTATGTTTGTTGGAGCGAATAAATTAATACAAACCTGCGTGTATAACAATAGCTTTGATGGATTCAGAAATGGAAGAGCCCCGTACTCAAGTGTGTTTTGAGAAGAGTTGGGCGAAAAGGTTATTTTTCTGTAACGGGTTCCAACGTTCCAGTTTCACATTGGCACTAGGTTTCAAAATGCGGTTCCAAAAGAAATATGTTATTTCTTAATTTTTTCATTAAAAATGCAGAGTGATGATGATAGTAGAAATAGTGAAGATATATAATAATTTCCTTTCTTAAAAACATAATTAAATAAAATATTCTAAAATCAAAACCAAACTTGGGTCAAAAGTAACTACTTAAAGAACAAAAAAACTTGTAATAGGCTAGAGTGATTAAATATAATATACGGTTTATATGCGAAAATGTTAGAAATTTCATTTGCATTTGGAAATGAATTCACATTTAAGAATAAAATTTTTTGCAGATGCTTTTTACTGATTCTAGTTCTTCGCGCGTTTATGATAGCTCCCGCTTTAGAAAATAATCTCTCGCATTTCATTTCACAATAACATTAAATAATCCACAATAACAACAAACAGAAATGCGTGTTTGACAAACCTGAACAAATTATTACTCGAGTTAATTTTGGTACCATCAAAAATAATTTTAAAAAAATGTGTCGACCTTCCAACGTTTATTACTATTCAAATAACTTTGATTGCATCTCTGACTGAATTTATAGTTAAAAATGGCCAGCTTGCTTAAATGTAGGTGCACATTCTGCTGAAAAAGTTTGTTATTTTACATTTCAACTGTGATGGACTTTATGTCTCAGACTCTTAGTTTGCTCATGGCTCATATGCAAGTGCACATTCTGCTTAGTTTGCTGGTAATGGACATGCAACTCCAAGTTTCTTGAGATAAATCCTTTTTTAACATTTATTACAGAATGTCAGAAAATTAAGATAAAAACGCTGAGTTACATATTCGCAGCAACTAAACAAATTTTCGCTTCTGTTCGGTTCTGTGCTAACGCGAACCATTTTTCAGGTTTATGAGACGGTTCCAAAAACAACCTTTAAATCGGACGGTTCCAAAAAAAACCGGTTAAATCGGTTAGCTGTAAC
>NW_026017110.1:619040-621753 GCF_020466585.1 Dendroctonus ponderosae | reverse complement strand
GGGACAGGCCCTTTTGCACCAATGGTTTTTCATTTATCCGAAAATTGATTAAGAGGGCCTTTGGAAAAAGACACGCAATCGCAAAATTTTAAGTCAGCTGCGTTGTATCAACGTCAGCAAACAATCTCTTCACTGTTCAGACAATTCATTGTGTATAACACGGAAGTGATGCCTTTTATCAGGACTTTACCTCGCAACAACGCTAGACATAGAAACTGATGATGGTGGAAAACCTCGAAACGTATTTTAATTGATAAATAGACAATAAATGACTGAAACCCAGGAATTAATGTTGACATATAATTAATATTATAAAATGTGGGGCCACTTTAAGAAACTTCGGGTATTTATGTATGCATCTGCTTTGCCCCAGATAGTTGCCTTGTCGCGCAAGAAGGTTAACTTTGTTACAAAGCCCGAATAATTTAGTTACGCCCCGGAATGTAATTTCGTTTTGTCTGCACATGGATGTCGACATAAGAAAATGCCTTGTTAACCACTAACAGCAACTTGATTCCTTCTAAAGCAACTTGGTCCTTTCCAAGGGGATAATTAGCTTAAGGTTTCCACATGCACAATCCCCTTTTGGCATTTTCCTCATCGATTTATCGCCTAAATTGTCGAATTTATTGCCTGATTTCTTCGTCGCAAGTCTCAATCTTCACCAGCTGCAACTCTCGGCCCAGCCATTCACGTAAGTGGCGAATTTTAAAAATGACTTGATGAACTTTTGCAGGAAAAATAGAGCAAAATCGATTGCGCAACGGAAAATGCTGGGGAACTTTATTCTCACTTTAAACCGGCTCTGAGATTTACACGGCAATTTGCGTAATATTTGGCCGACGGTTTAAAGCAATTTTTTACAGTGGAACATTGGGCTTTAGGAATGAGTTGCACAGGAAACTGCTTCTGTACTTAATTATCAATTAATGTTTTCTTAAGTAAAAGACTTTTTCACTACGGAGTTTTTACACTTTCCAGTAGGTGCAACAAGATCAACATTCGATCCTAGTGTTAAATTAGGATTACGCATATGCCGCGAAGAATAGCCGTTAATTAACAGCAAGTCAGTTCGGTTCTCCAGCCACTTTCAGCGTTTCTGGTCTTTAAAATATACAATTCGGGTCTCTTCTTACGCCACTTCACAGGGATTCAATTAACTGCCTGCCTGATCCATTTTCACTGCACGGAGTCTTACATAATTAGAAAAGCTTTCGCTGACTTGCAGCAGAGCAAGTTAGTGCTTGTTCTGTGGATTTCTCCCTCCCCACTCAGGTTGGCAACTTGACGAAAGGGCATCTGAGATGGAAGAGGAATAATTCACGCATTGTTTCAATTGTTTTGCCGTTCCTTGCCATTTTCCATCCGGCGGAACTTAATTGGATTAGTTAGGCAATTCGAAAAATTTCACTGCGGCTGCTAATTCAGTACGAAGCGAGTATTGCGATGACGTCAAAATTGCTTTCTGCTTTCAGTTTTTGCAGCTGTTTTAGTTTTTTGAGTTTCCTCATTGCTAACGTTGAACCAAATTGAACGTATAAATGAAGAAGAATGAGGATCCAGGGAACTTTAAGGGCCCGACAGAGCTGGGCGATGCGATGCAAGCGAGTCCGAGCATGTTTGTATACAGGGTGATTCAAAATTGGCGTCATTCCTTTGAAGGGGTAATAGGACTGGGAAAGTACGAGAAAAATATTGAAATTTTTTTTTCGATAATTTCTAGAAGATGTTTACAGTTGAAAATCGAATTTCAACTTTGTAATTAAGCATTATTTTTRAAGTGTTCCATGTTTAATTGGAAGTCTATTGGAATACTTAAGCAKTCAAAAAGAAAAATKRCGATCTTTACTTCAAATTACCWAAATTTTTGATATTAAAAAAGTTCTCTTCTACAATTTTTGGATGAAAAGKCAAAGCGGCAATGATGTTTTTTGTCRTTAACAGATAGTTACAGGTGGCTAGCCCTTGTCAATAATAACAATAATTTGTCAAACTGTGACTTACTTACAGACGAACACGTTTTGGGCATAATTTCAGAAGAGCCTTTCAGGGGCACTCAGAACATTGTACGACAATTGACACTTTCCCAGGCACCAAATAAAYACGGGCTACATTMMTACCACGTATCTAAGATCACATTAAACCAATGGATTACTGAACACCGGTATAAATTAAGCAGGAGTTAATTAACCGAACASGAGAAGCTGCTCGAGAAGAGTGCATAAATAAGATGATTACACAGGCACTTGTTTGGAGTTACCGACTCAAATGTATGTTTTTGAAATTTGTAAACAAATTAATAATTCGAGGTTATGAGTTTTGAAATACATTCTGTCATTCAAGGATTCCTGTTAAATTTACCGTTTATCCTTCTCTAATTTAATGGCACTTTCTCTATTTATCCATGGTTACCGGAGTTTTAAATAATTACGAAGCAACCGGTATTTACGTAATGTTAATTAGGCAGATTACCTTGAAAACATTGTTGCCGTTTTTCTAATATAGTTTTTTGCAAATGTCTCGGTTTTTAATAACAATTATTTTTTTTTAGATAAGTTCTATATTGTTGAGCCGGATTCATTTTTTTACAAACTTCTTTTTGGGTATTTCGCCTTTGGGTAGTCGCAGGATACCCTCTAGGTGATAGTTCTTGATTACTTTTTGATAAATAATTCGTTCTTATTGCGAAATAGGAGCACTATTTATCAATCTG
>NW_026017110.1:614534-618640 GCF_020466585.1 Dendroctonus ponderosae | reverse complement strand
GTCTTTTTTAAAGACAAACATTTTTGAGGCGAAATACCCAAAAAGAAATTTGTAAAAAAATTATTTTTTTTCACTATTTTTTCTATTCTCTGAAAACACCGCAAGACAACCCATCCAGAGGACTGACGCCAATTTTAAATCATCCTGTATGCAATGCGATTTTTTAGTGCTCTCAGTTATGGGTTAAAGTTTGGCTTGGGAAGTTAAGGGTTGTATTTTCCATAGATTTTCATTCGTTGCGCTCATGCTGTTGATGATGGGAATAATCTAGCTCTTCGCAACTGAAAAAACGCTGGTAACTCCCAGAAATATCCTATTAAAGTGCGTTTTTCCACAGCTAAAGCAGCGCATTTTCTCTTTCGAGTGACATTATGAGCCTGATTGTGGGACTTTTGGCTTTTTCTTGTAAATGTTTTTCAACGGCCAATCGTCTCGTCTTAGTAGCTTTATCGCATGGCCCATTTCTTCACAATTTGCGCTTCTATGACCCACAGTTAGTTATTGAAATATTTCGCGCTCCAAAACACAACATCTGCGCCCACTTTCTCTAATGGATTGGCCTGCACATTCTGATTGCATATTCGGATTATCCCGCTAAAATATTTTCCAATTTCATTTTAGATAATTCGACCCTCGCATATTATATGTATAAGTTGATTGCCGGTTTCCATCGAACGACCAAATTAGACAGATTTATCTGAGCAATTTCATGGTGCGTTAACTTGCCGCTATAGAGGGAAACTTTCCTATGGTTTCATTATGCGATAAGAGCGCAGTTGGGAAGGTTTCAACAAAACGCCGAAAAGTATGCATGTTTTGTACATTTTGATGTCAAATTTCACTCACAACATAATACGGCTGTGTATGATACATGGTTGATTTTAAAACTTTCTGGGCGAGTTCGCTTTGCGCCCTCGAGTGAGCATGTTAATTTATGCGAGATTTTTCCAGATGATTTAATAATGTGTAAGTGTACAGAGTGTATCAGAATGATAAAGATGGTTGTAATAAACAGACAAGACAACTTCGGCTGTGCCTCTGCGCTCTTTCAAATTGCTTACCCTGTATCTTTACAGTTTAGTGTTATTAGTTGAGAATTGCAAGGAACATTTTTTTCTTTATGTCTGTGGTTCAAGGGATATACAGGGTGTCCCAACTTAGGTGGCCAAACTGAGAAAAAGAAACCTGCTCTCATAAATAATATTAATTTTTCAAATGAACATGCACTGAAGTATTTTACGCAGAATGGATACTCTTAGTCTACTTCGCTCAGACGCACCGTTAGCCAACTTTAAGAATATCACTGTTTTGTAAAATTGTGTTAAATTTTACCAATRTTCCCAAATCTGTTGTAAGCATTTTTACTTTTACCGAGTATGAAAAAACTTGTAAATGTCTTCGTGCAATTTTTTTTTTATAAAAAATAGATTGCACGACGACATACACACACAYGCTTCAATTTAAACCATATTTTTAGATTGGAAGATTGTCYCAAATGCAAGGCAATGCAATTGCATCTTTTCCATTATAAATTATTTCCATTATAATTGAAAATTTTCTACATGATCTAAAGTGATGACGAAATGCGAGAGATTATGTTCTAAAGCGGGTGCTATCATAAAGTAAAATCAGTGAAAAGCATCTGCAAAAATTTTTATTGGTAAATGTTAATTAATTTTTAAATCAAAATGAGATTTTTAAACCTTTTCACATATAAACCGCATATTTTATTTAATCACTCTGGTTTATTATCAGTTTTTTGTTCTTTAAGTAGTTACTTCTGACCCATGTTTGGTTTTTGATTTTAGAATTCTTTATTTAATTATGTTTTAAAGAAAGGAAATTATTATATATCCTCACTATTTCTACTATCATCATCACTCTGCATTTTTAATGAAAAAATTAAGAAGTAACATATTTCTTTTGGAACCGCATTTTGAAACATAGTACCAATGTGAAACTGGAACGTTGGAACCCGTTACAGAAAAATAACCTTTTCGCGCAACTCTTCTCAAAACACACTTGAGTACGGGGCTCCATGTTCTAACATGTTCCTTTTGGAAACTATGGGCTAACATGTTCCTTTTGGAACCGCAATTTGAAACCTATTACTAAAGTGAACTGGAACGTGGTAACCCGTTACAGAAATAACCGTTTATCACACCTCTAAGTCACCTGCGTGCAGCTTGCGATGCGTTCTTCGCCTCTCTCAGGGATATTGTCCAGGCAAAAGGTGATCAAATTGAAAATATTTAAATGCAGTTTTCTAAGTCGATCGATTATTTATAAACATTTTTTCTTTTGAAGTAAATTCAATGATTGAAAAACCAAAAAGTACAGGCTGTTAATCATGGGACACTTTAGTCAGTCTGGCTGCGATCCCTTAAAACTTGCAATTCCACTCTGAATTACTTTTTATAGGTCTGCGTTAACCATTGATTGATTGAGGCATACGGAAAACATGGCGGATCAGATAATTTCAATTCCCAATTCGTATAATGTGGGATTACTGCTTTGAAATATTCCCCATTAGGGAATGCGGCCATTCCAAGATGGTAGACTTAATAAAACCGTGCGGTAAATTGAATAAATGACTTGGATCCCCGGCGGAATCGCCTCGTTCAAGAAAAATATATTATTCGGGTGATTATATGGGGCGATGTGCACCTGGATGGGTTGAGCTTCAATTTTTTTACGCCCAAATATTCGCCCGTTTGATTAAATTAAATTAAATTGATCTGAAAAAGCCCCGCTTTGTGTTTTTAAAGTAATTAAACAAGCACACAATTTTTTCCAGTAGCAATTGATATCCGCTATCGATCAGAAAAATCAAATGCGAAGTGCCATTACGGCCCCCTTAAATGTACAAATATCGTAAAGATCGACATTTCCAATCTCCATAAATTCTGGTATCCGGAGAATCCCCGGTGTTTAAGGCCGAGGAAAAAGACAATTGAAAAACGCTTTTCCAAGGATATGGAGGCAAATTTTTATGGCCAGTTATTTATGTGATAAAGATAATTGTGTTACGCACCATAAACTGCTGGCAAGGAACGCGTGACTCCCCATTTGCGAAACTGTAATGTTCTGATTCCCTTTTGGCCCAAAGGGGAAACCAACCGCCGAAGAGATTCCACCACCAGGCTTTTATTAAATATCTCCAGAAAGTTCGCTTGTTCGAGATGAATATGGCTAATTCACTTTTATGTTCCACCCCTGTGTGCAACAAGCGATAAATATATAGCATCAGCAGAGTTATGGATGTTTGTCAGCGTTTCATTTTCGGAAACTGCAGAAAAAATTATGTTCGTGCTAGCGATGGTCGGTGTTTAACGTAACCGCTAAAATAACAGTGTTTCAAACTTGTAACCTGTTACCGTAGTTACAGCTAGCCGAAAATGTGTTTAGTTGCTGCTAATATGTAATTTAGCATTTTTAGTCTATAAGTATTGAGTTTTCTGACATTGTGCAATAAATCTTGAAAAAAGGGATTTCTCTCAAGAAACTTATTTTCAACAAGATTTTTAAACATTTTCGTATATTTTATTTAATTACTCTAGGTTATTATCAGCTTTTTTTGTTGTTTAAGTAGTTACTTCTGACCCATTTTTGTTTTTGATCTTAGACTATTTTATTTTAAGTTTACCAATGTTAAGAATTATGTTTTTAATAAAGCAACTCAGTATATATCATCACTCTTTCCACTGTCATCATCATTTTGCATTTCAATGAATAATTTAAAAAGTAACATGTTCCTTTTGGAACGGCATTTTGAAACCTATTACCAAGGTGAAACTGGAACGCTGTAACCCGTTACAGAAAAATAACCTTTTCGCACAATTCTTCTCAAAACACACTTGAGTACGGGGCTGATCCGTTTTTCGGTCTGCTGATTGCAATAGTTGGATGTAATAATAGGGACATTATTTGACTGATTTTTATGAAAACTATTCAAATGGAATTTTTCATATGTACCTAAATTGTGCCTATCTTGATGTCTGCTGAAAATTAAAGGTTCTCCACCTCAAAACTAGGGCCAGCTTTCAACCATCAAAAAGCTGGATGTTTACTGCGTAATAAGTAGGAATGGTCGGTATTTAACGTAA
>NW_026017110.1:612159-613535 GCF_020466585.1 Dendroctonus ponderosae | reverse complement strand
TAGTTTCACATAGCTGTGCGGTTATCCAAATGGAGAAAAATCTACATTTTATAGTAGTTTTCGATATCAATAGAAGCCATTACGGGCATGTTAAGGTTTACTACTGATTATTTTTTGGAGATATTTGAAAAAAAGCTTGGCTAAAAGTCAAACCTTCTTAAGCGTCCAAGTCCGATTTGGCCATCTGTAAAACTGCGGGAAAAGCCCGTTCTGATTTGCGATTTTTTATCCTAATAGAGGCTCAATCGCTCATTTGAAGACTTCAGAGCACTTGTGATCAGCTTGTTTGGATTTCGAGTTACGAATAGTTGAAGTAAAATTGCCTTAAGCGTCGTAGTCTGATTGGGAAAATATCTGTCGAAATATCGATTAATTCACGAATTTTTGAACCAAAAATCTGCAACGTTTGTAACGTTTATCCTCTTCGACGTATTCCGTTCGGAAATAGGGGTAAAACCGTCACTAATTTCATACAGATTGAAATTGAACCCCCATAGTTTTTCTACTGGAAACTCGCATTTTTTAGAGTCGTTTTTAGTCGATCCTCTGCATGGAGTTCGAAGCAAACTCGCAAGTGTTGCACACTTTCCATATCTTGCGGTTTAAACAAAAGATCATGCATAAGGGTGCGGGTGAATGCTTTTCGTCCAATTTCGCTGAGCACACATCGGCTCAATGGCTTAAGAGCACTTTCATTCTTCGAGTGACGGTTTCCGTTACGTGCCCAAGATCAAAATCAGTTTCGTGGCTAGAGATGAATAGTTGACGGGCTTTTTTTTTGGGGCAAAACTTTCAGTTTGGCCACTGTTCGGCGCTGCTCAATACAAGAATTCATTAAAATTTTAATAAAAAGCCTCTGGTTTAATGTTGGGCGCAGTGTCGGGCATCCGCAAACCACCGAGCCGAACAAAACATGTGCTCTTTAGGTGCGAGCTCGACTTTACAGCATTTTATGTGAAATCCATTAATCTCCCCCCAGTCATATTTTCAGCACAGTCACCCGTTCTCTTAAAACAAAATAATGCCGGAAATGATGGATTTTCCTATTTAGAGTGTCGACACACTGGAGAATCGACGCACCCCCCAAACACATGACACTTTGCCATTGAGCAACTCTTACGATGTTCCCAAAAACATGTATTCAAGGGAGAGAGTTAGCTTGATGTATGCAAAAAATATCCTATCGCTTGGCACGTTGTTATATTTGAATTAACTTGCTTTTTTCAGTTTGGTATAAATTATCGTTTGCGTATTCTCCAAAAGGATCTAGACAGTCCCAATAGTGTGAAAGAAAGTCAAAGTTTCGATAAACTACAACACAAACCTCAAACAGCCAAGTTATCAATTATCAATTGACATCAGGAAGCATTTCTTAT
>NW_026017110.1:609316-612100 GCF_020466585.1 Dendroctonus ponderosae | reverse complement strand
TGTGAAAACTGGCAATAAAATAAGCGCCATTAGACGTACACAGTCTTGCACTTAGGGGCCGATAAGAAGGAATTACACGATTTAAATTCACTCGGAGGGGCCAAAATATAAATTGCAGACAAAATGGCATTTTTCACCCGTTCATGGAGTCTGCCTTTTGAGGCCGCGCAATATTTCAGGGATTATCTTGGAAAGACTTGCCAGATAACTTTTAATGGAAAAGGATTTATTTTATGAAGTTTTATGGCAGTTCCGCCGCCACAATTACTCTACGATATCTGTCGACAAAGCACAATTGATTGGCTTAACGGGTTTAATAGAGTCGAATGTTTCAATGTAAATGCGGTCTTTTTCTAGGATTGTTAGATGGACTGAATATTGTGCATTCAGTCAATGTTTACTGAATTGTTCCATGTGAAACTCAAACATTAATCAGCTGCCCTGGCTGACCGCTCCTACAGGGTGACTCAATTAACTAAATATAAGAAATACTATCTCTTCTGCCGTTATTTCGTCGCTGCCCCCATTCTTTGGGCCAGTCTCGAATGACCAGAACAAACAGAGCCCAAAGTGAAATTCTCTGTTCGGTATGTCTGAGGGGGATTTGCGAGCTGATGCCGATGATCTTTTAACACGGGGATTGAATTACTGAGTTTCTTTTGCCGCTGATCGAAAAGAAAACGACGAAAGCAGCAAACCCGTTTTGCTATTCAAGCAGATCCTCACTTGATTTGCAAATAATTTACAAGGTTTTAAACCCTTCTGTTGCCTTAGGGGTGCAGATTCTGTATTGGCAACGGTTGCAGCTTGCTGCCAGACATTTTCGCCCCATCCTTTGCTTAATTTAATTGCTTTCTGGATTTGGGGCTGCCTTTCTGATTGACTCGCGATATTGGAAAACAAAACACAATAGGGGAACGATTCGCCAAAGCGAATAAGGCCAACGCTGCGCTGCCCATTGGGGTATTAACAATATAAGACTGATCGACACAACAGTTTTGCCTTAGTTGAAGGTTTGTCATTTTGGAATATGGATCGTTCAACTGTCGAAGAAGGCGTAAAAACTATTAAATGTTACTGTAAAAATGGTGATTTTGCTGTATCAACGTTTAGGGCTTTACGAGCAGATTACGGTCAAAGTGTGGAGGAAGAACATTTGGGCTTGTCTTACGGCTCATCGTGGCAAATTTTGCCATTGAATTTAAAGCTCCATAAGTACAAAGTCCAACTGACTCAAGAACTTAAGTCTAAAGACCATGGGCAACGCAGAACATACGCAAATTGGATGATTGAAGAACGAGCCGTTGATGATGATTTTTCGAACCGAATTTTCTTCAGCGCTGAGGCCCATTTTTCGCTCGATGGTTACGTGAATCAACAGAACAACCGTATATGGAGCTCTCAAAATCCTCAGGTGATCGCAGAAAGGCCTTTGCATCTTGATGTTTTTTGAAAACGATCAAGGAAGAGCCAAAACAGTAAATTCTGAGCGCTATGGACGCATGTTAACCGATTATTTTTGGAAACAAATTGAAAATTATGATCTGGAAGATGTGATGTGGTTCACAACACTTGCAGTTAGAGCCTTTATTGCAAGAGAAATTTCCAGGATGCGTAATTTGGAGATTGAGTGGTCAATTGGCCCGCAGGATCCTCCGACTTAACACCGTTAGATTTATTTTTGTTGACTATGCGAAAGATCGTGTTTACGCCAACAATCYTCAAACTCTTGAGCAACTGAWAGCSAATWTCYGTGAAGTTATGACCGAGATATTSCCGSTAATGTGCCGAAAAGTCATTCAAAATTACCTCAAAAGGATTGAGGCCTGTAKGAGGTCCCGTGGAGGACATTTAAATTATATTGTTTTTCACGTATAAGTGCAAGGTTTAATCTTTATATTGAATCAAAATTTTCGTCTCCATCTGAATATGTTGTATGCTTTTTTACTTTACTTTCCCAAGCCTAAACTGGATAAACCCTGTACCATTCTTCCGATATTTCAAAAAGAGAGTTTTTTTGAAGAACTTTGACTATCGCCACCAGAGAACCCAGACGTTTTTCATAGTAAAAGTTAGGTCAGTTTTGCGCCTGAGGCTTGGGACGCACAAATGCACTTTAAATTCGACATTTTTCTCTTAGTGCGGGTGCATCTGTAGATCTGATAAACTTTTCAAATGCACATTGCGTTACTAAACTGACAGTGATTTTAAATTATCAATTATTGAGTGTGATATTATTGTGTTCGGTGCAGTTTATTTTATAACGCTGATAACAATGAATCAACAAATTATCAAGGGAGAAGCTGCAGATGCTGCACATACTAGGTTAAGGGTGCTCATGTACTAAATGCCTATTCGAGTTTCGCCTTCTTTTAAATTTTCAATTAAAGTACGCACACAATTATACACACTAAAGCAGTTTAAGTGCAAGAAAATGCGGATCGTCCATCAATTTGCAGAAAAATGTATTACAAACTTTTGAAAATCATCTTCAAACGACCGGGTATTTATCATTGCAAATGAGGTTGCACATTGCCGTGCACTGTTAATTATTGTTTTAAGAACTAACAATCGATGTTGTGCAACAAAATTGTGCCTAAGATCCACTACAATAAATAAATTTTTTTTTTTTTGCAATGCATGTTTTTTTATTTTTTTTTCGGTAAAACTCGGTAAAATATTATTACCTACTTGTTTAGTGATTTTCATCGGAGACAATTGTTAAACCAGATGTTAAGCGGATATTTTCTAAAGAAAGCAGAGTCAATTTATGAAAAACGCTCA
>NW_026017110.1:606800-608317 GCF_020466585.1 Dendroctonus ponderosae | reverse complement strand
CATTCGAGTTGAAAGCAAATCGTTTGAACAGCGAAAGCGACTAACCTGTTCTGTTCTTCACGTTAAACCTGTCGGTGCTGGAAAGATCGTTGCGCTGATCGAGTTTAATCCATTGGTAAACTGGAGGCGGTTTGCCGGTGGCTGCGCATTTAGTCGACTGGTTCTAGTTTTTTCTATTTATTTTTTATTATTTTTTAAATTTATTCTTAAATTTGAATTAATTTTTAAATGCATCTTTTAATCACTCTAGTTTTATTATTATCAGTTTTTCTGTTCTTTAAGCAGTTACCTCGGACCTATGTTTTGTTTGTGATTTTAGAATATTTTATTTTCAGTTTACCGATGTTAAGAATTATGTTTTTAACAAAGGAAATCATTGTACATCATCACTATATCTTCTATCATCATCATTCTGCATTAAAAATTTAAAAAGTAACATGTTCCTTTTGGAACCGCTTTTTGAAACCTATTACCAAGGTGAAACTGAAACTTTGTAACCCGTTACCGAAAAATAACCGTTTATCACACCTCTATTACTGATCCAAATGTTTACTGCCGCTACTATCAGGAGCGAATTAATAATAATTTGCCGAGTAGCTATCGTGTAATTTATGGCCGTATAAATTGGCAATTTAAGATCGGGCCCACAGTGAGGAGCACATGAACTGCAATCCCCAAGTGCTGTTTGATAGCATCAAATATATTACCCTAAAATATGTCAGATGGAAACGCACCAATTGCTGGATGGATATTAATTGTGAAGCCGAAGAAGTTGATGTACCATGAATTAGCAGAGTCTCCTGAATTAATAACACCCCAAAGTGTATGTTTTCCAGTTGCAAATGGAGCGACAAAGCACATTGTTTCAGCCCCTGCAGGAGTGATTTTGTGCCCAATAATAATTTATCGCAACGAATAATGCATAAACCAATTAAGAGCGGTCTGATATTGAATTTGCATATAATGCATCGGACAAAACAAAGTGGATTCCTAATAAATAGACAATTTACATTTCAACAACACAATTAGCCAACTAATGAAATGCAATAAAGCGATAAGCAATTCATGAACGAATGAACATGAAAAAGCACGTGAATCCCATGCATTTTAACACAATTAATCAAAAATTTGTTTATCATTTAATGCTTTTAGTGCTAGTTTATTAACTTCATATGCATATGCATAGGCCTGCTATTGGTGATCGAGTTTCGAAATCGTTTTCCGTAAGATTTCATCATCAAACCTTGTTTACAAGTGAAACATCCCAGACACACATTTTCAGAGTTCTCATCATTTTATTACAGCCAATTACAAACAGGGAACATCTGTATAAATACACTTGCCAACTGAAGACAGTGGAAACAATGTGAAGTGGAGTTCATTGTATTGAAAGTAACAAATACCATTGTTTAATGCGAGATGAGCGCAAAAAGTGCCAATTAATTATCATTGCGAAGGATTCCTGCAAATAAACAGCATAGTGTGTCCAACCAACATTAACTTAAGATGAATTTGAG
>NW_026017110.1:602605-606034 GCF_020466585.1 Dendroctonus ponderosae | reverse complement strand
GGCAATGATGTTTTTTGTCATTAACAAGTAGTTACAGGTGGATAGCCCTTTTTGTGGAATTAATCCATGGTTACCGGAGTTTTAAATAATTTCGAAGCAACAGGTATTTACGTAATGGTAATTAGACAGATTACCTTGAATAACATTGTTGCCGTTTTTCTAATATGGTTTTTTGCAAATTTCTCAGTTTTTAATAGCAATAATTTTTTTTACTATTTATTCTGTACTCCTAAAACACCTCCAGGGGAATAACGCCAATTTTAAATCACTCTGGATACAAAAAAAAATTGAAATGATTCTGAAAAAATCGGAATCCGCCCGCATAAAGAAGCCTAAGTAAACTAAAGTTAGTCTATAAGGTGATAATTAATTCAAATTAAACGAACGGCGCAAAGCGTAGTGAAAAATGTTGCCAATAACGAGTTTCAAATTAAAGCAACGGCCATTCATTGGGCTTTTTACATCGAACCGATACTTGTTTCGCACAGATTGTTTATTTTTTATTCATTCATCAGGGAAAATGTACCGGCTTATAAATGCAAATCATCCAAAACGCATATTTGCAATGTCTACTTGGCAAAAGCTGGAAAATCAACGGGAAAAGTCTAAATTTGCTTTATAGCCTTCAAAAAAAGCATTTTCGCGCAATTGTTTTTAAATTGTGCAGTTTCTATCGGTGCAGTTGAGGGCTTAATGCGTTTGATTTAAATCACAAATCCGAACAGAGTAATCCTCGTTTTGTATGTTGCACCGGTTTTAACAATTTTTTGCATGCATTTAAAATAAACTGAAATTAATTCGTCAACAGCTAAAATTTGAACTAAAAAATATGGGAAAAAAACTCAGAGAACATTGAAGATTTTGTTTTTTTTTAACTTTAACCCTACAGGAAATGCTTTGAATCAGTCGAGTGCGAAGAATTGCGTACAAACATTTTGGGCATCAAAGTTGTGAAGGATCGTTTTTGATGAATTTTTAGAAGCTTCTTCTTTGATGAATTTGAAGAGTTTTAGACAAATATTTTTTCGAAGTTTTTCTCATTTGAACTGTTGTATTAATGGATCGATTGCTGTTTCGCAGCTGGTTTAACGTCTTGGAACAATGGCGTTTTTTCAGGACACCAGCCTTTTAAAAATGTCCATTTTCCAGCGTGGACAGTGAATAAGCGTCCTTTGCTTTAGCCCGGTAACCAACGGATTCTTTATAATGTATATTCGGGATTTATTGGTTCCCCGCCTGTACGGAAAGTTTAATAGGGAAATGGAAGCGCTTTCTGTAAAAGCCAAATAATTTATTATCGTTTGCAGGTAGAGAGCGGGCTGATCTCTTTTTCAGCCGTAATGCAGTTAATTTGCGACTTTTTGTCGAAACTCACTTTATTGTTTCTCTTCTCTCGTCTCCAGCTTGGCTGGATACAGGCTGATCTGTACACTGTATGTTTTTGCCCGAAAATTTTTCGAAATTTCCGCATTATAACTACAACACATTTTTGTCTTAATTGAATGTAGTTCTACTCATAATTAAACATTTCTGCATTTGCAAGTTTTAAATAATTTTTAGTGGAGAGCTTCTTCTACATTGTTCAATGCCTTCGAGTGGTTTCAGCCAATGGAATGAATGTGGGCAATATCAAAAAGCTCGGGCATTTGCCATAAACCGAAATTTATATGCGACGCGGAAAATTTAATAGTTGAGTGGAACTTATGTAGCTTCCAGGGAAACGGAGCGAATTTAGAGCTTTTTCCAAATGGCGCAAATAAATTGATTCGCCAAAGCGTTCCGGCTAATTTGTGGCTTTTTGCGCCGATTGGACAAATTAAATTTCGTTATGCAACGTGAAATATGGAATAAAACCAGAGCAAAAAAGCGCGCGTCTATCTTGAAAGAATTTCATTTAAATAGCGTTTTATTTTTGCGAAATGCTTTGTTAAACAGCTGACTGAGTGCGACAGATTTTCCCGTTTGGTAGGCATATTTGTTGGGGTGCAGAGGATTTCTGGTAAAAACCTCTTCCCTGATATGGCGGTCGATCATCTTTTCTAGTGCTTTAAGTAAGAAATATCTCAGGCTGATCGGGCAACTGTACGAAAAATTGAAAATCGCCCTGTATTGTTTATCGCTTTATCCGCCGCAAATTGGGTTGTTCTCGGCTTTGAATCATAAAGTTGTAAAATTTATCACTGCAAATAAATTGTCCAAAGCGACCATATTTTCCGGCGAAATTTAATACCATTTTATGCGATGTGGGGAATGCAAATTTGCGCCCAGAGCTTTCAGCTCTAAAGCAGGATATTGAGACCGTCGACGAATTAGTTTGCTTGGCGTAGAAGGATCATTTATATCCAATTAGGAAGCTTCGATTTTTTGCGTCCGAATTGCCGATTTAGTCTCAGCAGCCCAAATCAATGTTTGCTATTTAAAACGTCCACAAACTTTAAAACTTCCGATGAAACTGCAAAATTGCTTTTAATTAATTTATGGCAGGCTACAAGAAACAGCTTAATTAATGTGCATTTTCCTAACCAACGGCCAACGACACACTTTGATAGTGAGCGTCATTATCTCAAAGGATTTTTTGCAGGATTAGCCTGCGATGTTGAACTAATTTAAAATTATGTTCGCAGTACCCCATTTAATATTCATCCAACGTGAATGCAAAATGCCCGTATTTTCAATGAGTTGGTTAATGGAAGTTCTCCATCACCCAAATTAAATTCGTTAACGCCGCATGTTAATTTTTCCGTAAACACTGATTTACAAAGCTGTATTAAAGTTAATAACCGAGGCGCCGAACAAAGCATGCTTGCTTTGCAACTTTGTTGATACAATTTTGATCAGAAAACATGTTCGCGTTATGCTAATAGACAATTTGTTACACACTGTTAAGGCGCTGGAGTGCCCACTTTGAGATCTCTTAAAGCTTCTGAGCTAGAGATGGTCGGTATTTAACGTAACCGCTAAAATAACAGTGTTCCTAACGTGTAACCTGTAACCGTAGTTACAGCTAGCCGATTTAACAGGTTTTTTTGGAACCGTACCATAAAACTAGAATTACTGTTTAGTTCTCCGGAAACCAGTGAAAATTTGTTTAGTTGCTGCGATGACATAATTCAGCAATTTTAGTCTATAAGTATTTAGTTTTCTGACATTCTGTAATAAATCTTAAAAAAAGGGATTTTTCTCAAGAAACTTAGCTCGAGAGTTATATGCCGATTACCAGCAAACTAAGCAGAATGTGCACTTGCATATGAGCTATGAGCAAACTAAGAGTCTAAGACATAAATTCCATCGCAGTTGAAATGTAAAATAACAAACGTTTTAAGCAGGATATGCACCTGCATTTAAGCAAGCGGGCGATTTTCAATTATAAATTCAGTCAGAGACGAAATGAAACTTATTTGAATAGTAATAAACGTTGTAAGGTCGACA
>NW_026017110.1:599906-601606 GCF_020466585.1 Dendroctonus ponderosae | reverse complement strand
AGAATTCAGTACGGCTGACACCTAGACAAGGTTTACATTTCACAATCATAAATTATCTCTAATCTACCACTAGGCGGCCTTCTGAATCTGTAGAGAGCACAATTGCCATCAAGCGCCCCTTTAAACACCAGATTATGCAACATTATTCTTGAGGTGAGATTGTGAGCGCCTGATATTTATAGTTTATTGCCAGCTTTCACAACTTTTTCACATCCTGTCCAAGTGTTTCGTCTATTGTTGTCTTGGACCCTTTTGTTTTAATTTACTAACGTGTAAACTGTACCAATGTTAAGAATTATGTTTTTAATAAAGGAAAGCATTAAATATCATCACAATTTTTACTATAATCATCATTCTGCATTTTAATAAAAAAATTTAAAAGTAACATGTTCCTTTTGGAACCGCATTTTGAAACCTATTACCAAGGTGTAACTGGAACGTTGCAACCCGTTACAGAAAAATAACCGATTGCCACACCTTTATTGATGAAGTTTAATCCGTTTTTTCCTAACGGTTCTGGAAATATTTGCAATTTTTAATAACAATTGCCGTTTTGAACGTTGTACCGATCCTGCACAAATGACAAMATATTCTGCAAAGGGATCGTAAGAAAATGGTATAATTGATTTAGCCAAAACTGCATCAGGTCCTATGAAAGATGATGRAAGAGATTTTTTTCTACAGACCTCCTCACACAATCATCCCATAGGCTCACCCAAGGATCGATAGATTCGGAACCGATGAACTGCAGGATTCTGCAGAAAACTTAACGTGAGGGAASGAGCCTACACAAGTAGACATTTTACTGGTTAATTGCAAAAATCTAATTTAGTTCGATATAGAATCACATTAGAATCGCCCGRACATGCTGRCAAATARTGGCTTTACACTATGATTAAGCGGAATTGAGAATGACGCCTTATAAATATCAGACAGCATCCCCTAGACCCTGAATTACGTCGAAAAATATGATGGATGATAAGTGGATATTCAAATAAAGCAAAATGACTGATCGCATCCGCGTTTTCTGTTTTCATTAATTCCTTCTCCTCATTTATTATTATCATCATTTGAACATCAACATATTGAAACATGAAAGAGGTCTCAAACAAGCTGCTTACCTCTCTCTCCCTCCCTCTAAATAAATCGATTTCGCAAAAGATGGAAACTTGAAATTGGATTTGCACAATTTGCAGGCAAGAAGTAATTTTGAATAATCAATTGCGCTCCAATGGGACTAAACGTGAGAATAATGTGAATGAGCAGGTTTGAGTTTTAGTCGCCGGGTCTTCGAAATTATTTTCAAGTTGAGTTCGCTTTGCTACAAATATCAGCTGAAATCAGGGGAGCTGACGACACAGTTTGCACACGTCGCCAAACATTTGTATACTTGTTTGACAACACAATTACAGACAATAGAGAGCGAGCTTCCTTACGTATGGGTATCTGTATTGGATAGGGAAATTCGAGCTTTCTTTTCACATCGCTCGCTCTTATTGAGTGTAAAACCCGCAGATACTGAGGGGTGTGTCATCTTCGTTTGGCTTCAATTGTTCGCCCTTCCGGCACAGGAAAACCGGATCCCGCATCCCCAGCCCCCAAAGAGTCGCCCCTCCTGTGGTTTCGAATAATCCCATTTTGCGATTCTTTTCTTGGTTTCCTCTGCGTCTTCCGCCGCCTTCTCACCTGCAACAAAGACA
>NW_026017110.1:590963-599856 GCF_020466585.1 Dendroctonus ponderosae | reverse complement strand
GAGATTTTTGGGTACATTGATGGCGCGTACAGCTCTTACGCTCAGAGCGTTTCTACGCAAAAACTGCGCTTTTACGATTGCAAGATTTGAAAAAATTACTGGGACATTTTGAGGAAAAAGTAAGAAGAAAAGGAAAATATATCAATGCCGGATTTTTTGCAAAAATAAAAATGAAACGTACAAAATGGTGTGCGCCACGAGACGCTCGACAGAAGTGATAACTTCATGAATTAATGGAAACCATAAAATATTGAACTTGTTTAACGCATGATGGCAATAATTATTTTATTTTATAATTTTAATATTCGTGTTAGTCTAATAATTTATAAATGGATCAGGAATGGGTAAAACTTAATTTAATTTACTTTTTGAATGCAAAATATCTTTTTTATTTGCAACATTTAACATTCTTTAACGAGATGTTGTACATATTGCTCTTCTTGGGTTTGTGTTAACTCTTCTTCTTGAGTTTATGTATTTTTTTTGTCGTAATTTCTTACTTGCTTTGTATAATCTTTGACGTTCAGCACTAGTTCGTGGTTGATGAAAGCTACTTTGGGTTGATCTATTACTTAATGATACTTTTTTAGCACGAAATTGTTTTTGCCGTTCAGCATTACTTAATACTTTTCGCATTGTAGCATGTTTTTGTGACTGCGGTTGTGTATGTTGTTGTTGATTCATTGTTATCAGCGTTATAAAATAAACAGCACCGAACACAATAGTATCACACTCGATAATTGATAAATCGAAATCACTGTCAGTTTAATAACGCAATGCGTATTTGAAAAGTTTATCAGATCTACAGATGCACCCGGACTAACAAAAAAGTGCATTTGTGCGTCCCAAGCCTCAGGCGCAAAGAGGCCGGAGTGGGAGCGGCCGTGACCAAAAAGTTATCACTTCAAAAATGGAACATATATTTTTGATTAACTTTCAGGGATTTTTTCGTTTCGAAAACAGACTCCCCAGTGTGTTCATCGGCTTTAGCCTGCAAAATCATACCGACGTTCCCTTTGAAGCCAAACGCAATAAAAGCAGCCAGACAACGCAACACCACTCGAAAATCTCTTCTTTTGCAATGCATTTCGTCGATAAAAGCAAACCAAATTCGATTTGGTCCAATTGCTGGGTCGGTTCCTTCCGATACTTTCAACAGTGGCTCCCGATCGTCTAGATAAACTTAAAGGAATAGGGGAGCCGGCTTTACTTAATTAGAATAAATTTTGGGGCTGTCCAATTAATTGCAAATAATACATTTACTGAGTGGAGGGCACGACACTGAAAGCCGGAGCGAAGAGCGCAGATAATGGGATTTTGCCCCTTTTTTCTTACAAATCGTAAATTGGCTGGCCATTAGTGATGCAGGCCTCTATAAATCTTGAATGGACTGCGTAAGAATTCGCCTTTTTCGAATACATTCGTTGTCTGCTCATCAAACAGTTCCATCCACTACAGTTGAATTTCCGCACACCGATCTATATATCTTTTGGAGATTGAAAAACAACCACCATTCTACCAGTGTGTTGCCAACCGCATATGCAAATGCCATCGAGAAATATTATTCTTGCGATAGTCGATTTCCATGATAATCGTCGGTTTCGTTTTCCTGAAAGCGAAGTCCTTTCCGGAATAAAGGCTGGAATAATTGCACGGAAGAGAAACGCGACGAGAACGTATGCAACACATTTTTCACTTAATTTAAACAGTTTCATTAATTTCCCGGATGACGGGAGAAAATTGTTTCCAGCTTTTGCCAACGAACAATTAATAGGTCGACTATTTTCCTTTAATTATCTAAATTTAAGGCTGATAATTCTGGAATTGTGTCTCTCTGCCGCTAGAGAATTTACTCGAACATTTTGCTTTTCAATGTGTTTAAGCACTAGGGAAATTTTCATCGGGCCCGATTAAGGTTTATAAAAATCGACATTTTAGAAAACCGGTTTTCGAATAGTAACTTTTCTAGAAACCCGGTTTTAACTGGTTTCGAATTTTTATATAATAAAATTTTGCTCGAATATTCTGTAGTTCGAACCAAAAAATTTTAACGGAAAATTTAGGGTGGTTAAAAGCAGTTTTTGACTGCAATTATTTACTGTTCAATTTTATTGACGGTAAATTTTTGATGCAATTTAGTAGAACAAGGAAATAATAGTGTACCAGGATTAAATAACTGTAAAAGCAATTATTCGTTGTTTATGCGTAATTTTCACATACAAGGACGCAAACATTTTTATTAAATTTATATTATTTATTCAGCAAAGGGTTCGAATAAATAAAAACAATATATTTTCATATTTATATAATAGCCATATATTTTTTTCAACAATGTTATTAGATACAGATGGATACTTATTAAGGACAACTAGAAAACATGGAAATGTGTTTTATATAATGTAAATTATAATCAAAGCCGAAAGACGAAAGTAAATAACGGTTATGCATACATACTTATTAAAATCAATTTTAGTATTAAAGAGAATTAACCAAAGGAACGAGTTTCCATTTTATATTCCGGGCAATTTTAATACAAATTTAAATACTCTATTTATTTTTGTGTTTTTCCGGTTCCTTTAAATACTTAATAATTGCCACTTCGATTGCATTTTTCAATAAAACATCGTCCGGCTCTTGAATATCGCTTTCGTCACGTTTTTGAATATCACATTCTTCCCTTGTAGAGTAATCTTTATATAATCTTAATACTATTTGTCCGGATAACTTAATAATGTCCCTTTTCGTTGCTAATGGAAGGAATTTATTAGAAGATTTCGTTGAAAAAGTTTGAGAATTTTGTAAATAAAACTTTAAGGAGTTCTACAACTTTGTAATATTCTTCTTCATCTTCATTCCACATATGAGAAGCATTAAGGTCATTCAGAGTTAAAACAACACATTCTTTTAGGTGTACAAATCTTTCTAACATGGCCTCTAAACTATTCCATCTTGTTTTACAATCAAGAATAAGATTATATTCTTTCTCGCATTTCCGTTTCACGTGATTCTGAAGAATGCTATTTTTGACAGGGGATTTTCTAAAATATTTGCAAATTTGCAGTTATTTGCAGAGTCTTCACTTGTAGGCCTATCTGTTTCCAATGGACTTTTATTTTCATTATATAATATATCAGTAAATGTTAAGTGTATAGCATGTGAATAACACAGTTGATTACGTAAATCCCTGTTGCTTCGTAATTGTTAAAAACTCCGGTAATTTGAAGCAAAGATCGTAATTTTTCTTCTTGAGTGCTTCAGTATTCCAAAATGCTTCCAATGGGACACTTCAACTTCGAAAAAAACATTTCAATATTTTTCTCGTACCTTCCAAGTGATCCACTATTGCCCCATAAAAGGAATGACGCCAATTTTGAATCACCCTGTAGACTGAGAAGCTAAACTGAGTGCTAAAGGCATCATCCCCATTTCACTTTGAAGAGCCGCGATTTATTGATGAAATTTAGAAAAACATTGAAATCCTCCTCAAAAGTAACTTGTGTTTGCGCAGCAAAAGCAATTAGATAAATTTGAATCAGCTTGAAGCAAAACACTGGCGAACGAATTTTCGAAAGTTTGCAAATTACTTTGAAATAAATCTTTTTCGGTACCTACCGGGTTTGCGGATTCGGGGAAAACGGGAAAAATCTAATTTGCATAGTTTGGCGTGGGAACGCTACGAAAACACGTCCTTTATTGTACTTTCCTATTTCATTTTGAAAGACAAACGACTGCTTGCAAAGAATTTAATTAACTGATATAATGAAGTATTCCGAAGAGGACGACGTTATTGAAAATAAAACGGCTGTTTTAATGCGGAAATTCCAACCGGTTGTATGGTTTTTACTAGCAATTATTCAAATTTGCCTAAATTAAAAAAAACATACATTTTTCACAAACCTTTATTGCATTTCAGCCAAATTGCCAGTCTGAACTTCGGACAAAACAAACATGTAGCTTTGGAAAAAACCGACAAAGCAGATCTTAAAATCTGTGCTCAACTCGAAGCGCTTTCGCTTATGTAATGCCTGTTTTGATGCACAAATTGAGTCAATATTTTACTACCCCCGACAGGCTTCATTAGCACACATTTTCCCCATCATTAGTTTTTTTTCGATAGTTTTGCACGTTTTGTTACTCACTCACAGTTAAACAGAAATCCTCTAATAATAATACCAATCATTCCAAACAGGGAAAGAGTGGATATTTCCAAACAAACTAAACAAGAAACCAAAAAAAAACCGGTCGGTTTTGTGAGAATGGCGGTTCTTTTGACGGAAGAATAATTATTGTTCGTCGAATAAATGGAAATTGGGGAAAAGGAATTTGCATGTTTATTTTCGCAAAGAGCTTAAACAAATTCTCTTTGTGTTTTACTTTCCTGTCTGATCAGCAAACAATTTTTCACAAAACTTTGCCTTGGAAAATATTTCTGGAGTTACTTTATTGTTTCAGTTCGAACGGGAATTGTTCGGCGATAAAAGGGGGATTTTAGAACTGAATTTGAAGCAAATTTTTTGGGTGTTTTCAGCTATTAAAACATTGATGCCGAAGTTTAATTGCACAATATTCCAATCAATGAAAGTCGGTTTTTTCCAATTATTCTTCTCTGGTATTTAATTTCACGTAAATTAGTTGCAAGCGTTATCTGCTACGTCCGGCTTGTTGGAAATTTCGAACATGTTAAAACGTGGCAAAGTTGGAATCAAAACTGTGTTGAATTCCAAACATTTTGTTCGTCAATTGCTGCCCAAATTTTAAATGAATTCGATTGCATTTCCCTCATCAGTTACTATTGCCTAATGTATGAAAAACTGGCCATTTTTGATTAAATTCCCGATTAAAGTTCGCTTTGAACAGGTGGCAATAAAGGTAAATTTTTAGTTAGGCTGCCTGAATGCATCGCTGAGTATAATTTTAAAACTTTCTGGTCAAATGCTCGCTGGAATTTGAAAAAGGCCGACGTGATCGGGAGTTTCAACGTCACCCTGAATCAATAAGGGATGAACACTCTCCAGCAGGGTGTTGACTTAAGGGCCGTAAAAACAAGCCTTAGAAGTGCCCCATCAGGAATCAATTTGTCGCGTCTCTATTTCGAAGGCATACGCCTTAAAAAAATTCATTTTACTGTAAGTAAAGTTGGTTTTTTTCGGAACCCCAGCGGCAATTAAACCACGTAAATTGTTTYCTGCTTTTTGAGATTTATCAATGGCACTTTAGTCTASTTTTTCGGTCTGCTTTAAATGTCCCCAGATCACATTCATCGTCTAGTTTGTTATAACAAGTCAAGTTATTAGAATTATTAATAAAATYCTTTGTTCGAAGTCTTTTAACTTTGTGTAACTTGTTATTGATTCGGCTCCAGCTGCTCAAAGTTTGAATTTACGTCTGAAACTGTCCGAAAGGAGAGTCAATTAAAGGCGACTTTTCCAGAGAAAAACTGGGTAAATGTTGAAAGTGGATTGGGTAAGGAATGTTGCTAATCGGCGCCATTAAAATTCAAAAATTGATAAATTCGAGTAGTAATTCGATAATTTCGTACCGATTCTAGGCAGGCCATCTTAGGCAGATTGTGAGAGTTCTGCTGACAAACGGGAACTTCTTCGATCTTCGCCTTTCGTTTTCAATTAATATCCGGAAAATTCAAACACATGGTGTGCAGATTAGATGAGATTTCGGTATTCCGGTAACTGGAAAACGGCACGATGTGGGTTTTAGTATCAGATTGGCTTATCTTGCCTCTTCAATCACGTAGAATAATAGGAATGTCACGTACACGACAAATCCAATCAAATCTTTGACGCTAATAAAACTTTTCTCCCCGCTATCAACTTATGGAACAAGGGTGAAATGAAAGAGCGTTTAGCCCCAGTGGTGCGCCGATATAGTTGGACCAACTTATAAATCAGAAAAATGTTTCCCACTATGGAAACTCACACATTTGATTTTTGTCATGTTCGCTCAAAATCGAACTTTTAAATGACAATGGGTGCAAAAACCCTTTTCCCCAAATCGCATCAGCTGTTTGAAATGTCGTCCAATGGCAGCACGCTTTTGGGTTGCCATTTGGGCGTTTCCGTGGGAACCCATTTGTTTGACGAATAAGTTTATTTGCACCACAGGTGCTTTGAAGTTAATGACTCGGTGAGAAAGAAAGTTTCTATGTACTTTAAGCAAACCTTCAAATTATTTGTTGCGTGTACGTATGTGAATTAGTTAGACATTTGAAGGTTTTTTCCCATTTGAATCGCAAATTAGACTAAACATAGAGGAAAACGAACGACTACGGCAATGATTTCCAGAACATAAGTCGCTCTCACATCCCTTCACGGTTCATTATTTGATACCCTCGCGAATGTTGGGCCCATATAGATCAATTATCATTTAAATAGAATTTTGGATTGTGGGTAAACAGCGATTACAAAGGCTTTATGTGGCACGCTGCGAAGATGCATAATGCACAGCATGTTTGTCAAAGCACAATGGCACTTATGAGGAAGAATCAAACAGGCCGCTTTATGACAATCTGACTGGAATATACTTGACACCATGTGTTAGACAATTGTTTTACAGTTGTTAGTTGGAGTTGAGGTTAACGAAAACATTGTGAAGCAAGCAATTATAGACAGACGACAGGTTGTGTAGATTGAAATGTGAAACTGACTTTTTGACTCAGTTTAATGAAAATTGAGCAAAGTGCTAAATCGAGAGCTCGGGTGAAAAGCAAGTTTGATATTCCGTCGGAGCATCGAATGTGGATCTAACAATGGTTCTACACAACATATCCAGCTGAAAAGACTCACAGTTTCATAAAAATCGAACAAAAGTTCGACATCATTTAATTTAGCATAAAAAAGTCTATCCGCACCATCATTGGCTGGAAGACCTGTTTTGCTTGGCGACCATCCCAACCAGATTTTTGCACCAGTTGTGCTTGAAAATATTTGCGTGCGAACAAGCACACTACAAAACAGTCAACAATAAAAACTTAATTGTGTAGTTGGCTGCCTTCGGAAAGTGGTAAAGCTTCAATATCGCTTGATTTTTTTTGGGAAAAGCTGACTAAATATTCAGTTTGTGCGCTAAATTATCTGTGGTCTACTAACTGGAAGGTTAAAGTTTTCAATTCGAAGTGGATCTTCATTGCTTGTTCACGTGTGGTCTGATTTTTTTTGAGGATTAATGGGTAGAAAAGGGGGGATGGGGTGCCAGCTTGCAGAAAGCTCGTAAAGATGATTTCTAATCTACAAATATTTTAGGTTGAAGTGAGTTGTTCGAGAATCAAAAAATATTGATGAAGTTCTTGAATTTCGGGAAAGCGGTAAAGCTTCAATATCGCTTGAATTTTTTTTGGGAAAAGCTGACTAAATATTCAGTTTGTGCGCTAAATTATCTGTGGTCTACTAACTGGAAGGTTAAAGTTTTCAATTCGAAGTGGATCTTCATTGTTTGTTCACGTGTCGTCTGTTTTTTTTTTGGGATTAATGGGTAGAAAATTGGGGATAGGGCGCCAGCTTGCAGAAGGCTCGTAAAGATGATTTCTAATCTACAAATATTTTAGGTTGAAGTGAATTGTTCGAGAATCAAAAAATATTGATGGAGTTCTTGAATTTGGGGAAAATGTTGATAACCCGATTTACCGGGTAAAAAGTGGAAGTATTCAGACCCCATTTCTTTCCAAACTATTGCAAATAGAAACTTTCTTATAGACAGTGGATGTGTCGAGAATACGCTTTGCAGACAATCTCATGTTGTATTTTGAAAATGAGCTAATCGAGGTAAAAATTCAGTATTCGTATTCAGAACAAAAGTATTTTGTTCGGAAAATCGTCTTTTTGGACTTCAAATCGTAACAACTTCCAAGTTTTTAAACGATTGCAATTCTTCGACATGCAGTTTTTAGAGAAAATCGTCCGTTTTACAGACAAAAAGTTGGTTTCTCATAAAAATTAAGTCCGCAAAGAAAACATTGATAATATTTGTGTAGAAAAATCGTCTTTTCGGCCTTCAAACTCTTGTGACCCACGTTTCTCAACCGATTTTAATTTTGAAAAATACGAAGTTTCCCCTACTGATTGGCAACCAATCAGCAATCAGCCATTTAATAATATTGTCGTAACGTAAACTCGAGCCGCATCAGTAAATTTCCAAATCAAATTGAATAATTATAACACGCTAATTATTCGATATCTTCACTAGGGCTTCGATGGTGATTTTTCAGGGTTAATTTTGGCAATTTCGAACTGGGCATTTCCCGTTGTGGTACGAGTCCAGTGATCAATAATCAACTAGTAGGATAATTACTCTTTGATACGATTATTAGTTCAAAGCAATAATCGGGCCATAAATATGGAAGTTGCCATCGAGAACGGAAATTCGAAACGTATTGGCAATTTTCATATATGTTGATACACTGTGGCATAATTAATTGTGCTAGTTTACAAAGTTTAGAAAAATCCACCTTGGCCTAAACACAAAAACCACTAGAATCACCTTTAAAGTTTCCCAGACTAACCATACACGGTATCTTCATTATTAAGTCTAGAGTCTAAGAGCGGCTTATCTCGGATCCTTTGGCAATTTATCTAAAATGAGCGCAATAAAGCTAGACCACCGTTCCCGAAAATACCACCCCCAAAATTTAATCTCCCTAATGGCGCTGCCACTTCCCCAACCATAGACCGTAACTAAAAGCATTTTTGCATTTTAACACCCAAACAAAGTTAGACTTATATAAGGTTATGGGGGCTGGGGGCTCTTAATGAAAGTAAATTTCGTACATTTCGCCGTCCTGGGCAGTCTAAAGGGGGCGTTGTTGAGGGTTTTTCGCTGCCGAAACTTTCAGCTGTTAATGGTGTAGGATTAAAACGTAAGGATTTTCAACTGCGCCCAATCT
>NW_026017110.1:587746-589964 GCF_020466585.1 Dendroctonus ponderosae | reverse complement strand
GCGCTTTTCCTTTTAAAAAATCGCTCCTTTCAAAATTTCGTATAATTCAAACTAAAAGCAGTAGCAACTTGAAATTGGCTCCATATTTAGACTAAAGCTTACTCGAATGATGAGGAAGTTTTCGCAAAACTCACCCGGAATACTGATTCTTGACAGCTTTGTACACATCAGGATCAAAATGTAAGTTTTTTAGATTGCGCCCAATCTGTTAAAAATTCGCATCTTCCCCACTAAAGCAAGTAACAATTGGAAATTTACATCATGATTAGAGGATGTGTAAGTCTAAGAGTCCTGAAAGTTTCGTGAAAATCGCGCTGAATTCTGAATTTTTGCAGCTTCATAAATATCGGTCTCAAAACGTTTTACTCAACTGCGCTTTTCCCTTTAAAAAATCGCACCTTTCAAAATTGTCTATCATTCCAACTAAAAGTAGTAGCAACTTGAAATTTGCGCCATATTTAGACGAAAGCTGCCTCGAATGATAAAGAAGGTTTCAGCAAAATCACCCAGAATCCTGATTTTTTACAGCTTTGTAAACATCAGGATCAACATGTAAAGCTTTTATAAACCTGCATTTTGATGACCCAAACATCTGGATACTGGCTGGTATGTTCAAAAATTTGTTTTTTTTGGCTTCAATGAATTGTAGTCCCAACGGAAAACAGGGCTGATCAAACTTTTCACTTCTGTCTCACTTTCCTTTTCCTGTTCAGTTCAGTTTTCTACTTTAATTCTGCAAAAACTCCGTAAAAGATACTTTAGCAAATTTGGAAACGTAATGAATGCTAGTCAGTGAGGGCCGGTTGGCGTCACGCCCAGTTTATTAAACGACTAACTACCAAGGTGAAGTTATTTTTATAAGAATTTTAATTAGAATCGGGAAAAGGGTAGATTTTGCCTGCGGAGATCCGTTTACCCCGCAGCAAGTAAAGTCGTACTTTTGCAAAAATTACGAGGCTCTATTCCCGCTCAACGTGGATCAATTAAGCAGAAATGTACTGTTGAGAGGTTTTTTTTCGAGAGGGTTGGAATCCTCTGCACAGACACCGCGCAAAGTGCTTTTAATAGATTTTTGCAAAACAACTGTATCGCATTGTAGCGCGCAAAATTGAGCAGTTGGCGCATTAAAAGTGTTAATTAGAGCCCTCTACTTATCGAAGCTCCTCTTTGCAACCCGTAATAGTTTGCAAGTTGCTCCCGCAAACGGCCAGAATACGAGACGACTGGAAAGTAATGTTTCTTTGATATAGCGGAAACTAAGTTTGCAACTTTCTTCTGGAACAGACCGCGAACGGGACCCAAATTAGGATAATAACTGGGAAACGTTGTGCAAAGTGCGAGTTACTGTGTACCTTGAAAGCCCTAACCTGATTATAAACATATTTTGAAAGGAAACTTTCACCATGATCGATGAAATGAGGTAGTTAGAACTGTTCACTTGCGCAATTTAGGACTTTTGCATCAAATAAATTAAGAAAAAAACGGGCAATGTGCCCGAGAGACTGACTAATCACCCATCATGAGTATATTAACGGGTAAAAACAATCCACTTGACGCCCTGAAACACACACAATTTATTATAGCCGGAAAATGTCAGCATGACCGACTCTAGAAGTATTAAATTTTAATTAGGAAGTTTCGACGATCGTGTTCATAGGGGTCGAAAATAGCAAGATCATTACTCAACATGTCGAATTGAGAAGAAAAGTTGGCTAAAATATGTTAGACGCATTCACTAATGTAATTGAAAGAGCATTTAGCAAAAGGGCCTCGATAGGGGCTCGTTGAGAGAGCGATTTTAGAGCGACCAATCAGACGCCCGATAAGAACGGCCGAAACGATGCAGTTTTGAAGCAGAAGAAAAGAGCGGGTTTCGAGCGCCTCATCATCCATCAATGTATGCGGCGACGGGCCCGAGATAAAATCTAGCCAAGCTGGGTGCTTCATAAAATATTTCATAAAATATGGAATATTCACAAGATCGCATCCGATGAACTTCGACAACCATAAATTGCAAAGCAAAACTCATCGAGGTGGAGCGGAAAAATCTAAATAAATTGCCCAAAAGTGGGTCTTAGACTTGACGGGCTGGTATTGGAAATGTCTGTTGCTCGAACATTTTATCTGGAGAATTGAAGGGAATACTTTCAAAGTGCATCGCCCATTTCAATATTTTCATAATAGAGAAGCTTTCAGAATTTATATTGAGCTGTTGGTT
>NW_026017110.1:580708-586747 GCF_020466585.1 Dendroctonus ponderosae | reverse complement strand
GGTGTGAGAAACGGTTATTTTTCTGTAACAGGTTACAACGTTCCAGTTTCACCTTGTTAATAGGTTTCAAAATGCGGTTCCAAAAGGAACATGTTTCTACTTAATTTTTTCATTAAAAATGCCAAATGATGATGATAGTAGAAATAGTGATGGTATATAATGTGTTTCTTTATTAAAAACATAATTCTTAACATTGTTAAACTAAAAATCAAATATTGTAAAATCAAAAACAAAACATGGGTCAGAAGTAACTACTTAAACAACGAAAAAACTGATAATAAACTAGAGTGTTTAAACAAAATATACGGCTTATATGCGAAAATGTTTAGAAATCCCATTTTCATTCAAAAATGAATTAACATTTAAGAATTACATTTTTTGCAGCTGCTTTTTACTGATTCTAGTTTCGCTCGTTTATGAAAGCACCCGCTTTAAAAAATAATCTCTCGCATTTCGTTTCACAATAACATTAAATAATCCACAAAAACAACAAACAGAAATGCGTGCTTGGCGAACCTGGACGAAGTATTACTCGGGTTATTTTTGGTACCACCAAAAAATAATTTAAAAAAAAATATATCGACCTTACAAAGTTTATTACTATTCGAATAACTTTCATTTCATCTCTGACTGATGAATTTATATTTAAAAATGGCCAGCTTGCTTAAATGCAGGCGCACATTCTGCCTAGTTTTCTGGTAATGGCCATATAACTCCCGAGCTAAGTTTCTTGAGAGAAACCCCTTTTTAAGGTTTATTACAGATTGTCAGAAAACTGCATACTTATAGCCTAAAAATGCTGAATTACATCATCGCAGCAACTAAACAAATTGTCGCTAGTTCCTAGAGAACTGAACAGTAATTCTCATCACCGAAAAGTGAAAGTCTGAAAGAGTGATACACAATCATCAAGGTAACTCGCAACTACATGCTGCAACTACGCAAAAAAAACCGGTTAAATCGACTAGCTGTAACTACGGTTTCAGGTTACACGCTTGGAACACTGTTATTTTAGCCGTTACGCTAAATACCGACCATCCCTAATCTCTTTCGATAATAGATTTCGTCCAACAAACAGTTTCTTTAAGAAAGTAAACAGTTTGGTCACAAAATACATCTCCGTAGGTACAGCTTAAATGACCATCCCCGTATAAACTTCAAGAAGGGCCGGTTGGTTTTCTTTCCAGAAATTCATGGCTTGCGTTAGTCTAAGTGATACGATGGCGAAACATCCATTTTCACTATACGACTCCCCCATGAGAAACTATAGGGATGTACGGTGCGAAGCAACACTTATAAAGGCCGGTCTTCCCGAGGGTAAATTGTCAGTTTGCACAGAGCGAGGGAGTAAGTAAATGGCATGGGCGCGTTGCCTTATTTTTCTTATTCACAATGGACTGAAAAGATATATCGAATATGATAAAATAGTAAAAGTGCATGTTTTCGATGCGATGGCGCAAGGGGCCGATTCCCAACAACATGCCCCGTCATAGAGGCAACCGGAAGAAAATCGATTTTCAAAGTTATTCAAATTCAAATTCAAATTTATTAAACAATGCGTATAAAAATATTAAAATACAATGAAAATTAACATATAACAGTAACAGATAAATAATCAATAAATAAATTACAGGGGTACCTTCAGCTTGAGTTCGGACTTAAATGCTGCCAAAGAAATATAAAAAAATGACAAATCTAAGTTGTTAGCAGTCCAGCATACTCTGTCGATCATCATAAAGCGACTGTAATTGGTGTTATGAGTTGCCAAGTAAAATATATATTGACTTCTGACCGTTCTCTTAGGAACATGGAAATTCAATTTGCTGAGCAAACAAGGGCAATTTATATGGTAGTTAATTAAATTAAATAAAAATATAATTGCACTTTCCAATCATCCATGTTCAAGCGTTTGACTTTCTAATTGATGTCGTAATTGTTGTTGGTAGGCGCAGTATCTCAGAAATTTATTTTGAATACTTTCTATCTTATTTATATGTGCATGATATTTAGGCGACCATACAATGTTGGCATACTCCAACATACTCCTGACACAAGACATATAACACCACTTTTATACATTTAACACTTCTGAAGTCCTTAGTTGTTCGTTTAACATGTCCCAACATTTTTAAGGCTCTATTTTTGGTAATATCAATGTGGTAATTAAATGAAACCTTAGCATCAAAGTACACACCCAAATCCTTTATACAATYCACAGATTCCACTTCAACTTGTTTTATCATATATGGAAATAMAATTATCTGTTTTAGACGGGAGAACCGCATAACCTTGCACTTAGAGATGTTCAATTGCATAAAATTTACTTCACACCAGTTATTCAGAGCATTTAAATCCGCTTGTACATTTGAACAATCATCAGTACAGGCTATTCTTGAATAAAGCTTGAAATCATCAGCGAATAATAAAAACTTGCTATATTTTGCATTAACACATATATCATTGACATAGCAATTGAATAGCAAATGGGATGTCCACCCTGTGGTACACCAGAGGTAAAAGACATTTTTTTTAGTTTTGTGTTGATTATTCAAGATGACTGTCTGAGTTCTATTAGGTAACTTTCCAACCATAGACATAAATTGTCGCCAAGTCCCAAAGCTTTCATCTTGAATATCAAGATTTTGTGAGGTACTCTGTCGAACGCCTTCGAGAAGTCAGTATAAACTGCATCAATCTGCTCATGACTCCCCATGGCATTCAACAAGTCCTCAGAATACACAGCCAAATTGGTCACAGTTGATTTCCCTCTACAAAAACCATGCTGTTCATCGATAATTAAATGTTCAAAGAAAACGTTGAAGTGATAATTTTATCAAACAGTTTTGGTATCAATGAAATCTTAGCTATAGGTCAGTAATTTTTTATATTGGTTTTATCGCCATTCTTTAACAAAGGTTTTTCAGTTTACACAGTTCATTAAATACTTCACGTTCAGTAACTATACAATTATTAAAATTCACAGTGGTATTAGTCAAACGCATGTACAATAATATTATCACAATCGCTGTAAACTGAGCCAAAAAAAATCTGCAAAATAGTTTGTAGGATCATTGGATATACCATCATTGTAACACATTTCATTAGGAGGCGAACTATCAGTCTGTTTTTTTCTTTAAATATTTCCAAAAATATTTTGGATTTGTGCATATATTGCTTTCAACTTTGTTTTTGTAATTAGTGTAACCTTATTTGGACATAGATTTACATAAATTCCTTAGACAACTAAATGAATTAAAATTTCCAAATGATTGATGCAATTTGTAATTTTTGTGAGCCACTTTTTTACATATTACTGCGTTTTTTAATCCATTAGAAAACCATGTTGGAACTTTATGATTTTTGACAATTTTTTCGGAACATATAATTCGACATAATTGATAATATTTCATTAAATGAAGCAACACATATATTAATATCATCGCCGCAAAATAGTTTGCATTATGAAAATCATGATATGCATGCTGAAATTGAAGTTTTTCAGAATTTTCACCGACAGGATGTTTTAAACAAATAGTTGGATGGTAAGCATCACATGGTAGAAGAAAGAAAAAAAATAAAAAATAAATCGTTGAAATGTGTTAGATATCACGTTTACTTGAAATAAATTGTGAAGAGCAAGGGTTGTGTAAGCAAGTTATCAATAATATCACTAGGAAGCAAAAGCTAATATTATTTACGACATGCTACAAGATATATCCGGTCTATACACATATGATTTCACATTATTTACTTATAAAGCCCGCAGGATTTATGAAATTTCGACTGTCCAAAATTAAACTAAAACATTCAGGTTCGTATTTGCCAAGTGGAAGTTTAATACGTATTTGATGCAACTGACTTAACTTTATTGATAAATACGCAAAGCCGAGTTCAGTTTAGTAAACTTTTCGCAGTTAATGGATTTGTTTGATTAGGGCGTTTATGGTATAAGCGCAGTATGCAGGTTTATAAACCAGAAAAGGGCCACATTGGGAAATTGGTATTTGCCAATTTGGGCAAAAAGATGTTGGACGATTCCCCCATCTGAACATTTGTCTACCAACTCAAGCGCTTCGGCATAATTCATCCCTGAATAAATAATATATTGCGGCATATTTGCCACATTATTTATTCAGCGTATTCTCCACAGTATTGCAATTGTTTATTGTATTCCCATGTAAACAATTTAATTTGCCCAGATGCCGCGACCCAAACCTAATAACGCCCCGGGGATTGTTAACACTGTTAAGCGAATTAGTGTTGAACCAATATTCACCCTTAATTCAACACGGTTAAGATGACTGAGTTAGCGCAAAACAACTGAGCGCTTGATGAGCATTCAGAAAATCAGATAGTCGTGGATTTTTCAAAACTTTGCAAGAACAACGCAGGCTGTATGGGCGCAAACCGCCACATTTCATCAGAAACCACTTTCGTGATAAACGGCAATCTATTTGAGGCCGTAACTCATGAAGGTCTCCAACATTGCCCAACTCTAATTGCTCTTAGAGTTAATTACGCGATCGCTTTTTTCCCTGTTGGCTCGAAAATGTCGGTTCGGCACATGCACAAATCGCTGCAGCCTGACCAGTTTTGTGCATATAATTGAGTGGTTTATCGAGAGCACCGATTCAAGCAGGAACGTTGGAAATTGTAATGGAAACATGCAATGGCAGGCAGCGCCAGAATTTTGAGTAAAAAACCCCCTCATATTGGAGTGTGCTTGGGCTAAAAACATTTGATATACTGCAACATGTAAAGACAGGGGAAATAAGAGAAAACAATCAATTGCAAGTGAAACCTTTTTTAGCTTAAGAAGGAAAAAGAGGAATTGACTGGCTCGATTATTGGCTGGGTATTTGGACGGCTTCCAAAGCCCGATGACTAGGAGAGAAATTTTTCTACTTTCTTCGACAAAAAATAGGTGGCAGAACATTTCAAAAGTCCCAGAAAACATCAGCATGCGTTAAATTAATGCGTACATAATTAAAATTGAAAATGTTTTTTTCGTGGGTCTGCATCGCAACTGGACCCAAGAAATTGAATCAAATTTTTTAAAGATGTGTTATTTTCTGGATTCAACGTGTTCAGTGAACATCACTTTTTTTGAATTTTGAATTTTTGAAATTTTTGATAAATAACAAAGCCTGGTTGGTGCTTGAAGAAATCCCCATTTCTAGTGAGGATAAGGCAAATAAACCGTTATTGGATATTAGAGAGTTATTGGACATGCTGAATACTGTCATGCAGTACTAATGTTATTCCTTATTTTAATACTGCATCTGCGTTATTTCTCTAACGAAATGATAGTGATTGGAATGCCTAGTTAACTGCTTTCAGTATTAAATATGTGTTATTGTGTAACCTAACCTTACACAATTTATTATTAATCATTTTACGTCTGTGTATTTGTATTTTTTCCTTTTCAATAGGATTTTGGATCATTTACGCTTAATTGATATAATGTTTGTTATATGCCGCAGACATAGGCGGAGCAAGTGAAAATGAACTTCAATATTCAATTTTTGATAATACTTATATTTATAAACAGGGGTGGTTATCAGGCTGAGGAAAGAAAATATTTTGAAGTTTTTGACCCTTGTTTGATCCCCCTTGGTCATTACGGCGTGATATTTATAAGTTGCCCAACATCACGACGTATTTGGTGAATTACTTAATTTAAAGCCGTAGTTTTTACATTGGATTACAGCTCAAGGCTTACAAAGATTTGCAAGTTTACAAGTATGCTGAGTCTGGCGCGGTTCAAGAGATATCAGCTACACACGTTAGGGATAAAGCATTTTTTTTAAACATAATTCTCATTTACATCCCACACTTGAACTTTTGCTTGCAAGGTGTATATTATTGAATAAAAAAAATTTCAATTCTGAAAAACACGACGAATATTCTGCAGTTAGGTACATCAGTTTGAACTGACTCACTAACACAGCTTCTTTAATAAATTGTGAAACACTATCAAATTCATTATGCCTTTTAATGTTATAACAACCAACCTCTGGCTTCATTCTAGCTGTTTTT
>NW_026017110.1:575401-579709 GCF_020466585.1 Dendroctonus ponderosae | reverse complement strand
TAACAAACATTATATCAATTAAGCGTAAATGATCCAAAATTCAATTGAAAAGGAAAAAAATACAAATACACAGACGTAAAATGATTAATAATAAATTGTGTAAGGTTAGGTTACACAATAACACATGTTTAATACTGAAAGCAGTTAACTAGGCATTCCAATCACTATCATTTCGTTAGAGAAATAACGCAGATGCAGTATTAAAATAGGGAATAACATTAGTACTGCATGACAGTATTTAGCATGTCCAATAACTCTCTAATATCCAATAACGGTTTATTTGCCTTATCCTCACTAGAAATGGGGATTTCTTCAGCACCAACCAGGCTTTGTTATTTATCAAAAATGTCCTGTTCAATCCATAAAGCTTTTTAGACATCAGTTAATTTTTAATCGACGAAAAAGTCCAAATAAAGTACATATAGAAGCGACTTCATAGCATTCAACAAGAGTAGTATTGTATGTAGAAAAACGTAAAAAACAACCTATTTTGGATCGTCAAATTTTTATTAGGCATTAGTGTCCGGTTAGTTCAACTGCAGCATTAGCAAATGCGTTAGACCAGGTTCGATGCTTGAATAAAAATTGGGTAGTTTGGCGATCCTCGCATTACTTTCGATCGTGATTTCGAACATTTTTCCCGAATTATTCGGGTGCATTCACGAGCTTAAAGACGCCTTGATACGACGGCCATTGACATCGCAAGCACCACATCCGCAATTATTAACGTTTGAAGTGCCATAAAAGTTTTCGATCGGCCGCTTTTTATTGGTAATCCCACCCTGCATCTGGCGTAGAAGGGATGCAATATTGCTTGATTACTTCGTGCGACGTGCTTTCGTCGGCTACGTGCATCCGAGTTCTGGAATATGAGCGATCGAGGTTAACAAACTTAGTAATGGCATATTTTTATTAGCCCCCCAACTTATTGCAATTTCATAGCGTGTCTGTTGCTCCAATCAGCGTAATGTCAATAAAAGCTATAACATGTTATCGGTTTATGAACCCATGGGCCAGTCTTGATTGAGAGGGCGCTTGATTTAATAGCTGCGGTTTTTTCTTTATTAAATTGTATTGATTGCGGTCGCTCAATAGCCATTATTCCCGTATCTTCGGCTGTACAAGTGAAAGCCCATTTCTAATGGCCTCATTAAATTTAAGTGGTCACGGTTAAGGGCCGATAAACATTATCACATCCATTTCAAGTTGGCTTTAGCGTTAATCTCGCTTTTTCTCAACAACATCAAGTTCGGGTTGCAAGCATTTTCAGCTATTCAACTTTCGAAGTCGCCCCGTAGAGCCACTGCCCCAGTTAACCGCAACCACATAAACTGAACAGTGTTCGACAGGGTGATTAAGAGTGAGATAGCCGGGCGTGCTTGTCGCAATACGAGGGCGGGTGTAAAAATTGGCAATGCACTGACGATCGAAGTTAAAAACGTGTAAATACAATAAATTTCCATACTCTCCCACCCGGCATTGACAAATCACTGAGCAAGCCATAAAGGAAAATAAGTTCGAAATCAAATGTGCGATTTGCCCAAAAAGTTCACCCAATAACTACATTTAAATTTAATGAGATTGCAATTTACCATTAAGGTCGCACCCTCATTATGGTGCAGTGGCCAATAAAATAATGTATTTGCGTCATTAAAATATAGCTTGAATATCCGGTTATTTCCAATAATTGTATTTGCAATTGAAATCTATAGTTTTGTGCAGGTATGCGTTCCAGTGAAGAAAAAATGTATTATTGGAAAATACCCGATTATTTATTTGGGTTTCGATCATTAGTTAATGTGCACAAAATGCATTTATGCAACCAAATGTCCAAAAAAATCCATTATTGTTGCGAAATCCAAGTAAGCATTGAGTTTGCTTCAACACTGTTGACACAGCGTGATTGTCTTTTCCCGATCCTCGGGACTTTAATTAAAAAATAAGCCTCTTTGAATGAGTTGCAATTAAACTAGAAAACTTCTAAGCGCTCCATAAAGGGGTCGTTGACGATTCGGTACAAAATGCATATTTGCGTTTTTTTTTACTGTAAAACTGAATCAATTTGTAACTTATTGGCTGACTAAGACTATGATCAACAGTGGGAAGGTATCGTTGCGAATACAAATATCGCTTGCGTTGTCATTAATATGCAAAGCCTTTCCCTAGAGGCTTAAATGGTAGGTTCCCCGAATAGCTCCTACTCAAAATTAGGAGGCTCTTCTGCTAATTAGCGCTAATTCTCTTTGAGATTGGCTGATTGTCGCTGGCTTCTAATTGTACGTATGTCGAGTCGGCATTTATTGTTTCTGTGCTTCGAAATGAGACGAGAGAAAGCCCTGAAACGCGATAATGGACTTTTCATGAGCCTCCTTTTGATGTATGAAAGTCGCCGGCGCTCCACTGTTCGCCATAATCCAAAAATCCTCCCCGGAAATCCCGGACGGCAAAGTATAATTATGATTATAATTTCATCTTTTCCCATTTTACTGTGTTTAGCCGAGGTTTACGGCCTCGCCGCTGTCATAACTGTAACAAAATTACTACATTAAGTAAAGTGTCGGTCCGAAAACATCTCGACAGGGTCCGTCCGACGTCATTAGAGTCACTTGTCACGAACATGGCCATCTTGATTAGAAGGGACGGGGGCAAATCGACGAAGTTAGGGGCTGAATTCTGTATTTGCAGCCGATTTTTCACTGGGATGAAAAATTGCCGTGAGGAATTTCCTGAGATTCCATGCGGCGTACGCCTGATCGAAAATCAAATAACCAGTATGCGCTGGTTTAAAAATTTTACGTCAAAAATTCGACTAAATAAATTGTGAATTTTGCTGTGTAAATTCATCATTTCGATTCGATACTGTGTGCCTTTTATGTAGGATGAGCAACGTTCAGAGGTGTGTATTTTACCATTTTATATTCATTTTCAAAAAGCGATCTTTACAGGTAATGGTTTTTGAAATTCTCTAGAAGAGGGTTCAAAACTCCTGTTAAAAACCGAAAGTTTGACCTGAACAGAGAGATTTAGTTAACTATTTTAAAAACTAGATTAAAAAATGTCTGGCACAGTACTTTCAAAGTATGCTCCATGTGGTATCATTCCTTTAATTCCTTTAAGAAAGGAAATCATTATATACCATCACTATTTCTACTATCATAATTCTGCATTTTTAATGGAAAAATTAAATTGGAACATGTTCCCTTTGGAACCGCATTTTGCAACCTATTAACAAGGTGAAACTGGAACGTTGTAACCCGTTACAGAAAAATAACCGTTTCTCGCACCTCTAAAAGAGATAGACTTTCGAGGCCATTCCTTGAAACTAATGGGTTTTTCGCTTATGAACAGTGTAAGCGTTCAAGCAAACCACTGAAGATGCAAGCCACTCGTGCTTGCGAAACGTCAGGAAGAAAAACCCATTCGGTCAAACGGAATGATGCGAATTTTGTATCACTCTATACAAGTTCGGGCGCCCCCATGCAAGTGTTGATCCACATATTGGGTTGACGACATGGCCTGGGATGGAGTGGATCTGAGGCTCCAAAAGACCCGAGGGACTTTGACGGCAGGCCGAATAAAGGAGGCCGCGAGGGGTGCATAAAATTGCGTTTGGAAACTACGTGGTCAGAATGATTTACTCCATGCTGAGGATCCACCTGAACAGATAAATCCACAGCTAAAGCCGTTCGCTGTCGATGATGTCTCGAGTAAATCTGCCACGGTGGTGCAGTTTATGAAAATAACGCGACCACCGAATAAAAATCGCGAAACTTCCGATCTCACATTGATGATGCTGTGAAGAGAATCGCAGGGGATTTTCAACCAGCCGCGTTTCGAACTAACTTGGAGTGTTTGTGCACACCGTATTTGTGCACACCGTCCAATAAAAACAGTGATTTTCTGAATTGTGATCGATTCAAGTCGTATAATTCGCTGACGGGAAATAGTTGGCAAATACATCAAACGTGCCAGCAGATAAATAATTATATAAAACCGTGCCGTCACTGGAACAGCCTAAATTTAGCATTTCCCTGCAATAAACGTTTTTATTTATTTATCGCTATAGATTGTATCATTTTCAGACGCAAATTGGTGGAAAGCGAGATTTGCTTTGCTGTTTCTTCCATTTGAGTCGATTGCCAGTAAGGCGGTAAAGTACTTGCGAACAGTGAAAAATGTAAAATTCCCGCAGTTTTAAACGAACGGCTTTTAACGGGGCCCAGAAGTTTTAATGCAGTTGAGTCCGGATATAACGAACTTGAAAAATGAACTAAAACTGGTTTGTTATATCCGAAGTTCGCTATAAGC
>NW_026017110.1:568567-574402 GCF_020466585.1 Dendroctonus ponderosae | reverse complement strand
ATGTGCATAAACTTGCTTAGTTTTGATTTCTCCTGTTTTACATTGATTAACATTTTGCGGACTTTACTGTATATGTATTGCGCCGATATTAACAGCTCCATTTCAGTTGGCGGGTGCTTTTGTTAGTTGCACTTCAAGCTCAACAAAGTTTAAATGCGAGAAAGCACAAAGTTAATTTCCATTAAAAAAAAGCACGCCAGTTGAGGAACATTCAACATGGAAAATTTTGGCTGTATTCTATGAACTAGTTTAATCCATCACTTCCTTGCGCCTCGATAAATCAATATCGCGTCTTCGCATGCTTCGTTTACTCCCGTATTTTTGCCACATTAACCCTGTATAAAATTTCGCATGCACTTCACGTATTTGCAGATTTCTAGTTTCGATAAAAGCCGATTCCACGTAGGGCGCTGCCGTGCTTCTTTCGCCAATCATTTGGCCTCGTCTGCACCGCATTTGAAATCGGGAAAAAAATTCAAACTTGTCCTTGGGACGCTTCCCTAGATTATTCTTGACACGTTTGGTATTTACCGATTTTCCGTTAAGGGATGTGCGATTTGCGATAAAATGCGGAAAAGAGGGATGATGCGTAATGTGATCGAGGCGCCAGCTTGGATAGCCGAAGTTTACTCGTGTTAAGCCCGATTTCGGGAAAGTTGCATGTCGAAAAATAGTTGATGTAAAAACAGATTTTTAGATGTGCTAATTAATAATGATGTTCAATACTGAACGATGTAAATTTTAACATCGTTTAGCGCTGATGTAAAATTCCATTGCTCCATGAAGTTTCCATTGTTCTTCATCCAAATGGTTCTTCAATAATGGCAACGTATTCTGTTGCAACGCTGCCATTTAAATCCGCAATCGCAGGAAAATTGCAATTTTGCCACGTTTTAAAATGCTGGTTTAAAACCGACCGTTTTCACATAACTCGAAGCGCTGCTTGAAAAAGTCGCAACTTTCAATCTGCAATCGGTAAAAAAATCATTAAAGTCCCGATAAAGTCTGTTTCGTTCCGCATCTTTAAAAATCGTGTTTTCAACCACCCATCAAAATTATTCAAAACGTGCTTCAGTTAGAAACTGAAACAAGATGATACTTGATACGTTCACAGAGATTAACTGAGGCTTAAAATCTCCAAATTTTCGTTGAAACCGCACTTGATCGTCATCAGAATGCAAAAATGTTCTCTCGCCTAAAGTAGAGACTTGAAACCTTGAATTTTTGATCGGAATCAAAGTGAAAGTGGATTTTTCTGCAACTTATAAAGACCAACAGTAACAATTCACTGAATTACACACCTTTCTTTAAAAATTCGCAACTTTCTAAGTAAAACACGCAACAACTTGAAATTTACACGTTACATAGTAGACAGTCGGACGGAAAACATCGCACCTTGTTATGCAAATTGACCTTAAAGAGGATTTTTGATGAGTTTATAAAGGGGGTTTATACAGGATGCGCCGTAAGCACATGATCAAAAGGGATCTGGCCTAACTTTTATTAACAAAAAATGTCTAGCTCCTCTGCTATTGATAGTCAAAGCTCTTCAAAAAATTTACCATTTTTGAAATATCGGGATTGATTTTGGTGAAACTCGCTGTGAATTTGTTCTTATGTAAGACTCATGTTTTGATGAAACAATCGCGTTCAGCCGATTTGGGCAAGTGTTGAATTATTAAGTGTTTTTTGATTGGTGCACCAAACATTTATTGGCAATTTTATACTCTTTGTAAAATTTTGCAACATTCATAGTTTTTGCGCAAAAAAAGGGGAAAAGTGCATTAGTTTTTATCGTTCGGGTTTATCACAGTTAGGATGAAGTTTTATGCGCTAGCGTAAAAGCGCTCATTTTCAGACAAGATTTACAATGAGCGCAAAAAACAGCATTCTGTGCAATTTTCGTCAAAGTTTGAGGGTTTTTAGAGTGAAGTGTCTTTCTTCTATCGACAACAGAAAATTCAAATCGCTCTTTAACCCCGATTAGAAGTTGCGATTTTTTATTGAAAAATCTACATTCGGTTAAAACCGTTCATTTTCAGACCAAGATAAAAAGAAAAACAGCGTCTGATGCTATTTGGTTGAAACTTTGCCGGTTTTTAGATGGAAGTGTTTTCTATCGCCTGTAGAAATTTCCAATGGCTACTTGCTCTATATCGGAAGTTGCGATTTTTTTATTGGAGAGTCTGCAGTTGCGTGAACACGTTCGAAAGTTGGAACGGTTTTACAGGGAAGTGTTTTCTATCGATTACAGAAATTTGAAACCGTTACTTGATAAGGATTGGAAGCAGCGATTTTTTATTGGAGAGTCTGCAGTTGCTCAAAATCGTTTATTTCGGCCCAAAATTTACAAACCGCGCAAGAACAGCATCTCTGATTTGGATGAAAGTTTGAAGTCTCTTCTATCGACTGTAGAAATTTCAGATCGCTTCTTGATCCAGATTAGAAGTTGCGTTTTTTTAGTGGAGAGTTTGCAGTTGCCTTTAAAACCTTAATTTTCTGACCAACATTTACAAATCGCGCAAAGAACAGCATCTGTTGTGAATTGGATGCAAGTAATATGTGTTTTCTCGCCATTTAACAATGTGAACAAATACAATTCTCCCGATATTTCAAAAAAAGATACTTTTTTGAAGAACTTTGACTATCAATAGCAGAGGAGCCAGACATTTTTTGTTAATAAAAGTCAGGTCAGATCGTCTTTTTTTATGCAAAGAATATCGCAGTATTCTTTTGATCATGTGCTTACGGAACACCCAGTATAATAGTCACCAAGTTAGACGCTTTTCTTTGAAAGCTCACAACTTCCAAACTGTGTCAAGTAGCATGTTGAAACTTGCACATTCAATAGGAGATTAGTGAGGCAAAAACCCGTCAAATTTTCAGCTATCTTGTTCTAAAAGCTGATTTTCGGCTAATTTATCAAGGCAAGCAACAATTAATGTTTAATAACACGTAAAACACGTCTTTGTTTAAAAATTCATAACTTTCGAACTAAAAGGGACAGCGACTTGAAATTTGCACATTTTATAGAAAACTGTTAACCCAAACACCAGTTTATTTTGCATTTAAATCCGATTTTTTCCAAATTTATACGGGCACAATTTTCTTCAAAAATCTGCAACTTTTGTCGCGTTTTGTGTGTTTTGTGCGTAGCAGACTTTTGTCGAAAAATTGACTTGATCGAAGAAATAAATGGTTCCAATATATACCGGGTGTCCCGTGTAGTCTGGTCATGCTTTCGGATTAATCCATAAAAATAAAATAACAACGTTGCTAAATGACTTAAATCTGCGTCCTTTTATCGCTCTCAAAGACAAACAGTTTTCTCGCCTAAGATTCAAGTTATCTAAAAGTAGCATTCTTGTGTCTTTATCATATCTTTGGCAAACTCAAACAGCAAATTTGCCTAAATCAACAAGGAATTGATAATTGTGAGTTTTCCGTGTTTGTAGGCCGTTGTAGAATTGAATTTCTTCCTAACGTTTCCCAAGCACGAGTGCCTTGCATCTTCAGAGGCAGTTTGCTTGAGAGCTTCCGCTGAACGGATGCGGTTCCTCAGGCGTATTCTATTGTTTCACATTGTGTATTTGTGTGGTTTTAAGAGTTCTTTTGCACCGTTGAAAACCCGGTATGATATTGGCATCCCTGCACAAAAAAATGGGGGAAAAGTAAATGGTATCATTCCTCTTTGTCAGTAAAAAGGAGAAAAGCCATAATCTATGTTTACATTCAGAGAATTCGACTCGGAATTTTTAGTCGCTGATCTAAGCATAAATGGTTGAGCTCAACCGAATTATATCGATGAATTTCAGTCTGATAAGAAAGCCTTAAAGAACTCGTTGTATCAACATGATAAAATACGTTCTGCTTGTGTTGAGATAAATATATAGTTATTTTATTTCAATGCCCTTTTCCCTATTAATGATCTAATATACGGTTTTAACTTGCAGACTAGTGAAGTGTCCGCTTTTGTATCAGCTCGTGTTGCTACTTGCATGAAAATACTCATGTGTGGTGGATTTTGGTATCAATGAGAGAATAAACCTCGCAAACATGTCTAGTTCACTAGAGTAGCTGCATTGCTATGAGAAATGAGAGCATCAGCAAATTTAAACATTCCTCAGGTTCTGGAAAAAGTCCCCCATAAATTACCCGGACAAAGCGAATCCATTACACTGAAACCACATACGCCGCAACTGAAACTAACCGCATTTTTCATCTCTAGTGATTTAGGCTGGCTTTTGTTCACTTTTGAGTTATTAACGGCTTTACATCAAGTTTCCTCCCGTCTTCCAGCAGAAATTAAATGCGATTTATGTTCATTTGCCAGCTCGCCACTTTTTTCCATCAAAATATGTGCAGCTAAACAATTGCCAAATGCTGAACATCATTATCAGCTCTTGCGTAAACATAGCTGTAATACTTAGCTGACACTTTGCCTACTAACTAATATGATTTATCATTGCGCCCTCTTATTGCATTACGTATTGGAGTAGATGCTATCGAACATTTAGCAAACTATGCATTATGAGCACTAATTAGGTCTGATGCATGCGCAAACGAAAACAGGACATAAATTGGGAAAATTGGCTCCTGAGCGTCCTGCGATCTTCTTGCCTTCATTTTAATTAATGAACGATAGTGAAGAAATGGGAACATTGCGATGTGCTCAGTTATCAAGTGAGTGCAAACCGAAATTTTGGAGTGCGGTTTTTTCAGGAATTTTCTGGAAGCAACATATTGCTTGTCCTTTCGGACGCTTTGCAGTCATTTGTTCACTCCTGTTAAATATTTAGGGAACCGTGCGTCATAAAGTGTTCAAATGGACGGAGTTTTACTAGCGCTTTTTGCACCTAATGCAGCCTCTCTGGGTGCTTGGATGTTCCACTCCTAAACTCTTAATGCCCAGGTGCCTCTAAAAAGGTCATAAACATTTTACTGTTTTGAGGCTCTAGAAATTGCCATTGTTTCTCGCGCCGTCTGGTTAATTGTTTCCTGCAAACAGCAGTTTCAGTATCTGCCTAAGCCTACCAGTTTCTTTTATGTTCTGACGCTTAATAGAAACATATTAAAAGTTCTAAGCAATTTATGGATACATTTTATGCCTGGGAAAGTAAAGTAAAAACACACACAAAACATTCAGATGGAGACGAAAATATAAAGATTAAACTTTGCCATTATACGTGAAAAACAATATCATTTAAATGGCCTCCATGGGACCTCCTACAGGCTTCAATCCTTTTGAGGGAATTTTGAATGACTTTTTGGCACATTACCCGTAATATCTCGGTTATAACATCACGGATATTGGCTTTGAGTTACTCAAGAGTTTGAGGAGTGTTAGCGTAAACACGATCTTTCGCATAGCGCCACAAAAAGAAATCTAACGGCGTTAAGTCGGAGGATCTTGGAGGCCAATTGACACCACTAAGGCCCGTATTTAGCCTCAAGTACGATACTTGGCTTCGATTGCGATTGCTTGCGATACAAATACTCGTATCGAATCGAATTATCAAAAGTGTAAACACTGCCCAAACTAACAGAACACATATTTATGAAGATATAGCTTATTTTGTGAAGTCTATTGAAGAACTTCAGTTGGATATGACACAGCCATCAACATCTAGCGGTTCTAAATGAGAAAACATGTTGAAAGGGAAAAGGTTTTTTGATGCTAGTACGGATAGTAACATACAAGTTTTAATTTTGGTTTCTATTTTGAAGGTATGTTCAAAATACCACAAAACAGCGCAGGGTTTAGCGTTTTTTGTCTGCAACTATTTGCGGCCTTCTATTGTGGAAGGGGAAGGATTTTTACGTCTTCTGAAAGTG
>NW_026017110.1:564808-567999 GCF_020466585.1 Dendroctonus ponderosae | reverse complement strand
CAACGCTACACATAAAAACTGATGATGGTGGAAAAATACACCGAAACGTATTTTGATTGATAAATAGAGACAATCAATGACTGAAACCCAGGAATCAATTTGATTTGCTATATCAGGTTCGTAAAATTGTGCGTTGAATAAAAAAAAAAAAAAAACGTATTAATGGTTCTGAATAGTCAGTTTTAAAACTTATTGCCGATATCAAAACAATATGGAACTGAATAATATCTGTGAAAAGTGACCCATTGGGAGACATGCAAACGGTATTTTTACAGTTAAAAGCCCTTTTACAGTTAAAATTCACGATAACAGTTAATTTTGGTCTTGAAAAACTCATCGAAAATGTATACTTAAAATGTATTTTTGACGTTTATACGTAGTCACTCAATATCGAGTCAGTCAATAAAATTGTGAACTACTACTCATTTGAGTAAGTATCGATACTTTCCCAGTATCGTATCGTCCCTAGGCTTGAGTATTGCTTCTGCCCAGCCATTGGCCGAGATTTGTCGTTGAACCGTCAAACAGTTTTTAAGGTTATATTACTGTTTATGTTATGTTTTTAGATTTTAATTTTTTGATTTTACCATCGTTTACAATGTAAGAGTCGACAAAGTTTTGAATATTTGGACGTAATAGAGGAGGAAATAAACGAAGACCAACGTGTTAGTAAAATATATATACGAGATGGCAAAAATCCTTTGGAGTTTTTCGCGCATGTACAATTTCGGAAAAGATTTTGTTTTTTAAAGGCCACTATTATTGAGCTGATATCGCCTTTTTTAAACGAACCATTATTGAAAGCGGATGATCGTGGCCTACCAATATCAAATATCACCCATTACTCAATTGCTGGTATGTTCAAGATTCTATACAAGTAACTTTATATTCTAGTGTTTATTACGTTTCTGTGATTCCATGTCTACTTTCTTACATAAAGTGTATATTATATTGTCCGGTAGTCTTCGTGCTCTTCGCCAGTCCTTCAGCGATTCAAAAGACATTTTGACATAATAACATTGACGCCATCTTAGACTCGCCAAGTTCGCCAATAGTCCCAATATAAAATTACCAGATAAATACGAAAGTTCCTAAACTTCGGCGAGAATTCACGAACTACTGTCTATCAAATCAGATCAAATCAAAGTATGCTTTATTGCCACGCAAAAATTGACAAATTTCATGGACAAAGCGAGTAAAAAAACGAAATACTACAACATAAATACGTACAGTACAGTCAACAATGGTAAAAAATTAAAAAATATTATAAAACAGTACAAAATATGTCACGTACAATCGTCATGGACAAACACAGAGGTCATCAGAGTAAGTCAAAGAATGTTGCGATGATGCACAGACCTTAAAATATCAGTAACCCATCCAGTCTGTTCAAATGTTTCCACTGTGTTCGAAATTGTTTGCTCTGTGCGTCGATTATGTCATTGATACAGCAGAATCACCATTTTTATAGCAACATTTAAGAATTTTTACGCGTTTTTCGACAATTAAACAATCCATATTCCCTAATGGAAAACCTTCAACTAAAACACAAACGCTTCGGATGACGTTTACCTTTATCTACCGAAACGAGTGACTTCTGATCATTCGATCTGTTCTTCAAAACTTCGGGATCAATTCATAATAGTAGCTAAATCTTTATTAAATTTTTTGCCAAAATTGAGTCAATCGGCAATATTTAACCCATGCAAAATTCCCAATTTTCACCGAAACACTCAAACATTTTCAGATGATTTTTGATAGTCATTGATTATTTTTGCTGATCAACATTTCAGACCATTTTCTCGCGCACATTCTGTATGTGAATCACTAGTCCAAATTCGTGGAACCCCATACTCACTAAATTCAATAGTGGTTTTGCTATCGTCGAAAAAAGTCAATTAAAAAGTCACAAAATAAAACAAGTCGCCATGCAGTTAACGTTTGCATGTGGAGCATTTGTTTTTGACGCCCTAAATGTTGACTCTCGCCCATGTAATGGAAACGTTCCACGTCTTCGTCTCTCGGGTCTTATTTGGTCTTATGCTATCCAGAAATACCTTAATAAATATTCGTTATGCCTGAAACCATAGCAGGGTGCAATAAATTACGCGATACTGTTCCCTAAGGTAATCTAAATCTTGTCGGAGGATTAACACGTTTCGCTACCAACGGAAAAAACTGCCTGGATGCTGATAAAATGGCTCACCGACTTTGCTTTTATGCACACAGGTAAAAGTGGCTGTTTTGGACAGTGATAATCTGCGCTCCCACTAACCCAAAGGCCCTTTATTTCGGGCGAATATTCAATATTAATATTTCTTTGTATAGTTTAATGCCGCTCAATTGCCCATCGAGTGGAAGTTGCATTTGTCAGTCAATCGCAATAGAAATTAAATGTTGACGAACAAAACGAAAATTGCTCATCCACTTTAGCAGGTGCACTGTAGTCGCAGCCATTTGAGTTGTAATTAAACTGGTCAAATTTAATATTTCTCCATCAGTTTGTCGAATTTGTGTTCGCTCAATCGATATGGAATTAATATCGACGCCTGCTCATCGGCGAATTAAAACAGTTCAATTTTGTTTACTCGAATGTCGTACCTGCGTAAATTATGAACTTCGGTGTTTCCACGATAGGAAAAACGCCCAAATTAAGCTGGGAGAGCAGGTGATTTATGTACCGAAAAAAAACTCGAAATACATCTGTATTATTTACACGTTGTTGACAGTTTAAAATGCCTGTCGTGTACATTTTCCCCCTTTCGTATGAATACGAAACCGTATTCGAAAGTGGGTCTTCCCTGGCTGCTGATCAGTTCTTATTTAAATTCAAATTCTCCCTTTCAGATGCAGTTCGCTCTTCTATACGAAGGATGACTGGCTGAGGTAATTCTAACAACCACACGGGGAATAATAAGGAGATTCTGCCACTTTTTTTAGCGGTTCTGTACACATTCAGTAGTAAAATTGACGCAGAAAGACCGTGAAACCAAGTATTGAAATGAGCACTCACAATACAATAAAGTTAACATTGTATATACTTTCCTGACTGTGTTTCAATTAAAAATCAAATTTATTCCTGGGTTTCAGTCATTGATTGTCTCTATTTATCAATCAAAATACGTTTCGGTGTATTTTTCCACCATCATCAGTTTTTATGTGTAGCGTTGTTGCTGCTTTAAGCCTTGGCA
>NW_026017110.1:561924-563809 GCF_020466585.1 Dendroctonus ponderosae | reverse complement strand
ACGAAATAAAATACACCACGTGTTTCTGTATTATTATTCGCTTATAGCGAACTCCGGATATAACGAACCAGTTTTAGTTCATTTTTCAAGTTCGTTATATCCTACTTTTTGCTAAAATTTTAGTCTGCATTTAGACACAGGCGCTCAAGCTTCAGTTACATTAAATTTGTGTGAAACGCTCCCTCATATCATGTGCAGAACGATTGTTAATGAGATTGTGACCAACGAATTTGTGACTATATTGATCCAACAAATCGTTTCTTTTCTGTGGGAAGTCAAAAATCAAGATTATAGCGACAGCATGCCTTGAACTTTGCCAAAACTGCATGTTGATTTTTGATCGATTGTACCCAGTTGAATGTTAATTGAGCATACCAGCGTCCTTTTTACAAGAGAAATTGGCATAACAGTGCAGAATCGCTCGCTGGATATCAGATGGCCCCGATCTCCAATCAAGTATATGAGGAAAGAAGCCACCAGCGACTTTGCTTTGGGCGATTCACATTGTAACCAGCCGAAAAACAGCGCTGAATCAGCTTCGAACTTTCCATTAACAAATTGAACGAAAGAAAGGACGGTTTATATTATTCTTGTGCCTTCTGGGGAGTTTGTGGTAACGAAAACGACACACAATTGGCCGTTTTTCGTAAAGCATTTGCTAATTACACTGCAAGCTTTATATGCAAGAACATCAAGAGAAAACACCAAATTTTTTTCCAAAAATGGTTTTTGATCAAAACAAATAGAGCCTGCCCTATTTTGCTTGGAAAACACGCAGTAAAATTCACGTTATGGGCATTTGATCGAAACGAGCAATGAGCTTAATGTTCCCCAGATGCCTCATTTTGTACTCGATAACGTTAGTATATGTATTAACATTTATGCGACACTTAACTTTTCCTATTAAGGAAGTTTGCGACTGGTATAAGCGAAATATTCTAAATGAAAGACATTCCTAAAGGATTATAAGACTCAAGCTAAATCTGTTTAATAGTCTGGGAAGGCGTCGCTGAGTTTAGCAATTGTCACTTTGCAACAGTTTGTGTTGCTGCAGTTATAAACTGAAGTGGTTTTTCGTATTTAAATGACTAGCGTTTATTTCAAAATATTTTTTTTTCGGCTAAGGCGAGCTTTTATCGAGCCTCATTATTTATTTTAGAGTGGCGACCCGTTTGTTTTGCCGCCGATAAATTTTCCCAAGCGGTTTTTTCAAGATCTACCTGTGGGTGCTGAAAAATTGATCAGCTGGGAATTGCCACATAAATATTGAATTTTCATTAAACGCTCATGCAGCTGCGATATAGATCGCACGCATGAAACTGCCAACTCGTTCCCTCTCAGGCGTCCCATATTCCGAAAAACTCCTTAAAATATTCAGTTGGCCACATATGGGACGCACTAAATGGAATTCTTTGAGTTCGGAATGGCTCCACATCAAATGAGGGGAATTTCACCTTTCGGCTTCATGCCTTTGTCTGGGCTGTTTGGCAAATTCCCGACTCCCTTCTTGTGCCACTGAGAAGAAGGGCAAGTTTTCAAAGAAATGCAAATTTTTGTTTGTACATTTCTCTATAATGAGTCTATAATTTGCTCATCGATCAACATTTCTCTTGTAAGACTGCCATTATCAATGCTCACATATTCGAAGCAATTGAAATCAATAAATTTGGTTTTAACCTGTTCTTCGACAACATTGGGACAACTTCGTCTGTCTCCTACTCGTAGTCAGAGTCTTTATACTTTTCTAAGTTCATAATCATTTTCTTTTCTTACAAATCCCCCATGCCTAAAGCAATTTGCAATGGTTTGTCGGTTAACTTTTTGTCAAGCTCTATGAATGAAATTGACTGCATCTAAGAGATTTATAGAAAATGTTTCATTTTTA
>NW_026017110.1:554377-560925 GCF_020466585.1 Dendroctonus ponderosae | reverse complement strand
CGATTTTTCACAAATTCGCCTGGGTTAAACCAAAATTTCCGCAATCTGGCCCATATTAAAAGTCCAATGCGAAAATCCGCTGCTTTAAGTGAAGAATGGAGCGGAACGTGCATAAACTTGCTTAGTTTTGATTTCTTCTGTTTTACATTGATTAACATTTTGTCAGTAAATCTAATTTTTTGTTCAACTGAGAATTATTTTAATATACAATTATTAACAAATTTAGTATTAAAAAAGTATGTAAAAAGTGCATTTTCAACCATTTTTTGCAAAAAATCACTGTACTAATCGTCCAAGGCCAATGTGAATTTATTTCGACGTGATCAAACTAAAAAATTTTGCATTCAGATCCATTCGTTTTTAGCCAATTTTAGCTTCTTCTTGCTGCAGAAGTTCAATAACACATCTTCAAAATTGTACAAGTCTTATTACTTTAATTAGTTATTGTTAAACTTTGGTGTAAATGTTTGGTACAACTTAATCTTAAGGTTTACATCATCTTGAAAAATGAAAAATTAAGTAAAGTATTGGATTTATTTCATACCTATAGGTATGTATAGTTTTGTCGTCCTTTTAAACTAAATAACAAGAAGAGCAAAACAGATTAAGAAAGTTGATTTCCGAAGGAAATCCTTAATATTTTAACGGTTTACAAACGGGTTCGTTATAACCAGTAAAACAATACGTTGGTCTTTATGGACGACGTTTCAATTAAAGGAAAAAAGTTCGTTTTAACCGAAAGTTTACTATAACCGGGTTCATTATAAGCGGACTTTACTGTAGTKTTTCTCTCGYATGATTTACTTTACATATTTTGTTTTTAATTATGTCTTTTTGGCGTTGACTGTATTATATATGTATAACGCTACTATTGAATATTTTCCGCTAGAAGATCGCGTTTGGAAGCAAATCATAAAAATCGCTTTTCACTCCTAAACTGCATTTCACCATTTCCAGCGTTTTCGTATTCAAATTCTATTTGTTCTCAAAGTTGAAACCTCAACAACATTTTCCACCTGGTTTACCTGTTATAATTTTTTTACTAATTTAAAATTTGGACTTTGGACAGCATGTAAAACTGCTGCTCTATTTTCAGTCAATCTCTATTTGCTCTTTAGGAAAAAACGGGCGTTCGACTCACTGGGTCGAAAACTTCGATGCTTGCAAAAACCGGTCAGTTTCATCAGCTGAGAAAGTCTGATTCGATGCTTTTCTTCTGCAAGATTTCACATGCGAGCTTTGTATTTTCAACGGTCAAAAGCCACTGTTTGGGAAAAGCCAAACTTGATTTGCTGAAAACGAACATATATTTTGCCTTAAACCGGCTGGTTCAAAGTCAATTTTCTTTATATAAGCTATGAAGCTAGTTTTTCTATATACAGGGTGATTAAAAATTGGCGTCAGTCCTTTTAAGGCGTAATAGGGGCTCAGTTGGAAGGTACGAGAAAAATGTTGCATTTTTTTTTCGATAATTTCTAGAAGATACTAACAGTTGAAAATTGAATTTCAACTTTGTTATTAAGCATTATTTTGAAAGTGTTCCATGTTTAATTGGAAGAATATTGGAATACTTAGGCATTAAAAATAAAAATTACGATCTTTGCTCCAAATTACGAATATTTGTGATATTAAAAAAGTTCTCTTCTACAACTTTTTGATGAAAAGTCAATGCGGCAATCATGTTTTTGGGCATTGTCGATAATTATCGAAAAAATGTATTCAAGTTTTTGCTGAACTTGAACTTTAGAATTTAATGCGTTACAGAAATACTGGTTGATGAACAAAAACAACAGAACCTCGATGATTTGACTTCTTTGAATATTCAGCAATTATTAAAAGCTGTCACTTTCCTTTCTACCACTTTACGGATTAACGTTTAATGCGCTTTCCCTCAACATTTTCTCGGTGTAACATGAACGATCCATATTTCCATTTACTCTCTCTCTCCGGTTTGTTAAGTATTCGGAAACTTTTCAGGCCCGTCCATTCGGCATTTTATTGAAAAATTTCGAGTAAATTTCCCCGAACTCGCTCCCTTCGCGTTATTAAACCTATTTTTTATGAAGGAAACACAGATTCCGTGCCAACTCGAGCTTTGAATATTAAAGCCGTAAATATGGAGTTTTGGAAAGTTCATTCATATTTCAAAAGGCGGGCTAGAAAAGTTTCAGCAATGGAAATTTTTCGGTCGGCGTAATGCCGAAATCAAAGCCTACATTTCCTTTATTTCCCTGCAGATTTTGACTCAATCTTTTAATGCCCAAAAGCGTTTCATTTTGCCTTTGTAACTCTTAAGAACCGGCCTGTTTCTGTTTTGATTATTCTGATCATCCTTTGAGGTTTTGTAATCTTCGGTTAATATTAATCTTTCCAATGGAGAGAACATTGGGAAACTGGCTACTAATTAATTAATGGAAAGAGGCTTATGGATCTGCATCAGTTTGGTTTAGAGCTGCTCAAATGCAAACTTCCGATTTTTAGAAACTAGTTTTACTTGGAGCGATTTTATGCAAAAATTGCGCAAAACTCTTGTAGGTGGGATTATCAAGTCCCGTGTGAACGCGGCCACCCGTGCATAACAATTATGCTAACGCGGCTTATCAAACTTGGATGGATTTACGCACTGAAATTGGCAATGTTGGGGCTTTGGAAATGTTCAAACACTAACAAATTGACAAAAACAAGCCATTATCGGAATATACAACATTAAAATTTATACGCTCATTATACAGCCTGTTTATATCATTCGAAAACGGGCACTAATGAAAATTAAGGTTCGGCAAAAGAGTCACGTCCATGACCGTAAATTGGATTTTAATTTATACCATTTTGGCAGCAACCTGGAATAACTTGTAATTAAAGTCGCTTTTGGGTTACCAATGCAGAGGGGCCTGTTGAGTTGAGGGAAACGCCTTAGAGTATTCTCATATTTTCCTGGGATAATAAAGCCATTTGTTTCCCGGAAAGTTTAATTAATTCATTACTGTATCAGCGGCTGTTTGTTGCGAATTCGGAAAATGCCGTAAATCTAAATAATAGACAATAATGCCATGCAATTAGACACCCTCAATTCACGCTGATTATAGAGCTCAGCATTTTCCATTGGCATTTAGACATTGGAAGCTTAAGTTGTCGTTTGATCAATTGCTAATTCAAACTGAATTAAATGGGTTTGCGTTACGAAAATTCATTGAAACTTCCAGCACTGTTTGATCTGCAAAACGCCTATAAACATGTCCAATTTCCGGGAAAAAGACCGCATCTAAGGCGCAAAAGACAGGAAGAAATCGAGCGCAAAACGATCAAATCACTGACGATTTTGCGAGAACCTGACTGATTAACAGCTAAGTGGTTAAGGCAGAAGTGACTAAGTCTAGCACGTAGCGAAATTTGTTAACCATAATGTTGGCTCAACTCAGTTGCGGTTGGCATTCTGAAGGGCCAGCTTTCATAAAACAATTTATTGATATTAATTAGTTGAACCCGAATTGGGCTTTTTGAACAACCCCCCATCCCGCCCTTGTTCTTGTGCTGATAGAATTAGGCGTCAAACTCACCGTTTTCCCCTGTTGAGTCGCATTATGATAAGAAAATGCATCCCATACCTGCGGTTAACAAACAAAGGAAGCAAATGGGATCTAATAGAACAGAGATTTTATATAACCCAAGATTTTAGCCCCTTGACAGGCACGTGTAAAATGCAATAAATCTAAATAAGGGACAATAATGTCGTCCAATTAGGCACCCCAAACTAAACCACATATTATCCCGGCCGTGAGCAAACTCTTCCGGCGCCTTCAGACAAGTTAAATAAATTTAGCAGTTTAGTTTCCCTCTGGGTCGTGTACAGGTGGGTAAGCGGGGGTAAAACGTCGAAAGGGCACTGCCCCCATAACTGTCAGCCTTAATGAAGGTGTGTTTTTTCTTATTCGTTTTACCTCATTTGGCAAAAATTGAGCCGTAAAGCGTCCGGGCTTAACAGGTTGCTGGCAGAAAAAGTAACTTGGGGGGGCAACTTTTTATAGTCCCAAGTTTAAAAGGCATTGAAGATAAATTGCGGTAGCATTTTTTCCGAATTTCATGCATTGGAGAGCAACTATCTGAAACTTCTCTAACGGTCAGAACATTGATGGTGGTAACTGGTTGATCTCGCGAGTTCAACCGCCGATGGGGGCGCTGCGAAACGTAAACATTGCCCGCCTTTGTTTTTAAGTCTATAACATAAAACAGTGGACTCTTCCACACTTTTCCGTATGTTTCTTTTCCTTTAAAGGCTTGCAACAGCTGAGCGGCACTAAACAAAACAAATCACAATGACATCTAATCAAAATAAGTGTCAAATTTGACCAGTTAAACAGCCGTCAGTGGGCGATTTGGCCTTTGAACTCTCGACTGAAATCCCATCGATGTTCTAATTTTTAGAGAAAATGTTTTCAATTGAAAGAGTCTTCTTAATAGGGAAGCAAATGGAAATGAGCCCCCCTCACAGACATCACACACATTGAGCCGCTGAATATCAGATAATCTCGTTAGCGACTCATCGACGATTCGCAATTAAATATCTTCATCCCTGCATATCCAGTGTTAGCATCTCAGTCAGGCAAACATGTAGCTTTATTAATTACAAAGGCTTCGCCAAGGATTATCCCGGATGAAATGCAATTGATTGCATTAAGGGAATACCCTGGTGTGTATTTGCCTTTGTGACAATTGAGGGAGAAGCCGGACTTGATTACCGACTGTTTGTTTCAATTGGCGATTGAAACCTCCTAAAAACTTATGGCGGGTTGGATTTCCATTTTAGATTGCTTGGTTCGAAAACAATTTCAGATTTACGCTCTAACTAACCGAGGTTGGCTTGATGGAGAGATCCAAACATTTGAAGCAGAGCTTCCATAAATTGTATTGGCATCCAAAGGGGTTTTGTTGTGAAACTTGTGAAATTTTTGGAATAATTTTTCCTCCTTTTTTCGTGCTTTTGTACAAAACAGATCCTCCTACTCCTACTCCTACAAAACACTTGAGCTTTCAAAACGTTTGGAGAAATTATATTCTACGATGCCCAGTCGTTCCATCTGCGATCGCGTACACAAAATTCCTTAATCTTCAATTTTATTTCAGAAATACCCAACTTTTATTAACATGATCCGGACAGAACTCGTTTATTTGACGTAGTTTTGTGTAAATTTCTCCAATATAAATTTGCTAGTTTTTGGGATAAAAATTGGTAAAAACACGCGATTTGATAATGAAATGGAAAGCCAAGAATAAACACCCATACTTTTTTAGACTTATTCAGAGTCCTAAACTTTATGCTTTAAACAATGAGGGTTCTGATTCTACCCAACATAACCGCTAATAGCCAATTCTCCGATATCTTCATATACAGTTGGGTCGAAGCCGATTAAGAGAATTTATTGTCGAATTTCCGTGCAAATTAGACGTGGCATTTAAATTCGAAAATGACCAAAGTCGTTAACGTTCCTCCTTAAGGGTAATTAAATTGTTTTCATTACTCGGCTGTGCAATTAAAGTTATTTCGAGTGCTGAAAACGTCGCCGCCCCGATTTCGATTATTCGGCGCGTTATAATTCGGATGAGTATTTTAATTAATTCTTTGTCTAAATGTCGGTTTAAATGAATAATAAATCGCAAAACTCCCGAATTACAAACAAAACTGCCGGTTCGCTCCCGATGCCCAAACTTTTTATTTATGTAACGAGAAGATTACTCGCAGATGCGATCATTTCAATGCAATGCGCCAATGCGGAGAAAAAGTTTTTAATTTAATTACTTTAATGCATTGGATTGCTTAAAACGTTGTTTAAACAGAAAAACCTACATAAACAATTATGCCATTATTTCATCATAAGCTGTCCAATAAATCCACTTGGGTGCATTAAAAAATAACATCATAACTGTTTTACGGCTGTGACGATAGAACGGCTCATATAATAAAACGCTCTTATTTCATTCGGGCGTTAACAGATTTCTTTCATGAGTCAAGCGGAGGCTTTAATTGCTGCACTTTTTTACACTTCATTAATCTAATGAGGTAAAAATAAATTTGAATCGCGCTCTAGCGCTAAGTGGCACTAAATCATGATTGATGAACTCTTCGAGCGCTCTAACGGCTTTAATGAATTTTCAATATCCGATTAATTTCTTCATGCAAAAACAGCAATCTGCAGTTGGACATTGTAAACGTATATGGATCAATAGAACGTCTTAAAGGCACGAAAATGCCATTGATGTGTGTAAATCTGACTAAAACTTAGTGGTTCCAAGCACCGGAGTTTTGAAAGGGTCTCATATCTTCCAAATGGTTGGAATATACAATGCAACTTAGAAATGCTTTAAGAACGCCATCAAAATGGGTATTGTTATACATACTGTTCTTTCACTAGTTTCGTATTTTCTGTTGTATAATACAGTAAAGTCCGCTTATAATGAACCCGGTTATAGTGAACTTTCGGTTAAAACGAACTTTTCTCCTTTAATTGAAACGTCGTCCATAAAGACCAACGTATTTTTTTACTGGTTATAAC
>NW_026017110.1:551284-553378 GCF_020466585.1 Dendroctonus ponderosae | reverse complement strand
GACTTCAAGCTTATTTATTCTCAGAATTCTGCATATTTTACTCGGGCTTCCATTTTTGTGTGAACTTTTTCCAATAGTTTTCTTTTAGGTCCCTTATTTTTGCATTTGCCTCATTTCGTTCTCTTCAATAGTGGCTCCAGTTTCCATATCGAATTTATCATTAGAAAGCTTTCAGTAGGGACATAAAAAAACCTTTGCTTCAGAGTTAGAAGCCAAAATATCAAAATGTGTAGAAAACGTTGCCAACCTCTAAAGAGATTCAAAGATTCGGATCGGAACTAATCTGCTCTAGATAAACTTTACACGGTCAAATTTCGACTGATTTTGGTTCTCTGATTTGTGTGTTTTTGCATACAATTATTCCGTCAGATAAAGTTTCTACAGGGTGGCAAATGAAACAGTGCAAAAACGCTGAAAGTTTCCCCGCCTCTTAGTTGGACAAAAAAACGTTTTTTTTTTGTTGCAACACCACAAGCATTAATATGGCCCAAAAAAAACCTTATTGAATTTGTCATCCATTCGTTCATTTACAGAGTAATCTCAAAAAAATCAACTTGTTGGTCTTGCAGTGATATTTTTTTCTTCATTGTCGAATTGATAAAAAAAAGTTTAATATTGCGGTTTTCATGAATGAACAAACAGCCACTTAACAAATCAATCATATATTCCGTTCTTAGGCTAAGTAAATTATATGTTGCACCTAGGCCACACACAACCTGTATGTGCAAAGAATATGAAAAAAAAACAGAGAAGAAAATAAAGAATACTATGTTTATATAAAGGAAGCTAAATTATTTATGATAAAAAGTTGAGAAATTAGAGCAAATTTTCTAGTTTGAGTTAGTTTTTATGCTAAGTGGGAGAGAATTGTATATTTTTGGACCTAAACTTGTTATTTTTTTAAACATCTTGATTTAACTTTACACTTTTGGTGTTGATATCCAAAAAAACTCATTTTGTCCATCACTAGGGGCATGTCGATGTTGCCGGAACTTTGCTAACTGCCTTATTCCACTTCCGCTCAAAATTTTCGCCATCCCAACCGTTAAGTGTATTTTTTTGTCAATAATTAAGCAACAAACAGGGCAAATTGAATAATGGAAAAGTGGCCAAAATCGACAAGATTAAAGATAAATATTAATAAAGGCCGTTTCGGGATATATATGTGTTTTAAATGTATTATTCCAAATGTCCTCCATTGTAATGTACACAGCAATGCATTATTGAAGCGTTAGAGTTGGATATTTGCGTTGTTGTACTGGCATTGTTCACTTTACAATGCCTGAAAAGCTGCTACATTTTTAAGCCTGTTTACCATCACAAAACATATACGTTTTTCACTTATCTACCATCTAGGAGGTCAAGTAGTGATCCGACGGGGCAAAGGAGTAGAAGCGCGCTTCAAAACAGGCAAATCTAGTAAAAAAGCATAGAGAAGCGAATGTTATCAGCATTCATGCGCCAGTTTATTTGGCCAATTTCCAACATCCTCGAAAACCTGCCCCACATATAAACAAACAGCGAAAACATTAGAACAGTATTATTAGTTCAATTAGCGATAACACATTTGGATAAATTTAAACTCTGCACAGCAAATGTTGTCAGCTGTTTCGGGAATAATGCCGCCTTCGGGTGTAAACAATTAATTTTATTGTTTTAATTGCTTGCTTCCTTCCTGAAAGTAATTATTTTGAATTAGCATTCAGCTATTTATAATTTGATGTTTGCCAACCAACTTGTGTGCAATATATGTTGGATTAGGCGGAATCTGCCCTGGCACAAACAGGAAACTTGCGTCTATCGCACAAATTAGTGCTAGTCGTTGAGTAATTCATATTTGCGCAATTGCCCGATTTTCCTTAACGGCTGTTGTGTCTTTCACTGGAAATTTGATGTTTCTGAAGTGAACTTTTTATGGGAGGGTGATCCGATTTGAACCACTCCGGCCTCTTCCAACAACTCCTACAATAGCACATATGCACTTTGAGTTCGACATTTTTCTCTTAGTGCGGGCGCATCTGTAGATCGGATAAACTTTTCAAATACTCTTATTGAGTGTGATATTATTGCGTTCGGTGCAGTTTATTTTATAAC
>NW_026017110.1:547436-550285 GCF_020466585.1 Dendroctonus ponderosae | reverse complement strand
TATTACAAACTTTTGAAAATCATCTTCAAACGACCGGGTATTTATCATTGCAACATACGCGGGATGGCTTAAAATTATGTATACATATAGTGAGTCAAGTGTATCCTGTCTCTATAGCTCTTCCTCTTTTTACCGTCTATTTTAAACAGAGATAACGTCTTTCAATCACCAAAATTAATTGATTTTTTAGTCCTATTCAGATACAAGTTGTAGCAGACGCTCATGAACAACATACACAAGAGCAGTCACAAAAACATGCTACAATGCGAAAATTATTAAGTAATGCTGAACGCCAAAAACAATTTCGTGCTAAAAAATGATCATTAAGTAATAGATCAACTCAAAGTAGCTTTCATCAACCACAAACTAGTGCTGAACGTCAAAGATTATACAAAGCAAATAAGAAATTACGACAAAAAAATACAGAAACTCAAGCAGAAGAGTTTACACAAACCCAAGAAGAGCAATATGTACAACATCTCGTTAAAGAATGTGAAATGTGGCAAATAAAAGATATTTTACATTCAAAGGGAAATTAAATTAAATTTTACCTATTCCTGATCCATTTATAAATTATTAGACTAACACGAATATTAACGTTAAACGTTAAAGCGTTAAACAAGTTCAATATTTTATGGTTTCTATAAATATGTGAAGTTGTTAAGTATTTTAAGTTTTTGTTTTAAATTTTAAATGAAACTGTTCAACACTTAAAAACAGCGGACAAAACCAATCATTTTTATGCCTGTTTGCCTATCGGGTTCTTCGGCCATGTGGTTAGCGTAATTTTGGCTTGTCTGATCTCGTTCGAGTGGTGGCTTCCGTATTTCTTTTAAAGACGCGAATGGGCCGAACGTTGTTTGGCTGATAAACATTTGGTTAATGTTGCTGTATGAAGGAAACCAACTTGAGGGTTTGTTTGGTTGAATGGGCGAGGATAAGGATGTTAACGTGACTGCCATGCCCAATGGTTTTTTGAAAAATGATTTTGAAACTGTAGTGCAGCAATAAATAGTTTTCTCGTAAAAAACAATCATCAAACCCGACTTGCTCCATCGAACAAACACGCTCAACAAGTGGATCTGTGCTGTTTTACTAATATAACGAGTTTTCCGACCTTTCAGTTATCGCTTAAGCCCATCCAAACACATGGAACTCCCAGACCAAACATCGCATTCTCTTGGCAAACAATGCCAGCATATTTATATTTAAGTTTCAATTTTCAGGCTGCGTTCAGAGGAAAAGCTGAGTGGGCCTTTATTTCTGCGTTCGTGTGTGCAGATTTACGCTGGAAGGCTTGTGTTTGACTTTTTAAATTTATTTTTAATGAGAAGAGTGGATTGGCAATTTTTCTTAGTACATTGTTGAAAACGGTTTTCGTAATTCTTTTTTCATTCTTAAAGGAGAAAAAATTGTCTTTGAAGAATTCAATCAAGAAAGAATCTGTGAAAATGAACTTTCGATTGATCAACAAAAGCTTCCAGTTTGGGTTTTCGACTGATTTACTTCTGGCATGTGTGATACGTATCGAAAAGTAAATAACCTCATGTATCCAGCCACGGGAGCTTGAAGCCTTCGCGTAAAGGGAAAACTTTGGCACTCTGAAACAGATTGAACAAAGTTTTAATGTGACTAAGTATCAATCACTTGGCGAGCATCCGGGGAATTTAATCCTACCCAACTACATTTCTTTTCAGCCATTCTACCAGAGTTGTTAGATTCTTACTTAAAGAGGTCGTTTGTTTTTATGGAGCGCAATTTCCGGAGGAAAACTTGCCCCAACCTTGCCAACCAGTATTTCAGTCGCTGGTCGAAGTTCATGTGTGTTTCTTTTCCAATTATCTTCCTTCACACGCGTTTCAAATATTTTAAGTGGTCTGCAACTAAATAAAAACAAACAAGACGACGAGTTTGAAACAATATTCCAGCACGGTTAAAGGATTTAAAAGATTTGAGCAGATTTTCAAAGATAAGCGAGCATAAATCCTTCGACATCCTTGCCTACCCTAATCTATCATGCGACAAGCCAGTGAACAAATCCTCCTCTCTCTTTGCAAATACAGACAAATAGTTCGCCTTATATCTGAAAAATGATGGACATCTATTGCACGGGCATCTGAGAGAGCCCAAGAATGGGAAAATTGATGTTCATTTCAAGCTACCATTTCGCCTTTTGTTAATCGGCTTAGAAGGAAACAATTTTTTGGGCCGACTTAGACGAAAGGGCTTATCAAGAGTCATCGCGAGGGGACTGACTGATATTTCAATAAGATTAGACAGTGAAGGAAATTGGAGACGGAAACTCGAGTTTCCAATAAAAATGTTCCATCATGTTACTATTAGCGGGCAAGCGATTTTTGTCTTGATATTCAATACTGTGCAAACCATGCGGATTTTTAATTGATCAAATTTTAGTACAGATTTCAGACTTTCTGGGGTTTACTTGGACAGTTTAAGTTCGATAGATTCACGGTGAGAGTTGTATTGAAATGGCACCAAATTTCAGATTAAGATTTCGAGAATTTCGCCTTATATTCGTCATGTGGAAACCATGTAGTTACAAATCATAAGTGGAGTCCTTATTGCTTTTATGCATTAAGGCCCGGTTCCGCCATCTCCGATTAAAATGTTAATCATCGATTAAAACTATTTAATCAACAGTTTCAGTTATAATTTTAACCACGATTATGGACACTTAATCAGTGGTTAACTTAGCCTCCTAAAATGGCTGGTTATTGACGATAATTACGATTAGTGTGGTATTAGGCATAACCAAATCAAAATCAATTCATGGGCTTCAGTCATTTATTGTCTATTTATCAATTAAAATACGTTTCGGTGTTTTCCAC
>NW_026017110.1:544962-547386 GCF_020466585.1 Dendroctonus ponderosae | reverse complement strand
TGTCTTATGATGATGTTTTATCATCGTCTGATGAGGAGAATTGATCTGTCAGTTGTTTGAGCCAATCAGAACCGTTGATTCAAACGAAATACGATATTACCCGATGAGACTAATGATTATCTAACCGGAGTTAAAATGTTTGTTGCGGAACGCTTGACAATTTAATCATGATTAAAGTGGTGATCAAAAAATGATTGTGATTAGTTAACCTGGGATTTAATCACTCTTGGTGGAACCGGGCCTAAGTAGGCGTTTTAAGAACTATCGCATGCACAAGTGAGTGGAATCCCATCAGCGCCACAGTAAACAGACTAACATAGATTGGGACTTTGAACGGGTGCTTAAAAATCAATTATTTCAGCTGGAAACACCCAACATTCACAGCCAGTAAGTCATCAGAAAATTGTATCAAATTAAAGCTAAGAGCCGCAGTTGAAGAGATAAGCAGTGGGATTTCTGCCATATTTTGTTCGATTGGCTTAAATGCATCAGAAGCTAGATCGAATATTTATCAATTCATTTAGGACATTTAGGTCCTTTCAGGTTATCAATTTTTACTTTTTGCATGTTTTTGTAGTTTTATTAACAAACAACCTTCCACCATGCTAACATACACAAGTTAGCGGAAAGGAAAACAACTTGAAAATACGTGGCAACACCACAATGTGTTGAATTCCCGAAAGAGACAAATAATCCGCCTAACGACGCGCTAGATAACCTCAATCAATGGACGACCTTAGAAAAGATGCTCAACCACAATTATTCTGCATCTTAGCGACAATTTTGCATGTGGAGTTATGAATTGATGATACCTAAAACACGATTAAGCCGCAAATAGCTCTGGACAATTTCATTTTCGTGCATAATAAAGCGAATTTCAAAAGTTTGGAAGGGTTTTTTTTTGGCTTAATTTATCGACTATCCAGGAATTTTTTCCGCTGAAACTGCTCAATTTGAAGTCTCCTTTAAGGTAAAAAAGATAACTCCAAATTCGGAGGACTCAAACGACATGATCACCAAAATAAGGTTATAACTGGTTATCCACTTCTAGGTTAGGAAAGTAAAACTCTGCTATTTGATAACTGGCAAAGGTAAACGTCATCCGAAGCGTTTTTGTTTTAGTTGAGGGTTAAGGTTGAGGGAATATGGGTCGTTTAACTGTCGAAGAACGCGTAAAACTTATTAAAGTTACTATAAAAATGGAGATTCTGCTGTATCAACGTTTAGGGCTTTAGGAGCAGATTACGGTCGATATAATCGACCCACAGACCAAACAATTTCGAACACAGAGGAAACATTTGAAGAGACTGGATCGGTTACTGATATTGTAAGGCCTGTGCATCATCGCTACATTCATTCAGCTGAAAATATCGCTGTTTTCTATAAAAATATCGCTGTAACTCAAGAAGTTAAGCCTCAACACCATGCAACGCAGAACATACTCAAATTGGGTGATTGAAGAACAAGCCGTTGATGATGATTTTTCGAACCGAATTTTCTTCAGCGATGAGGCTCATTTTTCGCTCGGTGGTTACGTGAATAAACAGAACAGCCCTATATGGGGCTCTGGTAATGTGCCGAAAAGTCATTCAAAATTACCTCACAAGGATTGAGGCCTGTAGGAGGTCCCGTGGGGGACATTTAAATTATATTGTCTTTCACGTATAATGGCAAGGTTTAATCTTTATATTGAATTAAAATTTTCGTCTCCATCTGAATATTTTGTGAGATTTTTTTACTTTTCTTTCCCAAGCATAAAATGGATCACGCTGTATTGGCTTACTTCAGTGTACAAAATTGTACACTGAACCCTTATGCAAAAGGGATTTTGTTTGTTTACAACTTTTCGATATTAACATTCGATTGATCGGGCGGGAAGAAAAGCGCTGCCAGCTGAACTTCTTGATTGTACATTTCCAGTAAACTTGCATAATGTATTACATTTATATCCAAATGGAGCGTTTTAGAGCAGATCTCAAGCTGTCTAGTTGAGGAAGATTAAAAGCACTTTCAAAGAAAGTCAAGAGAAGGGCGGCAGTTAATTTGAACTTATCATGCCCTATGATAGAGTCGCAGCTACCTGGGAATAAAACTTTCATGCGACCTTTTTGTAGCGAATTAATTAGAAAGTTTTGTGCGAAAAATGCTGCACCCGCCGATCGCATCAAGCAGGAAAACCGAGCTATTGAATTTGTTTGGCAGTTTATCACGGAGTTTGGTAACTGTCTGGAATCCGTGGTAAATTTATGAGCCCGACATCTTCATGCATTTTAAGCATCTTGAAATCGTAAGTGCACTGGAACGTCGATGTGCTTTTATAGGCGCCTCTGATTTATTGGTGTGCCTGCCACACCATTTTGGGCATTTGCCGATTGAAGCCAATTCACTTATATAAATTTTCCCGATTTTATGGGCCTGATGCGT
>NW_026017110.1:539922-544912 GCF_020466585.1 Dendroctonus ponderosae | reverse complement strand
TTTGTCCTTGTCGTTTCTATATAAACCTTGTTCTATGTTAGTAGATTAGCCTTCCAAGGAACACCGTCATGTATTATTCCCTATGCAGCAAGATAAGTTGGCTAAGTGCAACGTAAATAGACAGGTAGGGCGGTTTAATAAATCCCCTTTAAAGCCGATCCGCTGGGAAACGCTAGTAAAAAGCCTGAACAAAATCTGTTTTTTTTTCTCCGTGTTTTCTTGCCTTCGACATCAAATTACCTCAACCCCGGTTGTTTGAAGGCAAGGCCCAATATTGCCTCCTCGGTCGTTCCAAAGGTAAAAGAAAAGACCGGATTAAGTGTCTGATTTTGTAAACGATTGAAAGTTGAGTGGTTTTTCGACAGGATATTGGTTTTGGTCAGTTTATTAAAGCTTCACAATAATGGTTGGTGGTTTTTTGCCAACCTTTTTTTGTCGCAGTGGCAAAAGAATCTTTCTAGGTGGAGAAGCACTGTTATAAGTTCTCTAAAGTCTAATACCTAACTCATATCTTAAATTCTTAAAGAATTTGCTAGATTACTAAGCAAGTTCAGAACGAAGGCCCATTTGGGTCTTAAATTATACTCGTTTAACCGGCAAAATTTCCCATGCCGTTAGTTTGATTGTGTGCGAAGTTTAGAAAGTAGAGATGTGCCGAAAATTACATTATTGGCCATGTCGTTCCAGCACACTGGATAATGATATTCAGATGCTTTCTGAACTGAACAGTGTCCATTATTATGTTTCGCCGAAGTTTTGAACTGTCCTACTCAGTTTCCATACCAAAGTAATATAATATTGGCAATTTACCGCCGCCAGCACGCGATTTGCTGTTCCATGGACATTCTGGAAAGTTTTGGCATGACGTGAACTCAATCCTGTGCAGATCCAAACCGGTGGAATTTATACGAAAAAAACACCAATCAGGATCAGATGGGACACCAACACTGGCAACAGTGCCACAAGAAAAGTTCCGTTTTTTCATCAACATCGACCTCCGCCTTACGAAATTTCGGGCAAAAACTAAAATTTCACATGCGAGTTTTTTACTGCTTTTGGCCTAAGGATCTTCAGAATTATGCAAATTTACGGTGTTTGGGGTATTTCGGAGAAATTCGATTTTTTCCTAAACATCGACCTCCACTCTTGTAAAGTAAATTATTTTCGAGATTTTTGACTGCTTTTATACACGCATGTATCCACTAGCACTGTTTATTACAACCTGATAGAGCCCGGGTTAAMAATCACTAAAATTACCAAAAAAATTCACTTGAAAAGCARAGTGATTTGTCGCAAAATACCGTAATAATGTGTAAACTTGCAAACAAAATTGTCAGTRGAGAAAACAATTTTTTTTTGAAATGTTTTAAATCAAACGTAATGTAAAAAAGAGAAATTAGCAAATAAACGAGATTTTCTGAAACAGGTTTATCCTAATTAGTTCAACATACGTGTTTGCAAGGTTGCAAACTTTTTTCTGAGTTGCACGGATTAACAACTTATAACCCACAAACAAGTTTTTCAACTTGCCATAAAAAAGAACCTAAAAGCAAGTCGGCTAGAGCTAGATTTTGCATCAATTTCAAAATTTTTAAACAAGCATGTTAAGAATCTAAGGACACACGAAGTCAAACTAATAAAACAAACAAGATGATTTTCATACAATAAAAACCAAACAGATCAGCTTTCCAATAAAAAAACTGTAGATGAGGACTTTTTTGAGTCAAAAAAATGTTGGGCGTCCAATAAATTAACTTAGAGCCCCTGTACCAGGAAACACTAAAAAAATAATATGAGAAATTGGAGAATTTACTCAAGTTTTCTTTACTTCAAGATTTTTTACCATTCATATACCATGAACTCTATAAAGACCTGCCCTATGCATGGCCAAAGCCGCAAAAACAGATAAATAAACGTTCATCATGCAGCTGAAGGTTCGCATATTGAAAATGTCGAAGAACAAGAAGCTAATAATTACATGGATTTGTTGTCAGATGACGAGCAAAAATATTAAAATAGAAAAAAAAATGTTCGTTTTGTCGTTTTCGTATTTTTTGATAAGTAATTTGTTTGAATTCAAAGGCAAAACAACCCTAGTGCTTTATTTAAAAAAAAAATATTTTTGATTTCTTGAATTGTAGTTTTTGTCCCTAATTTGAATCATCCTGTAACAGAAACTAATTTAATTTCTAAATTAAGAATTTTGCATTGAAAACAACTTTGACCTAACATTGCTCTAAATGAACCTTTTATGCAATTTTTTTCTAAACTTGTCATTTGGATGCAATTATTTCACTAAATTGTGGGTCTTATTCAAACAAAAATTAAAAAAGCAACAGATAAGCGCCAAAAATTTAAACCAGCATAAGAAGGCCAAAAAAACAAAAACATGTGTCAAATAATAGGTGATAAACGGTTATTTTTGTGTAACGGGTTACAACGTTCCAGTTTCACCTGGGTAAGTATGTTCCAAAAGGAACATGTTACTTTTCAAATTTTTCATTAAAAATGCAGAACGAYGATGATAGTAGAAATAGTGATGATATATGATTTCCTYTATTAAAAACATAATTCCTAACATTGATGAACTTAAAATAAATTATTCTAAAATCAATAGCAAAACATGGGTCAGAAGTAACTACTTAAAGAGCAAAAAAACTGATAATAAACTAGAATGATTAAATAAAATATACGGTTTATATGCGAAAATGTTTAAAAATCTCATTTTTATTTAAAAATGAACTAACATTTAAGAATAAAAATTTGTRCAGATGCTTTTTTTGTGATARAATTCATATTTTAGACTCTTAGTTTGCTCATRGCYCATATGCAAGTGCMTTCWTCTTCTGCTTAGTTTGCTGGTAATGGKCATATTTCACTYCCGACCTAAGTTTCTTGGGAGAAATCCYTTWTTTTARGAWTTATTATCGAATGTTAGGAAACTAAATACTTATAGACCAATTTGGGTTTTATGAGACGGTTCCAAAAAAAAACCTGTTAAATCGGATAGCTGGAACTACGGTTCAGGTTACACGTTTGGAACACTGTTATTTTAGCGGTTACGTTAAATACTGACCATCCCTATCAAATAACGTATTTTTTGCATATTGCTTTATGTAAATGCTAACAAGCATAATGCCTAGAAATCCGGACTCTACTGATAAAGAAGGAAACAGTCTCAAACAAGGCCAAAGTAGAACATGTTTAATTTATTAAATTCCACCACTCCATTCATTTCCCATAAACAAGGCAATTCATTTATAAATTCCAGTCGGCGGGCTTAATAAGGATTCCGATTAATTACTTAGTATGTAAAGTAGTAAGTCGCAATGGCGTCTAATAAGCTGCACATTTAGTCATGTTGAGATGGAGGATCGTAATTAAAACCTGTGAAGGTCCGGCCAACACTTGATGGATTACGTCTCATGCTGTATCGGACTTCCTATTCACTAAATTACTTTTAACTGGATGGTTGCTTAAGTTGTGTAACCGTCTTTGTCCCATTAACTTAATGGCTCCAGAGTTTTCATGAAAAATCTGAATATATTCATATATACTTTGCATTTGTTTAAAAAAACAACAACGAAAACAGAAGTAATCCGGTAGATGCCATGTCTGGATTTAATCCGGCTGATGCAGCAAGTGCATTGATATTATTTCTTCAGTGATCGTTAAAATCAGGCAAATCGAGGCACAAAATTGCAATCCAGTGAAAAATAATCAGTTTAGACTTTCCAAGCGTTGCATGGCAGGAAGGAAATGGTGGAGTATCAATTTACTCTTTGTGCATATTCCAAATCGTTGACGAAGCAACTGAGTCTCCAGAGGAGTTCGTTAATGAACTATTCTGATAATGAACAACGACAAAACCGATTTAATCTTATTAGGGGCCTTTGATGAAAGAAAGAAATCGTATTAGTGACTCAACGCATGTTTTGATTCCAGAGAATTTTGGTTGAACATCCACAATAGAGTGGACCATTGCGTCAGCGAAATCGGATGCCATCCAATAAAAAAATCGATCCAATATGGTGAAAAGAGCAAACGTTCTTTATGTGGTCGTTTTCTAAACAATAAACTTGGTTGGATCATATTACGTTTTATATTCAATATGGGCCCTCAATGCATTTACGACTATTGGTAAAACTCGTGAGCCGGATAATGCCCATGCTTGTTGACGTGTAAACTTCGAATGTAAGTCGATACCCGATAGACGAAAACAGGCTGGGAATGAGGAATGTTCGACATTCAAGTTGGGACTTTTCTATGGAAGAAAAACCATCAAAATCTCACGAACGACAACAGGGCGGCAACGATCCGATAAAAGGCAGGAAATAGGCGATTTTATTTCTTTCAGCTTATTGTTTTAATTTCCTGTTGTTTACTCATTCAAGCCGACGCCTAGATTATTTTAGGGGTAGCTGTCGGTTCACCTAGAAAAAAATAGAGCTTGAGGCCGCAATGCAAATAGGCCGAACAAAGTCAAAAACACGCTAATTTATACAACACGTGCTTGTATTTTGGTGGTGGTTTATTCTATCCTGTATTGTAATCGATTGCAGGCTCTAAAATTAAGCTCCAAAGTGTGTTTTGAGTGTATTTTTAAAATAAATATTGTAAAAATGCCCTATAAGTGCTGTGTACGCAAGTGCAAAGGAAACTATAGTGGCGAATCAACAGTGAGTGTGTTCAGTTTCCCAAAAGACGATGGGTTGTTAAAACAGTGGCTCGAGACTATTTTCGGCCCACGAAAAACAGCAGACTTTGTCTAGAACATTTTCGACAAGATAGTATAATATGGATAAGTGCTTTCTATAACGAAAAAACCGGTAAAACATTGAATGTTCCTTTTAAACATCCAAAGTTGCAACCAGGTTCGATTTTCCCCAATTGTCCTTCTTACATGTCAAAATCTAACAATAACTAGACAAAGTAGAGATAGAAAAAACGAATTACTCGAACAGGAAGAAGAGTCAGAAGTGAACAGAAG
>NW_026017110.1:532472-538989 GCF_020466585.1 Dendroctonus ponderosae | reverse complement strand
TTAAAATATTTGTGGCTAGTTAGCTACGTTCATTTTTTAGGAATAGAGAGGCTAATCATTTAAATCAAGCAATGTAAAAAGCACATTAATTCCTGAAGACACTATTTTTGTCTAAAATATTCATATTCGTACAGTTGATCCATCATATACGCCTGGTCGGACTACTTTAAGTGTTTAACGGCTTGAGTTGCATTTCCCGCAAGTTCATATTCCCTTTTCGACGGTTGCAGCGTTTTTTTCGCCCGCCTTGAATAATAGCTTTTCACAGTTTTGCCTGCAGCAGCGTCTTTCTTAAACGAATTGTAAAGCAAACGACCGCAAATGCAGTAATTTGAAATTTCCTATCAACATTCCAACGAAGCACACAGAAAATCGTATTTGGTTTAAAAAAAATGGTTGCCCTAAAAGGGTCCATAAACAAACGGGCAAAGTTGCGACTTGAATAAAAGAAAAACGCGCTCAACAACATCAAAGCCTACACAAATATTGCAATACAATTTGATCGCGTTTTTATCAAAGCTGGAAATTTCATTAAGTTTCACAGCTGAGCGAAAAACCAACGACGTTATAAAGGCAGCAAGTAATTAATGCTAAAAAAATAATAAACGGTTACTTAATTCGAAAAGAGCCAAGGGCCACATCACGATTTTTAACAGCCTATAAAATCTTCCGCGCTTTCTCCTCATCGAATCTCCATTAATCTTATTGTTTTTAGGATGCCTCCCCCCCGCCGATCTGAAGCACTTTATTTTCCCCGGCTCAGCTCGGGCCCGAAATTAATTGACTACTTAAAGAAAAACAATTTTCCATCAATTCGTGCCTCCAATCGCTAATTGGCGCAGTCGCCTGACCCGCAAGTTATCGCCGAAATTAATGATCGAGATCATCTTGTGTGAAATCGAATAGATGTTTCCAATTACAGTAGCAATAGCTGCAGTTAAAGCCGCCGATCTCAAATTAGGAGCGTCGTAAACTATTTTCTCCTACTCGGATTGCTGATTTCACTAAACGAATCCGCAGGTTTACCAGGGCTGTGATTAAACAACCGACTCGATTTACAATGTAGCAAAATAGCTGCAGTCGGTGTTTTTGGGAGCTTTTAGCGTAATGTCTTGATTAACTGGGTTGTCGCAGTTCTTTTGTGTGTTGCCTGATTTTTGAAAATTCTGGATTGATTTAACAAAAAAAAAACAATGCAACAACTTCGTTTTCATTTTCTGCTCCACAGGCTGGTCGGAAACTAGACCCGCAAACAAAATCGCAAAATTCAGGATCCTGGACCATTATTGGGAAACTTTCAGATTCTTGAGAGCCAAGCATCGGCAAATGATGGAGAAAATTTCAAGTTGCTCCTTGTTTCAGTTTGGCAGATGTAATTTTTTAAAGAACCGAGCGTAGTTGATAAAAACCATGCAGTTTTCCTAAGGTTGAATAATTAGGATTCTCGATAATTTTTCTGCAACTCTCTGCATCTTTAGAACCAAGCATCATCTTCTGGTGCTGAAATTTTCAAACTGCTACTTGCTTTAGTTTGGAAGATGCGAATTTTTTAAGGCGGGTTTGCAGTGGGGTTCAAAATGTACATTTTGAAACCAAGGTTTACTGGGCTAGCAAAAATCAGGATTCTTTAAGATTTAAGTGAAACTTTCAGCATCTTTAGCGTCAAGCATCAGCCAATGATGGAGGAAATTTCAAGTTGCTCCTTGTTTCAGTTTGGAAGATGTAATTTTTTAAAGAACCGAGCGTAGTTGATAAAAACCATGCATTTTGAGACCAAAGTTTCCTAAGGTTGCAATAATTAGGATTCTCGATAATTTTTCTGCAACTCTCTGCATCTTTAGAACCAAGCATCATCTACTGGTGCTGAAATTTTCAAACTGCTACTTGCTTTAGTTGGAAGATGCGAATTTTTTAAGGCGGGATTGCAGTGGGGTTGAAAATGTACATTTTGAAACCAAGGCTTACTGGGCTAACAAAAATCAGGATTCTTTAAGATTTTAGTGAAACCTTCAGCATCTTTAGCGTCAAGCATCAGCCAATGATGGAGGAAATTTCAAGTTGCTCCTTGTTTCAGTTTGGAAGATGTAATTTTTTAAAGAACCGAGCGTAGTTGATAAAAACCATGCATTTTGAGACCAATGTTTCCTAAGGTTGCAATAATTAGACTTCTCGATAATTTTTCTGCAACTCTCTGCATCTTTAGAACCAAGCATCATCTACTGGTGCTGAAATTTTCAAACTACTACTTGCTTTAGTTTGGAAGATGCGAATTTTTTAAGGCGGGATTGCAGTGGGGTTGAAAATGTACATTTTGAAACCAAGGTTTACTGAGCTTGCAAAAATCCGGATTATTTAAGATTTTAGCGAAACTTTCAGCATCGATAGAGTCAAGCATCAGTAAATGATGGAGGAAATTTCAAGTTGCTACTTGCTTTAGTTTAAAAGATATGATCTTTGTAAAACCGAGCGTAGTCGAGAACAACCATGTATTTTGAGACCAATTTTTCCTGAGCTTGCAATAATTAGGATTCCGGAGGATTTTTCTGCAACTCTCAGCATCTTGAGATACAAGCATCATCTAAAGCTGGTGACATTTTCAAATTTGCTACTTGCTTTAGTTTGGAAGATGCGAATTTTCTAAGGTGGGATCGCAGTGGGGTTAAAATGTACATTTTGAGACCAATGTTTATTGAGCTTGCAAAAATAAGGCTTCTTTAAGATTTTGGTGAAACTTTCAGCATCTTTAGCGTCAAGCATCGGCAAATGATGGACAACATTTCAAGTTGCTATTTGCTTTAGTTTAAAAGATATGACATTTCTAAAACCGAGGGTAGTCGAGAAAAACCATGTATTTTGAGACCAATTTTTCCTGAGCTCTCAATAATTAGTAGTTTGGAGGATTTTTCTGCAACTTTCAGCATCTTGAGAGCCAAGCATCATCTAAATATGGTGAAATTTTCAAGCTGCTACTTGCTTTAGTTTGGAAGAGGCGAATTTTAAACAAGAGCGCATTTGGTAAAAAACATACCTTGGGAGACCAATGTTTACTGCGCTGGCAAAAATCAGGATTCAGGACTTTTGTGAAACTTTCAGCATCGATAGAGTCAAGCATCGGCAAATGATGGAGATAATTTCAAGTTGTTACTTGCTTTAGTTTGGAAGATGTGATTTTTTAAAGAACTGAGCATGTTTGTGTAAAAACATGAATTTTGAGACCGAGCGATTTTGAGCTTGCAATAAGTAGATTTCTGGAGGATTTTTCTGCAACTTTCAGTATCTTGAGAGCCAAGCATCATCTAAAGATGGTGACATTTTCAAAGGTGCTACTTGCTTTAGTTTGGAAGATGCGAATTTTTTAAGGTGGGATAGTAGTGGGGTTAAAAATGTACATTTTGAAACCAATGTTTACTGATCTTGCAAAAATCAGGATTATTTCAGATTTTAGCAAAACTTTCAGCATCTTTAGAGCCAAGCATCATCTAAAGATGGTAAAATTTTAAAACTGCTACTGGCTCTAGTTTTTGAAGATTCGATTTTTTAACAAAAAGAGCGCATGTTTAATGCAGAAACCGCAGTTTACTGAAATACATCTTCAAAGAGCCGCAACTCTTATTATGAATTTTTGTTGAGACGATTTATCATCTACTTATAAAATTTGTCTTCTATTCAAATTTTTAATCTATTTAGTATGTTGACTAAAAAATATTCGTTTGTCTCCCTTGTTTTCGGACACTCTGTGTACTTTAAATATTGCTTAAATGTCTGAACATTTTCAATTTCGGGCGCAATTTCCTTTTAGTAGCGGAACATTTGGTTATTAATTTCTTGGATTTCAAAAACAACCGCAAATTTTGTTCAATTAACCAAAGAAAGAGCGAAAAAGTGTTTTTAGCGCATAAGTTTTGAACCGTTGCTGCTATTGAAAAAAAGTTTAATCCTTAATTTAATCATCCGGCGGAACATTTTACGAGCTTCACTCTTATGCAGTGAAACCTACCTACGTAAGTACTTCAAAAGTGGTAATCAGTTTTACAGGTTTCATGCAAATTACTACTAACTTATCGACTGAGCTGCTTTCAAAGCGCGTCAAGCTTGCATGTCATTTAGGGCAATCAGTGCCTTGTCAAATTGGCCTACTCAACGCGTTCCGAGTATTTTCGGGAAATTTCCGGGAAATTGCCACTTTTGTGCAGGATTTTGTGGATTTTGCGAAAAACTAACGTTGTCTTGACGGTTTTGTGCCATCTTCTCCATCGTTTTCGGGCGTTTTTCCGAGAACAAACCGTTTTGAACTTTGATCGTGCAGCGTCTGACGTCTATCTGTCAAGCTGACGGGGTCATTGGCTTAGAGCAAGTAAGCAACTTTTTCTTTTTTAAAATATTGCTGGAGTTTTCTATACTTTTCAACCATTTGGGGGCAGAAATTTTCGACTTTAGGCACAGTTTTCATCAACCACGCATTTTCTGGTTGTTTTGACACAACTGGCCCCAAAAACATTGCAAATATTTGCAATGGCCAGTTTTATTGTCTGTGTTGCGAATTTTCTTTACGTAAAGTTCTCTTGAAAGCCTAAAAAATATTCGTTTGTCTCCCTTGTTTTCGGACACTCTGTGTACTTTAAATATTGCTTAAATGTCTGAAAATTTTCAATTTCAGGCGCAATTTCCTTTTAGTATCGGAACATTTGGATATTAATTTCTCGAATTTCGAAAACAACGCGTTTGAAACCGCAATATTTTGTCATCTTTCTTATATATTAAATTATATTTTTTGATGAACTCCAATCAATTCCAATACAAATGTTAAAATCAACATACATATTAAAATCAGTTCAGAAAAAATAACTTTAATCTGCTCGTTTCGGGTTTTCGGTTATAACTAATTAGCAAGCCGGCAGAATCATTACCGCGACTGTTTTAGATAATGTGAAAAACTGTTACTAATTACCGAGCTAATTACCATTTACCACAAACACCGCCACCGTTATTTTTTATTCCTTTAAAGGAACATTTTTACATTGCTTGCTGGTATTTATAGAACACAACATCCAAGAATATCTGGTAAAAGAACTAAAATATTCTTTTTTAAGAAAATCAAACTGGTGCGCCTTTGAATGAGAACAAGTAAACAGCACAAAGTCAAAGCTGAATAAAAATACTAATGATTCTGGTCAAACAATGCTGCTCTTAAAGCCGGAAATAGGAACAATGAGTCCCAAAAAATGCCCGTCTTTGCTCCAGAAAGCTCGACTTAAACCATATTATTTTCATAAAATCTTCCTTCTTCATTCACAAAAAACCACGTAAAGAGTGTCTGCTCAAAGTACTGCCATTTGCGTCCGCCTACTCAATGTTACGCCATCAAAACCAAGTTTCAAAGCTTTTTCTTCGGCTTTGTGAACTTTAAAACTATTAAATCTTGTCGTTTCAAATGCCATTTTAAAGGCTTCTTATAGTTATTAAAACTTTGGCCGAGTTAGTCGTCTGGACAGGAATCGTCGGGCTGGCGCAAACTTTCCAGTTTCGTAGCTGTGCCGATATCGAACTGTATCCAACAAGTGATTAAGTCGGAAAATGCGAACAAAATTTCGGGATGCAAATTGCTGTTGCAGACATGGTTGGGTTTCGCATTAACGATATTAATCGCTCGCGTTTTGTAAGTTCCGGACTTTGAGCGAGAAAAGCGGTTTATAGGGGGTGTCTGCCAATATTTTGGAATTAGTGCCCATTTAGCGATGTGCCACCTACAGATTAGAGCCGCCCTTAATTGGCTGTGCGACAAGGTAAAATTTAATTCGCAAATTCAATCGATTCCAAAATGTTTAACTTTCGGCACAGTCCTTTGCGCAACTTTCTCGACCGATTAGCCGGTTGTTTACCGACGTTTCAGGATAGATCTGATGTACTGGGGAAGTTGCGGCATCTGCCCGCAATAAACTTTCCTGAAATTGAACTTTCCGACTTTGTCAAATAGTGCAGTTTTTGCTCTTGTTTTCACTCTCACACAACTGTGCATCGGGCCTTTTGGTATTAAAAAACTTTAGAAGGTTTTAAGGTGCTGCTGACACAAGTCCTCAAATTGTCTCCTTATAGGCCAGTCGGATTACATTTTTTCAAAGGCAAAAGATTATTGGAAGTTGTCCGGAGGGAAATCAGAAGTTTGGGACAATAGTTTGCGCGCGATTTCCGGCCGGATGACATTGTTGAATTAATCAAAGAAAGAGCGAAAAAGCGTTTTTACCGTGAACCGTTGCTGCTATTGAAAAAAAGTTTAATCCTTAATTTAATCGTCCGACGGCCCATTTTACGAGCTTCATTCTTATGCAGTGAAACCTACCTCCGTAAGTACTTCAAAAGTGGTAATCAGTTTTACAGGTTTCATGCAAATTACTACTAACTTATCGACTGAGCTGCTTTCAAAACGCGTCAAGCTTGCATGTCATTTAGGGCAATCAGTGCCTTGTCAAATTGGCCTACTCAACGCGTTCCGAGTATTTTCGGGAAATTTCCGGGAAAT
>NW_026017110.1:528047-531473 GCF_020466585.1 Dendroctonus ponderosae | reverse complement strand
AGCGTTTCAAGAAGAGGCATAATATCAGTAGCGGAAAAATTGTTGGAGAGTCTGCCGGTGAAAAATTATTCTTATGAAAACGTTAGAGGCGATCGATAAAATGAAACATTGTCTATAAATCTCTCAGATGCAGTCAATTTCATTCATAGAGCTTGGCAAAAAGTTAGCCGAAAAACCGTTGCAAATTGCTTTAAGCATGGGGGATTTGTAAGAAAAGAAAATGATTATGAACCAGACGAGGAAATTCCACTTAACGAATGGTTAGAAATAAAGCCAAATTGAGTGATTTCAATTGCTACGAATATGTGAGCATTGATAATGGCATTCTTACAAGAGAAATGTTGACCGATGAGCAAATTATAGACTCCGTAACCGCATCTACAGCTTTAAACGATAATGAGAAAGATGACGATTTAGGTGAAACGTATTCTACTGTAGACACTAATGCTGTTCCAACCATTTCTGAAATGACAAAAAAAGTGTCAGAATATCGGAATTTTCTACAATCACGCCAAGTTCCTAATCATATCTGGGAGTTCTTTTGTGATCTTGAAAACTACATAAATAACATCTATTTTTGCAGCGGAAATGTACAAACAAAAATTACAGACTTTATGAAGTAGATTTCACGTTAAATTTTGTTTATCTTTTTGTGTTCTTTTTAGTCGTACATACTTACTACTACTCTATGTAAAAATAACGAAATAAAATACACCACGTGTTGTTGTATTATCATTCGCTTATAGCGAACTCCGGATATAACGAACCAGTTTTAGTTCATTTTTCAAGTTCGTTATATCCGGACTCAACTGTAATTCAAATTGATACCGGTCGGTGAAACAGATCTACAATGGCATCCTGATTAAAATGCGAAACATGATATTTGAAAAAAAAATCGCTTTAATGGGCGCAACGCGCGCTCAAAATATAATTAAAGAAAGTGTTAAATCCGCAACCTTGCAGATTGGAGCATTGGTTGTATAATGTGAACCGTATTTCGGCGGAATGTTTTAATTAAAAACCGTCGGGATTTTTTCCGACTACTTTACAAAAACGAGAAGTTTAACTGTTAATTTTTTTATGGCGTAGTGCGCAATTTGGATCACTAGTTTCTATTTCAACTGGTTTCATGTTGCAACGGGGGCCTTGGCTCTAACCCAGCAATAATCCGGTTTTACTAACTATTAGCAGATTATCCCTAAAATCAGTTGAGCTGAAAAATCTACTCTCTCGGTGTGGCAATTGAATATTTTTCGGCGGATTTGAACAAAAATTGAGTGAACTCTGCAGACTGAATGCCAATTGGCTTTTCTCAATGCAGGGACTTTTCACTTGCATACAAACCAGCTGAAACGAAAATTAAATAATCTTAGTGAAAACGGCACGACCATAAAAGATGGAAATGGTTCATTTGGACGGGGATTTTCCAATGAAACGACGCACTGAACGAGTTCCAGGAAAACGCTCTTTTTGTTCGAGACTTCACACCTGGAATATCAATGCGATGCCCCGAGGCTTGTAGGTGCTGAATTATCCAAAACTGCTGCTCAAATCGCCCCATTAATCAATCCACCACTAGAGTAATGTTGAAATTAATCGCCTAAACAGATTTGCTCGTCCTGAAGTCGATCCATCCGGCAAAGAAATCGACAATGGGAGGTCCGATGGCGGGTCAATTCACTCGAAAACAGCATCCAAAGACAAAATTAGGTCGAAAGAGGAAACTTTTCAACTTCGGGATTTAATTAAATAGGAAATCGTGGAACTGAATTGGTTCGCCAATCGGCGCTTGCAGAAGTCAGTTGCTAACATGCAAAGCGGTTTTAACTTCTGCTCCCGGTTAGACAGTTTTATACCGAATTCGTCCTGGACATGAAAATGTCCGTATGGTGGAACCGTTTGGGTTATTTCCGGATGTAAATGAATGTTCATTCATCATAACAGTTTTTTATCTCTGCTCAACAAAATTGATCCTGCAGGAACAAATTTCCACCAAATCGAACTGGATAAGTTCTTATTGCTGAGAGCGGTTTGATTTCTGTTTGAAGCGATATTTAGTGCAACTGTTTTCGGTTAGTGCGGGATTTTGCAAAACAAATGTGCTTCAGATGGGGTTTTTACAGGGTGGCAAATGAAACAGTGGTAAAAGTTCCACAGTCTCATTTTGGTATTGCGGCGATAATTTGCAGTCGACTAATGAAAAAAATGACTTCATATATTTCTGGAAACCATAAAATATTGAACTTGTTTAACGCATGATGGTAATATTAATTTTATTTTATAATTTTAATATTCGCGTTAGTCCAATAATTTATGAATGGATCAGGAATAGGTAAAATTTAATTTAATTTCCTTTTGAATGTAAAACATCTTTTTTATTTGCAATATTTGACATTCTTTAATGAGATCTTGTACATATTGCTCTTCTTGGGTTTACTCTTCTTCTTGTGTTTCTGTATTTTTTAGTCGTCATTTTTTATTTGCTTTGCTCCTTTTTTAGAACAAAATCGTTTTTGGCGTTCAGCATTACTTAATACTTTTCGCATTGTAGCATGTTTTTTTGACTGCTCTTGTGTATGTTGTTCATGAGCGTCTGCTACAACTTGTATCTGAATAGGACTAAAAAATCAATTAATTTTGTTGATTTGAAGACGTTCTATCTGTTTAAAATAGACGGTAAAACGAGGAAGAGCTATAGAGATAGGATACAGTTGACATGCTATATGTATACATAATGTTAAGCCATCGCGCGTATGTTCAAAAAATAATAATTCTAACTGAACTAATCCAAGGCTAAAAAAATAAACTAAATTGAGAAGATTTAATAATAAAGGAGTCAAAGGGCATATGAAGGGAAAAAATCCATTTTGATGCGTAGTAAACACAATTAATCAGAGAAATAATATAGAGAATTGAAAATAAGCCCTAATAAATTTGTTTTACATATTTTGCAACTGTAAGCTGAAGAGAGATTCGTATCGTCTTAACATCAAGAATGCGTTGCGGGATAGAAAATAAAAAGACGGAACCCATGTTTTCTGAAATAACCGAGGAAAACTCAAATATTTTTTCAATTAAATTCAAAACATATTTATTATATATTATTACGAAACAGTAATGATGTTTATCATTTTATCTTAAATAGGAAAGATTACAAAATAGATATCTAAATATTGATAATTTGTTGTTACAAAATAAAATAACCAATAATAGAACATATTATTGCATTAAAAGTTATTAATAATAGTTGTGACACTCTATTTGCACTTGCCTTCTTTAGAAAATATCCGCTCAACAGTTTTTCAAAACTTTATTGTCGTGGATCTTAGGCACAATTTTGTTGCACAACATCGATTGTTAGTTCTTAAAACAATATTTAACAGTACACGGCAATGTGCAATCTCATTTGCAATGATAAATACCCGG
>NW_026017110.1:525406-527997 GCF_020466585.1 Dendroctonus ponderosae | reverse complement strand
AACATCGATTGTTAGTTCTTAAAACAATATTTAACAGTACACGGCAATGTGCAATCTCATTTGCAATGATAAATACCCGGTCGTTTGAAGATGATTTTTAAAAGTTTGTAATACATTTTTCTGCAAGTTGATGGACGATCTGCATTTTTTGCACTTAAACTGTTTTCGTGTGTATAATTGTGTGTGTAATTTAATTGGAAACTTAGAAGAAGGCGAAACTCGAACAGGCATCTAGTACATGAGCACCCTTAACCTAGTATTTACAGTATCTGCACCTTCTCCCTTGCTAAATTCTTTATTCATTTTTATCAGCGTTATAAGATAAACTGCGCCGAAGACAATAATATCACACTCAATAATTGATAAATAAAAATCACTGTCAGTTTAATAACGCAATGCGTATTTGAAAAGCTTATCAGATCTACAGATGCACCCGGACTAACAAAAAAGTGCATTTGTGCGTCCCAAGCTCCCAAGAGGCCGGAGTGGGGATCGCCGTGATCGAGAAAAATCGGTTCACCATCCCATAAGAAGTTAGCGCTTCAAAAAAAAAAGATTCTCCAAGTTGCAATTTGACTTTGGGTCATTTTTATGCAACTACGTATATTGAATATTGAATGTTTATCTTAAATTGTAATGAATGTTTAGGCTTCAGCGTGAGCGCTACATCGTAAAAACCGACCCAAGAGTAGAAAAATTGCCGCTACCAGACCAAAAGGTTGATTTTTTTTCGGTCGACTGCAGGAAATCAAGCTCTAGTGAAGTTAAGAGCCACTTCCAAGTGTAATCGATCCAGGAAAAACCCTAATTTGAAAAGGGCACGTCGCGAAGTTTATTTCTAAGCAGTAACTGCCACCTGTTCCGTTGTGGAATTTACGACCATGTAGAGTCTAACTCTACAGAGGGCGAACATGGGAAATTAGCGGCTTAAAAAGAGCACCATCCAATGCATTTAATCATTTTAAATTGGTGCATTGCTCCGCTCTAGCCACTGCACTCGACTAGTTAATCCTGCGGTAATTTAACGGTGTTTTTTTACAACCACTGTACGCTAAGATGTCAATTAGGTTGGCCACTGTTGWCTTTGTTCTAATTTGATCTTAGYCGTCTTTCATTTAAATCCAGTGCGAATTTTGCTGTCTATTAATTGCTGTTTTGTTTAAATTAAAATTGTACTTATCTAAACWAATTRCRATATMAAATAAGTATGACTGCATAAGCTTAATAAGCGAAAAAGTGAAAATGTAWTCTGCAACAGCAGGAAMATGTTATCCAGTCGGTTGTTAACTGGAGTAGACTTCAAGCGAAATTCGTTCAGTTAATTCTGGATCTGGAGCATGATCACATTTGTGACCACAGTGCACTATTATTTATAGACTTTTCTCAGTTAAAGCGAAATTTTCGTTGCCAATAATCCAGGCCTTCAGACATATTATAATAATTATCAACCACTGGGGCCTGGAGCAAGGAGGGCGTAAATGGAATAGTTAAACTTATACAAGGTTTTTTGTGACAGCATGATCAAAAGGGTTCTTCCACGTTCTTTGGCTGAAAAAAATCCGATCTAATGTTTGTTAACTCAGCAAACTCTACTAGTGGAGTTTACAGTCACTTGCTTTTGCTTCAATAAAGCGGCAAATTTAGAGTTTTCATCAAAATCGAATGGTTGGAGCTCCTGAACAGGGGCTCGCATGATAAGAATGGCGCTGAATTGTTGAATGGCTGGAAACCAAAAACATCTTTTTTGCACCAAAACTGTGGATGCTTCAAGATGGTTAACCGAACTCATGGTTAACCGAATTGAAAATTATTTGATTCAGTCTACCAAGAAAAAGTGCTTCAACGTAGGGTTGAGTACCGAGATACTCAAGAATTTACCACTTGCTCAATGCAGATAAGCGCAGGAGCTCAATCAGAATATGAATCTTACGTTAGAACAAATCCTCAGCAAGTTTCCTTAAATTATTTTTTGCATTCTCCCTATAATACAAAAAACATCATTGGTTACTTTCACTTTTTAACTTTTAAACTTTTTAGAGACATGTTTTCTTAACAAATGTTAGATATTGTTTTCTTTTTAGCCATGGAATAGCCATAAACCTTATAGCTGTAACCCAGTAATAAACCATTTTTAAGAAAAAAAACTCAAATCATGCAAAATACTGCAAAAGACATACCATTTTCATCGTAAGGAAGCGGATAATATAATGCAACGAGTGTCTTCAAAAAAACAATTATCCGTTCAGAAGAGAAAAAATCGAATAGACGATATATTCCGTCTTATAGACTTAAACACTGCATATTGAGTCAAAAACTATCCATTCAGCTCAAAAAACGTGCATTTCAAATTTTTATTTTTCACCGATTTTTTCGCAAAATGTCAAGTCTTTCATAATTCAACATCATTTTCTTCTCCAGGGAGCCAAGAATTCAATAAGATGATTGAAACACAGACTAAAAGCCCCAGATCTAAAATAATCAGCATTTTGGATTAATTTTAGCAATCACAATCTTCAACTCCGGATATCTGCTTTATAAGAGATCGAAAAACTATACATACATGCATATTGGCAAGCTTCTTATGTCGGAAA
>NW_026017110.1:519548-524407 GCF_020466585.1 Dendroctonus ponderosae | reverse complement strand
TCAAAAAACGTGCATGTAAAATTTTGATTTTTGTCCGAAAATTTCAGAGGTCGATTTTTTCGAAAAATATCAAGTGTCTTAAAATGCCTCCTATTCTATATCACTTTTCTTCTCAAGGAAGTCCAGAATGCAACGAACTTATTTAAAAACACGCTAGAAGCTTTAGATCTAAAATAATCAACATTTTTGGATAAATTAAAGTGGCTTTTACACAATCAGAATCTTCAACCGACGATATCCGCCTTATTATAGACCAAAACACTTTGTAAATTCATATTGGGAAGCTTCTTCGGACCGAAACAAGCCATTGGAGATCAAAAAACGTGCATGTAAAATTTTGATTTTTGTCCGAAAATTTCATAGGTCGATTTTTTCGAAAAATATCAAGTGGCTTCTTCTCAAGGAAGTCCAGAATGCAACGAACTTATTTAAAAACACGCTAGAAGCTTTAGATCTAAAATAATCAACCTTTCTGGATAAATTAAAGTGGCTTTTACACAATCAGAATCTTTAACCGATGATATCCGCCTTATTATAGACCAAAACACTTTGTAAATTCATATTGGGAAGCTTCTACGGACCGAAACAAGCCATTGGAGATCAAAAAACGTGCATGTAAAATTTTGATCTTTTGAAAGTTTCATAAGGGGTAGGGGTCGATTTTTTCTAAAAATGTTAAGTATCTCGAAATGCCTCTAATTCTACATCATCTTTTTCTTAAGGGAGCCAAGAACTCAATGAGCTGATTAAAAACACGCTAAAGCTTTAGATCTGAAATAATCAAAATTTTTGGATAAATAGTGGCTTTTACACAATCAGAATCTTCAACCGACGATATCTGCCTTATTATAGACCGAAACAGTGTAAATTCATATTGGGGAGCTTTTTGGGTCCGAAACAATCCATTCAGCTCACGAACGTGCATGTAAAACTTTGATTTTTGACCGGAAATTTCATGAAGGGCAGAGGTAAATTTTTTCGAAATATAGTAAATCTCTCAAAATGCCTCAAATTCTACATGATTTTCATCTCAAAGAAGTCAAGAATGGAACGAGCTTATTGAAAAACACGCTAAAAACCCCAGATCCAAAATAATCAGCATTTTGCCTCATTTTAAGCGGTTTTTCAGCGGTCACAATCTAGAACCAACAACATATTTCTATTATAGACTCAAACTATATAATTATTATTAACTGAAACTATATATTTATTTAATAATACTGAAAAATTTAGAACTCACCATCTGAATGGTACAACGATCTTGAGCAACAGCTACTGACAAATTCAGGTATCTTATTACCGGCTGAGTCAACTAGCTGATCAAATTTCCAGTCTGGAGAAGTTACATAAAAATTGCGATAATTATTACCACTGCTTGGCATTTTCCAATATCAAAACCGACAAAGATTAAGCACAAAAAGTGCAACGTGCATGTGATTTTGTAATACAAACGTTGAGTGCAATGCGATTAATCAATAAAGTAACCGTTGGTTTTTAGATGCACAAAGCAGAAATGAAAATGTGTCCATTTCTCCACAGCCAAAAGGAATAAAACATCGAAAATAGCATGATAAGAAAAACATATTTTTGAATTGCATCGGTATTGGCAGTTTATGTTCGTTTAAATTATTTTCATTTTATTTTGTTACACAACAAAATAAAGAAGAATTAAATTAAAAAAAGAGTTGCGTAGGACGATAAAACGGTTCAGACTTTGCAGATTCTCCTCCTCCTCCTCCTCACATTAACAAAACCATCGCTTCATCTACCCACACTTTTTCCCGTCGTTTTTGTCTAGAGCGTTTTCCGTGAATTTTTAAAATCAGCCAGTAACGATTTCACGAAAAAAATGCTTCATAAACTACCGCATAGTGATTATACAGTAAAGTCCGCTTATAGTGAACCCGGTTATAGTGAACTTTCGGTTAAAATCGTCCATAAAGACCAACGTATTCTTTTACTGGTTATAACGAACTTCCGGATATAACGATCACTTTTTAGGATAGTTGTATATTCACTTACAATTGTTTTTTGCCGCGTTATGTATGTAAATAGTTTTAGAATGGAAAAACAAAAACGCAAAGCTTTTTCACTAAATGAAAAGTACCAGATTATTAACAAAATAAAAAGTGGAGTAAAGCAGAGTGACATTTGTAAGGAATTAGCACTTGGAAAGTCTACTGTTGCAACAATATGGAAAAACAGAGAAAACATTTTATCAGCGTATGACAAAACAAATGCTAGATGTAGGAAGTTAAAATTATCTGCACATGAAAAGGTTGGCAAGAGACTTATTAAGTGGTTTACTCAAAAAAGACAAGAAAACGTTCCCATAAGTGGCAGTGTTTTGCCAGAAAATGCTAGTAAAATGGGGAGTAAAATCAAAAACAAAGAGTTTGCTTGTTCTAAAAGTTGGGAAGAGCGGTTCAAGAAGACGCATAATATCAGTAGCGGAAAAATTGTTGGACAGTCTGCCGGTGAAAAATCCTTCTTATGAAAACGTTAGAGGCGATCGATAAAAATGAAACATTTTCTATAAATCTTTTAGATGCAGTCAATTTAATTCATAGAGCTTGGCAAAAAGTTAGCCGAAAAACCATTGCAAATTGCGTTAAGCATGGGGGATTTGTAAGAAAAGAAAATGATTATGAACCAGACGATGAAATTCCACTTAACGAATGGTTAGAAAAGTATAAAGACTCTCGTAGTCAGAGTCTCTGACTACGAGTATGACAGACGAAGATGTCCCAATGTTGTCGAAGAACAAGTTAAAACGAAATTGAGTGATTTCAATTGCTTCGAATATGTGATAATGGCATTCTTACAAGAGAAATGTTGATCGATGAGCAAATTATAGACTCCGTAACTTCATCTACAGCTTTAAGCGATAATGAGAAAGATGACGATTTTAGGTGAAACGTCTTCTACTGGAGACACTAATGCTGTTCCAACTATTTCTGAAATGACAAAAAAGTGTCAGAAACTCGGAATTTTCTACAATCACGCCAAGTTTCTAATCATATCTGGAAGTCTTTTTGTGATCTTGAAAACTACTTAAATAACAACTATTTTTGCAGCAGAAATGTACAAACAAATATTACAGACTATGAAGTAGATTTCAAATTGAATTTTGTTTATCTTTTTGTGTTCTTTTTAGTCATACCTACTAACCTCTACCACTCTATGTAAAAATAACGAAATAAAATACCCCACCTGTTTTTGTATTATTATTCGCTTATAGCGAACTCCGGATATAACGAACCAGTTTTAGTTAATTTTTCAGGTTCGTTATATCCGGACTCAACTGTATTTAAGGTGTGGCTTTGCCCAACTGTTATTTTCAGTGAACAACCATACACCCTTTGATTGCTGACAATTTAAAAACAAATGACTTCAAACCGCTAATCTGCTTATACCGACAAAATAATGCAGTTAATTTAAACCGCACATCCGACTAAAAGTCAAGATAAACTTGGGTTATGTTTGGTCGTTCCGAGCGAACGAAAGTGGTTCCATCAGGTAGCATTGTTTACCTGAGGTGGCTTGACTCACCTGTTAATCCGGCTAAAATCAGCACCGAACACAAAGCGGCCGACATGTTGATGTTGTCTCGTCCAACAGTCAAAACAGATCAGGCACAGAAAAACTTGAGTTTTCGGAAAAAACGGCCGCACCAAAACTTGGAAAAGTTTACGGAAAACCCGAACAGAACTCGGTTTTGCCAACGTACAAAATGGACATCGTTGAATGGAACGACAAACGCGACTGGGAGCGGAACTTCGCACAAGAATATGAACGCTAAGCGGCGAGGCGCCGTCGCATCAACGGGGGGAGTTTTTCCGTTTTTTTGTTGTTTTTTCTCACCCACCTGTTCTGTTCTGATCATCCAACTCGATGTCGTTGATCGGTTTTGTTTGCTATCAGGTGTTTATCAATTGTTTATTGCTCTTATCGGTAGATTTTAGAAACTATGTGAGATAAAGCGACCTGACTAATATAAAAGCCTCCAAAAATGCTTGCAGGTTTRTTTAGCTGAAATTGGGCTCGCTGGGATTTTGGAACTTTCCAACGAATGTTTTTCTTCGGGAAATCTTCTGGTCGAAAATTAGTTTTYCTCCTCGACATGCGTAGAGGTCCAAAAATGGGGTCATTTAAAGTTTTCCTGGCTATACGATCCTCGCGTCCGAACTTCAAAGTGCTTTGACCTTTATGCTGGAAAAAGCTCCAACCGAAAATCAATTGKATCCGGTCAACATTAATATAAAAAAACAAAAGGTTGTTAATAGGGGGATTGTCTAAAAATGATGCAAAATGTTTTTTTGCGTTTCATTTTTAKTTTTGCAAAAAATCCGGCATTAACATATTTTCTTTTTCTTCTTACTTTTTCCTCAAAATGTCCAAGTATTTTTTTCAAACCTTGCAATCGTAAAAGCCCAATTTTTGCGTAGAAACGCTCTGAGCGTAAGAGCTGTATGCGCCATCAATGTACCCAAAAATCTCGCATTTCGTTAAATTTCGAACTACAGTTGAGTCCGGATATAACGAACTTGAAAAATGAACTAAAACTGGTTCGTTATATCCTTTTCCTTACAACTGTCACTCTGCTTTACTCCACTTTTTATTTTGTTAATAATCTCGTACTTTTCATTTAGTGAAAAAGCTTTGCGTTTCTGTTTTTCCATTCTAAAACGATTTACATACATAACGCGGCAAAAAACAACAAGTCACTGCCTGTTTCTCGCTCTCACTCATGTAAACAACTCTGCACGATTGGTGTTGCTGAGCGTGGAAGTTCGTTATAAACGGAAAGTGAATATACAACTAACCTAAAAAGTGATCGTTATATCCGGAAGTTCGTT
>NW_026017110.1:511111-519498 GCF_020466585.1 Dendroctonus ponderosae | reverse complement strand
TGTTGCTGAGCGTGGAAGTTCGTTATAAACGGAAAGTGAATATACAACTAACCTAAAAAGTGATCGTTATATCCGGAAGTTCGTTATAACCAGTAAAAAAATACGTTGATCTTTATGGACGACGTTTCAATTAAAGGAAAAAAAGTTTGTTTTAACCGGAAGTTCACTATAACCGGGTTCATTATAAGCGGTCTTTACTGTATTTGTTGAACTGGCTCTAATGAAACACAGGTGTGGAAAAAACGCGGGTTTTTGCGTTTTCCCCGCTCTTATTTTAAGAGGTTAAAAAAATTCAGCAGCAAACTGACGCTGAAACAACTTTTTTATAACTGATCTTAAAATACTCGAACAAATTTCAGCAATAATTGCAACGACTCGCTCAAGCCACCATAAGAGAACACTGAAAACAATTTTCTGCGATTTTTCTTCAGCAATTTATCCGGAATAGAATCTAATCAAGCAACAACCGACAGTAGCAAAAAATGATCTGCGTTTTCCGTTCGTTTGTCGCAGATTTTTTCGTGCCTGGAATTTTTTTGGCCGATCGGAGTTTGACACTCATTTGGTGCATAAAGTGGATCATTCAGGAAAATGATGATCATTCAAAAATAATCATTCAGAATTGAAACTGGTGAGTTTTTCGGGCTTTCAGTTTGTCGCGGGAAAAAATTAGTTTTTCTAGCATTTTGCAAGCACCAGTGGCTTGCATCTTCAGAGGTGGTTGCTGCGTTGAGCAAGCGAACAGAATTAAGCACAGTCCGGAAGCAGAAAAATTAGAATCTTCATTAAGCGGACTTTTATTAGCAATGCCGCAACTTTCACTTAACTGAAAACTTCCGCAAATTAACGAACTAAACGAATCCATTTTATATAATTTTGTTGTCTGGGTCTATTTTGTCACTCTTTTTTATATAAAAACCTGATGAGCAAATATCAGTAGCACAAGATACATTGAAATGTTTTATGCTGTTCCTAATAAATTTATCTGTATTCACATGCAAATACATACGAGTGGCATACATTTTAAATTGTTGCATGCTATTAAATCCACATAGTTAATTATATAACAACAATTGCGTGTAAATATTTTAAAATAGAAATTTATTCAGCGGGTGCTTTATACGTTTTATTAAACACAAACAAGCCGCAAATTATTTATTTGTAAAGTGTATCAATTACTTTGAGCAATAAAAATAAACCGGCCAAATAAACAGCAACTGGAACATTATTGAAACAAAGAGTTTTTGTTCGAAAGGCAAACAGCCAAAAAGCCATGGACATTGCAATAATCATTGAATTAATAATGCCTCATTTTCTATTGAAATATATATGAATTTCGACAAAATGGTAGAAATACAGATTCAAAAAGTTATGCAGTAAAATCATCAGAGTTGCTATGATCGAACGATCCACATTTATGATAATTATGCAGCAGGTTGTCTGTGATAAATTCAAATTTAAAGCAGTAAAACATATCCAGTTTCCCTGCACTTTCTCGTTAAAACCCGGAAGATCCAAAAATGTATGCATTTTATTCAATGCCTCTTTCTTAGAAACGGCTTCCGCAGGACCCATAAAGTGAATATGGAATTTTGAAAGCGCCATACTTTACCTGCATATCGCGCGTTTCAGTGGAAAATCGATTATTTAAAAGTTTCCAATGACATAAATTTTCACAAACCTCTAGCTACCCACTAGTATTCATCAGTTATTCATGAGGTTGCTTATTTCTAGACGATCAATTTTTTATGAGTGTCAGTTTTAAAGTTGGGCAAATTATAGGGGTTATTTGATGTTAACAATAACCATGGATTAATATTTGTTCAAAGTATTTGGTTGCGCAACCGCCATTTCGTCCAATGTATTATTTTCCTTAGACCCTAAGAAATTACTCACTTTTGCCACTGTTTTCGATAGCGAAAGCATCACCTTTACCCATTCAAAATTGTCTTCATCCCGTGTGGAAAGTAACAACTTTCGACACGCACGCTGACAGCTTCACTGTCACTGACTGACAGCTGACTGTTTTGACAACATTTGCAAAGCCTTTTTCAAAATCTTATACTTTTCCCGGTTATAACTATAACTATAGTTTTCTGCGAGGACCAAGAAAAATGGAATACGGTAGGCGAGACGAAAGTCGAAGGCTTTTTTCAACTGCAAGCAGTGGAGTAACTTCGACTTTACGATTTTATGTATACTACAGATGACGTGGGAACGCAATACTTTAATAATAAAACATCATTTGGCTTCAATATGGGTATACAAAACCAGTTTATATCAAAAATGATCAATACAAGCATGACACATTTTAATAAAAATTTAAATCCGTGTTTGGATCGTCCTCTGCAGTTTAACCGTATCATTCGCCAATTCGGTCCAGAATCTATGTAGCACATTGTTGGTCTGCCATCTATGGGCGGGTTCTATTCTACTGAAGTTGCCATTTTTCCTGTTTACGAGTTCTTTTATAAGCAATCGACTACATTTTCTTTCCCCCCAATAGATGGCCTATTGAGCTGAAAACATCAAGTATCCGAAAGCTGTTTCAAAAGGCCAACGATAGTGATTCATTAAAAGCTTACAATTTTCTTAGAAAAGTGTAATTGTTAATCTCACTTGAAGATTTATTTTTTTTACGTCAAAAAAGTAGTATTATTTCGACGATTGTTTGCCCCTTAACTCATCCTCTGCTCATTCGCATCAATTTGAAAATTTTGTAAAAATAATGTACGTGTCACTCATTTGTTATGCATATTAAAATATTATTTTTAATGCGATTACCACTGGTGCGGATGGTGTGAACGAGTCATTTACTTAATGAGCACCAATAGCGTCATATTTAGCAACGCGTATCTATGGAAACTAGGTGGGTTCGACAGCAAAAAGGAACGTCGGGCAAGTTGATTTGCACCAACTACATATAGTTTGAAAGATTAAATCGATAAATATTCGTTAATTAGATCGAACTAAGCCCGAAAACGACGTTTAACAGTCATAAAGAGTCGCTCAAGGAAAAGAAGCTATAGAGTGGGTACCCGCACAAATGTGTCCCGGTCTGAACTTTAGGTCAACTGTAGGTTGTTGGTCGGCCTGAAATCTGAATGTTCCTCCTGAGTTAAATATTGCCGAAATAACGAAGAAAGAAAGAGGTAGAAAAATTTCGCAGATATTTTCTACATTGAAACCGGTCGGGCAAAAGGCACCACGAATGTGGCGCGGCCGTTAGTCGCACCTCAACCTCTAAAGACGCGCGTCGTGGCGCGTCGCTCGTTGCCGAAGAATTGCTTCGCGATCGAGTGTCCGTCGACGTCGTTTTCCCACAATTATGCGACGCTCGTCGTCGCTTTCAACATGCCTTTCGCGAAAATTTTGCATACTTTTGGATATTTCATGTGATACCGGCAAAATGCGTGCCGCAACTGGCCGAAAGAAATGTATGTAACTTTTGAACTTTTTACCTTTTTCCAACCTCTTTGGCTTTTGGTGGTTTGCACTGATTTTTGTTTTACCGCTACCTGTACGCTCAGGAATGTTGGCTAGTTTCGGCTAAAATTGCGAGCGAAAAATTGCAAAAATTTCACTTTTAGCCACATTGTTCCTTTCCGATGCCGTAAACTCATTAATTTATTCAAAGCCCTCTTCAACTCCCATTGATGTTCACATGCTGTTTGGGAATGCCGAAGTATGTCAGTGTCAGGCTTATTCTTTGAAATACGTGTATGTGCTGGTTCCATTTCCATTATGGGTATTAACTTTTAAATAAGTTAATTGTGTACAGTTTTGGCGCTAATCAAAATTCCTTTCGCACCGAAAGCAAGCTCCTTTTCTGTTGCTTCATATTGAAAACTTTCGGAGTTTACAAATTTTCGGTATTCGTCGAAACCAAGCGAAAACGATTAAGTGCAAAGTTTGTTCGTATCGCACCATTAGCATCGTTGAGAACTGCAGCAAAAATTAATTAAAATGAGCTAATTCTTCAGTGCCAGAGCAACTCTGGGGTTTTTTTTGCCTTTCTGAGGTCATATTTTAGTGTCTTATCCAGATAATTATTATAAACTAATGTTGAAGTTTCTTGGTGACCGTGATGATAATTAGTGATGTTGCTTTCTGTTTTTGGGTTGATCTGCCATTGAGCTGCTTTTGAGCGATCAACTCAAAAAGCAAAAAAACATCTATCACTAATTATTATGAATGTCAAATATTTTTTTGCATATTGTAGCTCATTAGCCAGAATCCACCGCATCTACAAGAATTTTTTGACTTGTGACAAAAACAGATTTAAAGTAACGAAATAGATATTCCTAACACGTACCCAGGTGGCAGAAAATCTTAAACTTTCTATGTCCCGTTTATAATAAATATGATTATCTCCCAAGAGAATAATATTTCAATCGTTTAGCAACCTTAGCAAATACGTGCTTGGCTTAGAAACAGCCGATAAAGCGGTCATAATAATTGTTCCCAAGACAATGTTAATCTTGTGGATGGTTTTTACTTACAAAACAATTTAAGGCTCAATGTGGGTGAGCTGTTTGACATCGACACCGAATTCAATGCTTCACGCCCATCTGATATAAACCATATATTATCAATTCAATTATTAAGTACATTTGGCTCAAAATTTGAGATCAAACTCTATTCTACATTTTAAATCTGTGGTGCAAATAGTCTGGGACGATTTTCGCATCATGCGATCACACTTTGGCCCAATGAGAGTACGCAAGCAGGCGTGTTTCCCCAGTAACCAAATCTGTTTGTTGGTGAAATCCCATTAGGGGCCGGTTTATTTGCGCCATGGATATCATTTTCGTTTTATATTGAAAGTTGAAATATTTCGTAGTTTAATGTTGAACTAAATAAAAAATGCAGTTTTGCATTTTTTTGTCAATGTTTCTTTGCTGACTCACGGTCACTCATCAGTATTTTTTTTTTGAGATGCCAGTTGCCTTAACATACAATTTATATAATAATATACCAGGTTGTAACATAATACGCACAGCTCGCCTACCATTACTGATTAATTGACCATGTCCGCTTAATCTATTTCATTCATAATACACTCAGTTATTACAGCGAGTTATTGCCCTAGTGATGAGTAATTGATACTTAACTGAGAATTGAACTGATTTATGTTTAAACATCTGCGTGCGATTCGAACGCGACGATTTAATTGCTAGGGATAATTGTTGTTAATAGTTCCAGTGTTTGTTTTTGTTTTTAAACTTTATTGAAAAATTTTTACAAACTTCTTGTTGGGTATTTCGCCTCAAAAATGTCTGTCCTAATGGTCTAAAAATCGACCACTTTCTGCTAATTATCGCGAAAGCATAACCCTTTTGACAAAAATGTCGAACTTGTATCAAAAATACTCCATTGAGAGCTTCTGCTGATGCGAGTTGAAAATATGTAGAGAAATACCCAACAAGAAGTTTGTAAAAAAATGAATCCGCCTCAACAATATAGAACTTATCTACAATTTATTTAAATTGTTTTTTCACCTCCTGTCTTAACTCTACATATTTTCAACTCGCATCAGCAGAAGCTTTCAATGGAGTATTTCTGATACAAGTTGGACATTTTTGTCAAAAGGGTTATGCTTTTGCGATAATTAGCAGAAAATGGTCGGTTTTCAGGTCTTTTGTGCCGTAATGGAAAAAATTACAAATTATTTTAAATTTAAGGATATTTCAGTTTCCTTTCGACAGCAAATTGATTAAATCATTACAGGTGTAAAACACGCTTTAAATAACTGAAAAGTAATAACGCTATTTATGTGGTGACGACGAAATGTTGGCAATTAGCCCTGCCGCATGAATGAAACAATGTCGATCGTCTACGAAATCCAATCGTAGATATAGTGGTTCTCGTAAATGTTTCTGGCCGTAAACATTTCTTTGCCATTAAGCCTCTGCCGCCCATAAACACTGTGAATTATTCGACGATATTCGTTTCGTTGACCTGTTCCTGGCCTGTCTTATGCCAAAACGTTCGAAGAAAGCTTCCTACTTGCCAATTTTTCCAGAGCTCAGTAATTGCACATTCCTGCTGGGTGAAACGTTTTCCTCACCGGCTTAACCTTATGGCACCATTGGATGTGTTTGTTAGGGAACATAAACAGTGCTCATATAAAAAGCGTTCGAAAATACCGAATCCGAGCATCCAGGGAATATTTCGGTGGCTTAAAACCTTTATATCAAACATGTGCTCCATTCGGCTGACATTTACTGCAAACGAAACATATCAATCTAAATGTCTTCTAACTTCTAAAAGCTTATTGAAATTTATGTATCGATAAAATTTTATTATTGCCATTTTGTGCACACGAGAAAATGCCGAGTAGGTGTCGCAGACACATTTATAGTAAAAGATTTCGATCGGGAAAGGATTTACATTTAAATAACCGTCTCTTTCGATGAGGTTTTCTTTCTTCACAGCAAACGCTTTTGGTTCTATTGGGTCACTTTTTAAGAAATCGCCCCTAGAAAATCTACTGGCCCGAATTGCAATTGTAAAGATTGGTAAAGATTGTTGAAAAAAACGTTCTTTAACGACGAGTCTCCCACTGCAAATTCCTGCAATTTTAACGAGAAATTAACTATATTTATCTCAACTTTTGGACGAGCGGAAATGTTGTATTGAAACACCCTGGCCACCACATTGATCTTCAAAGAATTTCCTTTTCTTAGAAACTTTAGAACGATTTTTTGGCTCTTCACAGATTTCATGGCACAATTCATTATTGGTAGTTTGAAACCTTAACTCAACCGGACTTATTTCCGGGTAGTAAACTATCCGAAATCCGAGGATTTATTCTATGAAAATGCCGATTAGGCGATAAATTGACGATAAAACATGTGATGTTCCGAGTGTTTTCCTAATGCCTAACGGGCCATGAATCACGAGAGGCTCAAAAAAGCAATAACACTCGACACAATAACTAACGAAATAACACACATTCTTGGCGAGGCGCAAGAGGTCCGAACTGGAACGGGCTCCTAATTTAAAACGAAAGGCTTTTTAAACCTATGGAACGCTTTTGTTTCAATGGATTGGGTTTAGTGTTAGTTATTGAGGCGCCTCGACCCCAAAACCTGAAACTTATCGCTCTAGCGCGAATCAAGGGTGTTAATGAGTTGGCCATTTCGTACTTAACCTTCCTAGGTGATTTCTCTCGCAGTAAACCACTCTGAAACTATAAAATTCTTTTAATGCCCCGACAGGTTAATTAAGTAATTCCTTGTTATACGCATACACGGTGTCTTTTATCAGTCTGAAGGTCTGAAGGCGCAGCGATGCATGACTTGGTGCGCCAACACACTCGCCGGCACAGTAACTCACCGGTGCAGTTGCGTTGCACTCACCCAGTTGGTACAGCGTTGCTGCTCAAAAATGGAGTGACATTTTTTTGGTTAGGTGTTAATATTCCCATATACTTAGTTAATCTATGATTATTCCTGCCGCGGGCCTCGTAAAGTTCTAATCCGCCCCGGGTTGAATGCGAAGCGTAACTCAAAGTGCGGCACAGCGATGAGTTGCAACGAAAAAATCAGGAACGGAAAATAGTCTACAAGTTCAGTGTTGTGCGTGCAGTAAAGAAGAGTGCGCTCTAAATGCCGTTAAAATTGCGAACTTCACTCATCGTTTATAACATTTTGCGCAGAATTTGAAACAATTGTTGCGGGACACATTTTGCATCGGTTTTCTCAAAAATAAATTTCTCAGAAACGAAAAAATCTCTGCAAGTTTAATGTTGTGCGTGCAGTAAATGAGAGTGCGTTTTAAATGCCGTTAAAATTGCGAACTTCACTCATCGTTTAGAACATTTTGTGCAGAATTTGAAACAATTGTTGCGGACACATTTTGCATCCGTTTTTTCAAAAACGAATTTCTGAAAAACGAAAAAATATCTGCAAGTTTAGTGTTGTGCGTGCAGTAAAGAAGAGTGCGTTCTAAATGCCGTTAAAATTCCGAACTTCACTCATCGTTCAGAACATTTTGCGCAGAATTTGAAGCAATTGTTGCGGGAGTCATTTTGCATCGGGTTTTTCAAAAATAAATTTCTCAGAAACGAAAAAATCTCTGCAAATTCAGTGTTGTGCCTGCAGTAAAGAAGAGTGCGCTCTAAATGCCGTTAAAATTGCGAACTTCACTCATCGTTTATAACATTTTGCGCAGAATTTGAAGCAATTGTTGCGGGAGTCATTTTGTGTCGGGTTTTTCAAAAATAAATTTCTTAGAAACGAAAAAATCTCTGCAAGTTCAGTGTTGTGCGTGCAGTAAAGAAGAGTGCGCTCTAAATGCCGTTAAAATTGCGAACTTCATTCACCGTTTAGAACGTTTTGCGCAGAATTTGAAACAATTGTTGTGGGAGCCATTTTGCATCG
>NW_026017110.1:504980-510112 GCF_020466585.1 Dendroctonus ponderosae | reverse complement strand
TTTTGTTCGTGGGAATTCAATTTCGTTAAAACATTTTTCAATAAAATAATTTGGATAATTATTGAAATTTAGAATTTCTTTTATAAATTGTTTTTAATTGGAAAAATTTGATTGATTACAAATTATTTTTGCTCTATCATATAGGCTTTTTACGATACCTTTTTTAACCATTATCGGGTGATTTGAGTCGAAATTCAAATATCGGTTAGTATGAGCAGGTTTTCTATAGACCAAGGTTTCGAAATTGTCTAAATTTTTCTGAATTATTATATCGAGAAAAGGAATTTTTATTTTATTTTTTTTTATGATTTTTATTTATTTATACATATAGTATGTCAACTGTATCCTGTCTCTATAGCTCTTCCTCGTTTCACCGACATTACGACAAAAAAATACAGGAACTCAAGAAGGAGAGTTTACACAAAACCAAGAAGAGCAATATGTACAACATCTCGTTAAAGAATGTTAAATGTTGCAAATAGAGAAGATATTTTACATTCAAAAGGAAATTAAATTAAGTTTTACCTGTTCCTGATCCATTTATAAATTAGTAGACTAACGAGAATATTAAAATTATCAACGTTAACATGTGTTAAACAAGTTCACTATTTTATGGTTTCTATTAATTTATGAAGTTATCACTTTTGTCGAGCGTCCCGAGCCATTTTTTTTGTTAGTTTTTGGGTCACCCAAAGGTGCAGCTGCATGTGCAACATCTAATTATTTTTCCATGAAAATGCTTTAAAACTACCAAACAAGTCGTAACTGTACTATTATTTTTTCGGTTTAACAGAGTTGACAAAACATCGCTTTTAATATTGTCCTTGAAGTCAGTGCAATTTTCCTGCGTTTGCTCGACCCACTCAGTTTAAAATAAAGCCAGTCAATTAAATAAGTTAAATAAATCAGGAATCATATTTTATAGCTTAATGATTGCAAATATAAATGTGGGTTTCCAGATGTGTTTGAACGGTTCCTATTTAGAGCCCGATTATTTTTAGTTGCGTTTTAACAAAGTAGTCCAACTTTGTTGGGTTGTTTTTCAACGTTGGAAATACATTAACTTCAGCTTTATTAACAATTAGATATGCCTGGTCAGTTTTATTGTAACTGGAAATATTAATTGAGCAGTTGTCAGTCGAGCAGTGCTCATTTTCGCTTAATTGTTCCGCCTGGTTGGGCCTGTTTTTTGCCAATATTCTCTCTGTTTTTAATAAAACGTTTCCTTGCGGAAACAGGCTCAACAAACAGAGCGCGCCAGCTAAAATATACACACAGATGCCTTTATTTATTTAAGTCAAACACAAACAGTCAACTAGTGTAATGCTTGTCTATCCGTATGGCACAAAATGGAAATTATTTAAATGCCTGACACAATAAGAAAAATGTTGGTCTGTTATTGAATGCGTGGGCAATGTTTATGTCGAAGGACGATTTTCATGCCGATTTTGCTCGTGATTTACATTTGATAGACCAGCCAAGAAAATAGACATGCAGGCATTGGAAGAAACAAGTCATAAATTTCAAAACACTTGGTATCGGCAGTAAATTTGCGATCATTTTTCTACCTAGAACCGTTTAGCCTTTGCTGGAAAAACGATAGAATGTATTTAGAAATTTCCTTATTTTGCTCAGTTTATGCTCAAGTTATTTTTTTTATTATATGACTTTTTTTGTTTCAATACAGCTTTCGCCTCTGTCTCTTGCACATTTCGTTACCTTTGGAAGCTGGTTTTCGGTAGTAGAACGCTAAATAAAAAAAATTGCTTCGATACCTAAAGAAAAGATGCGGTTCAGTCGCAAACGGACAAACAGCGGCTCGAGCCGAATGAAGAAAATCAGATTTTATTCAATCTTCAGCTACCATCGTGTGGGCATTCGGTGGGCGCATACCTAGATTGGTTTAGAAGAGCATGACGTTGCTATTCGGTTCAACTTTTGCTCGAAATGACGTTATCTTTCGGACGAATGAATCAAACAAACTACTTCGATCTGGTCGAGCAGGAAATTGGGATTTTATTCAAATTTTTCAGCCGAAATTTTACACAGTAGATTGGGGTTAAACTAGAAAAAAACCGATCAGTTTTTCCAGGTCAGATTAAGCAGCAGGCTGCGGGTAATTAGCAAATAGTGATTGGCGTTCAAAAACTCAAATAAAATCAAAATTTCAACTGAACGATTAAAAGTAGTGCCTAAACCTTTTGAAGATAATCGGCTGGTGTTACTAATTAAACTTGAGCGATCATTAGCGAACAAGGCATTCCTCCTGTTTACGAGAAATGAGCAGTTGAAGCCCCCACAAATGCCCACAGTTAAATGCTACTGCCATGATATATTAAGCTATCGGACGTATTCTATAAATAATCTGCATATATCAAGTTCTGTTGTGTTCAAGTTGTCGACCTGTTGCAAACTGACGAGAAATGCGCTGTCTGAAAAGCAAAAATCCCGAAAATGTTCTTTAAAATTACAATTTTGCCCATGGATTCGTGAAAATAGCCACCGAGATGACCAGATCTCACTCCCCTAGACTTTTTGTCTTTGACAATGGATAACAAGGGATGCATTCCTATTTTGCAATTTTACTGCTGCATCCTTCATTAGAGCGAGTCGTCTTTCGCAATTTTTGAGTTTGTTTTGATAAACTAGTGCTTTTTGTTGATAACACAGCCACACAACCAATTTTTTTTCTTGATCTGGCGTCGATACACTTAAATCTTGTAGCATTTTGACCTGCTGAATTTATTTGAGACGGCCATTTAGGCGGAAAAAATATTATAAATGTAAATTTGTAAATATCAGGACAATATTCAATGCCAAACTTGACCTTACTTTTGATACTCAAGCGGTTTTCAACTGTAAGTTGTAGATCTAGTTTTCAATTTTTTTTTCAACCTTTGTTATCCCTTTATCGACCGATGTCATCGTCAGCTCAATCGAAGTATTCGTTGAATTTTTAGAAATTTTTGTTTACAAAAAAACATGGACAAGTCGAGAATTCTTGAACATTTTTTTGACTCATTGGTCAGGCTAAAATCGGAAACTTATAGTTTTTCATTATGGCATTCAAAAATCATTAACCACATCTATTAGCTATATTTCGGTCTAACTAGAATACATTCATCATCATTTTCCGATTTTTGGGAACCATTTCAATTGATCGCTACCAAAATTCATCGATTGCATGGAGTTGAATGGAGTTTTTTTTTTCTTTTCGCTTTGCCGAATAGATTTGTCATGGAGTTGATTCGTATTTGTCTCAATACTAATTGGTGTGAATTTCAACCAATTCCAATGCAATTTGATACAGTTATTCAATTTTGAAAATTTCCCTTCCATAAGGTCCTGTAGAAACTTTTTCGTCTTCCCCCTGTAGCTCACATAGGGAATTTTTTTCCAACCGACCAAAGTCGATTTGTCATGTTACTTTTCCATAYCTAACTAAATGTCAAGGAATAGTTCAAAAAACAAAATAAAAAAAAAATTTGCCAAAATTTTRGTGGGTKSAAYYSAATTTTTTGAAWTTTTTTYRAGATTTTACATTCCTATCGATGATTCCTATCAAATAAAGTTATTTTTTTATAAAAAAAATCGTGCTCATCGAGCACTATCCAACTGTATTTTTCCGACTTTCATAGTTTTCGAGAAAATCGGGAAAATATGGTTTTAAACAAATTGCAAATTCCTCGATTGCCAAAGGAGCTGAACTGAACCTAATCGGTCCATTTCGCCTCTTTTGAACAAATCGCACATATCTATTGTTTTTTTCGCCTAAATAGTTCTTTATCAACTACAGATCCAAAATATATTTTTTGGTTGTGTGGCTGTGTAATTATTCGAATTTTTTTTAATTTAAAATTATTCAAAGAATCTATAAAGCAAATAAAAATCCTAATGAAAACATGAGCTTTTGATGAAAAATTTCCATTTGCTTTTGAGTCATAGACTTCAATGAAGAAAAGAATGCACTTGAAATGATGATCCTCCATTTTAAATCGGTTTCAAACTCATCACGTTCATCTGTTTGATGTACTGCTTACGCGCAAACATTGAAGAAACTCGGGGAATTGCGATTTGCAAAAGTTCATATTTTACATTTTTATTGCAAAGTCAAAATAAACTCGACGAACTTGTGCTTGTTTCTGGGCCTTTCATCTTTATGATTGTTGCTGTACTTATTCTGTTCAGTTGATTCATGTTTCGCAGAAAAAACCGCGAAACCCATTAAAACTGGACGGAAAGATTTGAAAAGTTTACTGGGTCAAATTTATTGGGTTACACTGTAGTGTTAACCCAGAATTAATTTGGCGTCATAGTCAAAGCAGTCATCAATTTAGCCCAATAAACTTGATGGCTAATTAATGAAAGTATAAAACTGTCCGAAGCCAAATCGAACGAAAGCACGCGCGTATGTGAAACGGTTTTAATCGTAAAGCCCTCGTAAAATTTGCATACATGGTACTTTTTATGCTGGTCGGTATTTTATTGTTTTATTTTTGCTCTTTTTATTCGGCGCGAATTGCCTAAAGGAGTTCTTACACGAGCAAATGCCCCATAAAATCTTCTAGGTGCATGTAATTGCGAATTTTACTGGCTAGGACTGGGTGACTAGACATTTTATGTATTATTCGTTGTTGATTTCACCATAAAGTTTCCATCTTATTATTGAATAATAAATTTTCTTTAGTTTTTTTACAAACTTCTTTTTGGGTATTTCGCCTCAAAAATGTTTGTCTTTAAAAAAGCCAGAATTTCCTCACGTCTTTTATTACAGATTGATAAATAGTGCTCCTATTTCGCAATAAGAACGAATTATTTATCGAAAAGTGATTGGATTGTTCTTTTGTTAAACTTGTGGAATTATTCCATTGAATTTTATGGCAATTATCAAATGCATGTTGACAAATGTGTGATTTATGATATTCTCTGTTTTTTATGNATGATTGGTGTTCTTTGAGTCTTTTGTGTAATGGTCTTGAGGTTTCTCCTATATAAAACTTATTGCATTCGCAAGGAATTTTATAAATTACATTTTTAGTATTTTCAATTATATCATGAGGTTTTATTACTGAAATTTTACTTCTAATTGTATTTTCAGTTTTGAAGATAGTCCTAATATTAAATTTTTTACC
>NW_026017110.1:502748-503981 GCF_020466585.1 Dendroctonus ponderosae | reverse complement strand
GTAGTTGAGATTGCGATTAGACAGCTTCAAAAACACGGCGAAAAATGCCGTTTTTTTTTGGAAATGAAAATGCTTGGGGTCAAATAAAAAACATGACAACTTTAACAAAAAAATGGCAATTCGATAGCTTTCTAATTAGAAATTGTGTATATTTTTGGCGCTTTGCCTTCCGATCCGAACAACTTCAATCAACTTTCATTGTACATTTGTGGCAACTTTGCTAGTATACAAGGCAGATATGAAAGTACGGCAATTAATTCTGAATCGCATTTTCGAGACGTCCCGTAAATGAGTAGCGAATAAGCAATTAAAAGTGAATGGAAAACAGTGGATAGCTGAGGTCGATGAGAGTGAAAGTAAACGAATCCAGACTGCTATAAAGACAGTCGTCTCTGGCAAGTTTATTGGCTCTTGTCGGCTGATTTATTCGCAAATGGAGAGGCAGATGGAATTTGGTCTACCTTCCGATGGCGAAACGCAATCGGTGCAGACAGCATGCTGCAGGACAGACGAAATAAATGCAAATCGACGCGGAATGGCATGGAAGGGAATGGAATTCTCGCACATAATCGGCAAAATGCCCGATTCAAGGTATTATTTGTCGCGTGAAGCGTTTTCGAAAAATTACCGCTAACCTTATTCAAAATACACGGTCGCTTTAAAGTGGGACATGGCATATATTCATGCATACCTTCATAATTTCGTGCAAGGTGGCTTCGCGCGCTTACCAACATGTAATCCTCAGAAGCAGGTGAACGTGCTTGATTTGAGGAAAACCACCCAGCATGGATGATTGGAATACTAATTAGCTCGATTGTAGAACAAGTTCGGCTCAATGCTGAACCATGCAGGTTTATGGCGACGTCAGGAAGTATTCAAATGGTACTTCCGGGGGAATTTTCCAGACACGAAAACAGGCCCGGGGAAATGTTTGCAGGAAAACATGAAATTTAGGAGGGATTTGCAAAAATTAACATGAAAGACAAACTTCTGAAGAAGGTTTGATTTTGCGGATCAAGGCTGAAGCTCTGCAATTTGCTTGAGATTTGATTCTTCAGTCATCATCATCATCATCACACAGCCATAGTTGTCCACTGCTGAACATAGATCTCCCGTAACTTTGTCCATGCTCTTCTACCTTGTGCCTCCTGCATCCAATTGTCTTTGAAGCGCCTCAGATCGTCTCGCCATCTAGTAGGAGGTCGTCCTCTACTGCGTGTGGCATCTTGTCGT
>NW_026017110.1:498987-501749 GCF_020466585.1 Dendroctonus ponderosae | reverse complement strand
AAAACGAATGAACGGATTTTATCTTAGTTTGTTTCATTTTTAATACATACGTGTAAAAAAGAATTGAACTTTTTTCAATAGCATCAACGGTTCAAAAGTTAATACGCAATGAACGGTTTTTCGCATTTTCTCTGATTATTTAAGCAAAGTTTCTCAGCCAAAAATTGCGCGGAAGCTTTTTTAGGAAATTTTCCAAATTTACGCCTCTCTCTATTGCGATTTCCTGTTAAATGTGCGCGACTTAAAAAAAATACCCGATAATCTCCACCATATGCTCATGATAAACAGTGATAACGCACTGCATTTCTGCATCCTTATTAAACACACTCGACTATCAAAACGCATAAATATCCTTCTCAATTACGCTAATGAATTGTTATTATTTTAATTGCTACGCTCGTTTGTTTACTGCTGGGTGCATTAACAGTCAACAGGTTAATAGATAATGTGCACAAGTTTTATGCGACAGCTGATTTATATTTTTTAAATGGATAATTGGCGCGATATTTCAAATTGTGAACTCAAAATGGGGTAATTGTTTACATAATCGATGGGAAAATTTCGTTCAAAACTTTCAATAAACCTGGGCGATCAGCCACGTTTTCTAGCAATATCCGCCAATTGGTTCTGCAACATTGGGAAGGTAGGCAATAAAAACAGTCAAATTTGAAAATGAAAAAAGTGTGCCAAGGAAAAACAGAGAAAGCATCAACTTACAAGTAATCGGAAGGAAGGAGGAAATAGTGGAAACATACAGAAGGGTTCTCGAGATGTTCGATCATTCAATGGCAAAAACATCTGAAAATTAACGGGTTATCCAATTGGGGGGTTGGGAAAGTAAAAAAAAAGGTTTGCCACTTTGGAGTATTGATCGTTTAACTGTCGAAGAATGCGAAAAAATTATTGGTTTTTTTTTACTTGACTTTCCCAAGCAGAAAATGGATAACCCTGTACCTTGACGGGCTCTCTGAATGTTTTAATGCAGCGCTTTGAATATATCGTATTAATAGATTTCTATCTGATTTCCCCTATGTAAAGTTAGAACCTTCAGTTATTCGCTTTCCATAAGCCGCTATAATATATCCAAGTCACATTTCAGGAAAATCGTATCAACTTCTCCTGACATTTTGCTACATTAAATTAGAAAAGCGGCTGCTTTGCAATGCTAAGTGTTTAAGCACCCTTGAGAAGCAACTGAATATGTTTTCAGATTTGTGCCAGAATGTTTTAACAACCATTTTTTCCTCCTTTGAGCCGAAACTCATTTCCAATGCAAATTAAGTCCGAGTTTTATGGCAATGTTAAAAACGCATTTTAGCCATCGTTGAAGGCGATTTTCGTCACAGTTCGTATTCGCCCAACAGCTTTGGGAAGCKCGTTTTGCGCAAGTTGAGACAGTGAGCGAATTTAATAATATGTAAATGTGAGCGTTCTTTTGTAGATAAAAATTGGGTACAAACYYTCTATCTACATGTRTATTACAAATAATTCGGATTTCGCGCTCTAACCGGCTTCCGGGGGCTAACAGGGAAAAGTTTAGATAACAAAGTAATATGAAACTGAATATACTGAGAAGAAGAGAATTTCTATTTGGTTAAAAGTTTTAGGGGCGTCACGCTACATTTGCMTTTTCAATTTCGGCTGAAAGTKTCTTTTCTGGAAAGGTCTTCAGAGAACCGGAAATGCGAGAACGACGGTTCAGATTTGGAACAAATAAYTTACTKGTTKATCCACTGCCCTTAATTCAAATYGGGATAATCGCAAGCTAACAAAGCTAACAACAACCGAAATTTGCCCAATAGARTTCATTAATATTAATATCAATTGAAACTTCCACATGTTTGGCYGTATGCGCATTATTCAGGATTTCTATCAGAAAATGGAAGATGTTTAGATCTCGCCAGACACCAAATTAGTTCTCGAACTGTCCGATATTTCAAGCCGTAATGCAGAAGTTGTATATCTTTCTTGTTGGGATCACATATCGGAAACTTTTGCACGAAAATTAGATTTACGACTTTCGGGCCTATCGTTTTAACTTAAATTTATTGAGGTTTTGATGTGCCGGCTCTCCGAAAGTTTCCACCAAAGTTAATGACGTAACTTAATCCTGCTAAAACGAACTTTGAGTTCAAGTTTTCCCAAACAATTAATCAACATAAACGACGGAGACTTGTCGTCCACATTCGCTTGAAGCGTGTTTTACAGTTTAAAAATTCACGCGAGACAACGTCCAAAACATTAGCTCGAAGAACACATTTCAATTTAATTCGCTGTCGGGAAAACTGGCACAAACCGTCCCCAAGAAAAACACCAAAACTTCATTTGGTTGAAGAGGAACAACCGTGAATTGTTTACAAAAGCGCAAGATTGATGCACCTTAATTAATTCTATTTGAATACGTTAAGGCTCGGATTAGCCTATAAGGGTGCGACTCAACGCGATAAACGCGGAAAACATAAATGTACAGTCGATTGAGCTCAAAAAACCCGCAGCAAAAACCGTCGATTTTTTTTTTAAATAAAAATTTTCTCAAAATTTCTTTAATTGTACATCATTTTCAACTCATGGACGCAACGAATGCCCCGAACTCATTGAAAAACATGCTAGAAGCTTCAGATCCGAAATATTCGACATTTTGGGCACATTCTAAGCGTTTTTTGAGCCCTCACGATCTTTAACCGACGATTTCGTCCTTATTATTGACCCAAACACTTTATAAATGCATATTTGTGACCTTCTTACGTCGAAAGGAATCGAAT
>NW_026017110.1:496032-497988 GCF_020466585.1 Dendroctonus ponderosae | reverse complement strand
AAAAAAAAAATGAAAATTTTTTCAAAATGTATTAAATTTGCATCATTTTCAGCTCATGGAAGCGACGAATGATTCGAACTCATTGAAGAACATAATAAAAGTTTCATAGTCGAAATAATAGACATTTTCGGCACATCTTAAACGTTTTTTGAGCGTTGAGGCCATTTCGTTCCAAACTGTTGCAAATGCAAATTTTCTTACAGACAGTGAATGTGTCGAGAATACACTCTGCGAACAATCTGATGTTCTATTTTGAAAATGAGTTAATCGCGGTAAAATTCAAAGTATTTTGTGCGGGAAATCGTCTTTTCGACCTTAACCGATTGCAATTCTCCGAGATGCAGTTTCTATAGAAAATGGTTCGTTTTTCCACAAATTTCAAAATTTTCAAATCGGCCCGATATTAACAGTTACGCAGAAAATGTCCACATGCAAAAAGCTGTTTGTCCAAAAGAAAATCAACCTTAAATCCACAAGGAAAACATTGATATCATTTGTCTTGTAAAATCGTGTTCTCAACTGATTTTGAGTTTGCAAAATACGATTTTTAAAYTAAACCACTCGTTYTAGAACGTTTTTTCAATTATCCRAATCGAGCCCGTGTTAAGAGAGTTACTAATTTCTTTTCTTTTCTTCAATTATCTGTTAAATTAGGGAAAAATCTCGTTAGTAGACATAAGCCTTGAAAAATTGGGGGTGGGTCACAGAACTCTAGATCCACCTTTTTTGGGATTAGCACAACTCGAGATCCGTTCTTGTTGGCCTTTTGATTCTCCGATCGGAAAGATCTTTGCTTGTCGSTGTGCACGGACCCTTAAATGAGTTGGAAAAATTTGGAGAAACTTTCCTGTACCGACGTTAAACCAAACCAAGTAGATTTATGGGCCATAAACCAGACAATCCATTTTCGTGGATTCAAACATGAATTGCAATAAAATGCTAAAGATTCTCGAACAAATATTCATTACGCTAAAGATGTACTAGCAGTTTATGTTCGAACATTTGCCAGTATTTGTCCAAGTTTTACGAGCATGAAACTTTTATTGTAGCTAAAGCACCCTCGAAACGATTGCGAAAAACCATTCGCTTCGTCTAGATCAGCTCAAAAGTATTAAAAATCTATATTCGTTTTAACCCCACAGTCTTGCAGTTAGCGCACACTGTTAAGCGTCTTCTTCTACAGCTCGTGAAAGTAAAAATTTCATAATTTTGTCTCGTCTAGACGTTTTCAAGGAAAATTACGCGTGTTGCTTGCCATGGAGCTTTAGGTAAGCCAGACAAATTGGGATTATGCAGTCAAACTGGAAATGAAACTGTATATTTTGCGCGAAGTCAGCTAAAAGTTTTTTAGGCAAGTTCATTTTGAATTGATTAAGAAGTTTGATCATCGAAACCAGACCGTAATCTAGTTGGGACAACGAAACTAATCCCACGCAATAATTCATSACCCAAATTGCCTCTTTTTGGAGGATAGTAAGTCTTTTAACGCTTACTAAATCTCTCCAGCCATTTAGTGCATCATCCTTGTTGATCTCCGTTTAACAAGGGTTCGATAGCTTCCGACACATAAGTCACTTCTAATCATGGAAAGTAAAGCTTAATGGTGTTATAATAACCGAGAAGGGACGGTTTCTTTACATACCGGAAATTTGCTACTTTTGCTAGAATGAGGCTCGATTTTCCTGATTATACTGCCCTGCTAAGACAGGAAGTCGTATTTTGAGATATTAAGCAATTTGTAAATTATCACAAGCCATCTTCGCTTATTTGCAAAACTGTTCTTTTTTAACATCTCAATGTGGACTTCACGTTAATAAACTTACACAAGAACTCTTAAGGTTGTAAATTTCGGGGTTTGATAAAAAAATTGAATTTTGTTAGATACGACTTTTTGTTTTAGTATTCTCATACTATTAAGGTATAGACATACTAAGTAATTTTGCAGTATAGTACTCA
>NW_026017110.1:492657-495033 GCF_020466585.1 Dendroctonus ponderosae | reverse complement strand
CTTAATAGTATGAGAATACTAAAACAAAAAGTCGTATCTAACAAAAGTCAATTTTTCTATCAAATCCCGAAATTTACAACCTTAAGAGTTCTTGTGTAAGTTTATTAACGTGAAGTCCACATTGAGATCTAAAAAAGAACAGTTTTGCAAATAAGCGAAGATGGCTTGTGATAATTTACAAATTGCTTAAAATCTCAAAACTTGGTTTTTGCAGATACGACTTCCTGTCTTAGCAGGGCAGTATAGAGTAGCTCCAAAACCCTTAGAAGTTTCAAGTCGATTTTTTTTCACTGTTCTCATCCTGCTTGAATTCCCAGAAGCTCCGGCCTTGAAAATCTGGAGTCTGCGATCAAACTTTAATGCCTGTTTTCAGTTACCGGAAGCGCTCACTTTCGCTTCTCTTTAACTCTTTCTTTCTAATGCGCCATTATGCCAATTATCAGCTTGAGTAGCTCCAAGTTTGGCCATTTCAAGGGTCGGGTTTACCATACTTTCGAACCTGATAATTATTAAAAGCAATAAAACTTGATTTGGGCTTGAATGGTTGGCCATTCAAAGGCTGTATATTTCCTTAATGTGGAATATTTTATGGCTTTTTGGAATTATGCCATTCCATCGTCTTCGGAATTTGGATTTTATGCCCGAATTAATTCGAGTGAACGTCTATAATAAAGCAAGCAACTAATGCTAAAATAAGTCTGGTTTAATGTGAATGCGATAGTTGAAGAGGAAACAGTGCCTTTGTTCCTGTCGATTTGCACAAAAACTCTGTATTCTTCTTCGGCTTCTGTCGTTTGCTCGGTTTCGGTGAGTTCTTGTTTTGTTTTCTGTGATGGCTGGCTATTTTTTGCCATCTTGAATGGTTGTGTGAGGTTTTTGCCGGTTGGATCGGCGACTCTTCCAAAGTGAGTCTCTCAATACCATTTCTTCTAACTAGATGGCCAAAGAATTTTGCTATTTTCTCCGCCACCACAATGCTCAAACTATTCTTTATTCTGACTTGGTCTCGAGATTGTGGTACCAAGATATGTGAGAGCGTCTCGATGTAGTTTATCCTTTTTACTTCTTCTTCTTCATTCGTGATTTTAGGCGAATCGTCTGTTCAATTATCGTTCAGTTGCGTGAGGCTGACGCTCCATCGTTTCCTGGGGCGCCCCAACGTCTCTTCATCTCAATGGGGACTGCTTGTGTGCTCATTCCATTCCTTCTTCCTGTTTGCTACTCATTCATTGATGTTCTTGACATTACAGGCTGTTCTGATATCCACGCTTCTCTCTCTACTCACTTACTGCTTTTCTACTACTTCTACTGCTTCTCTCACTTCTGCCTCAATGTCCCCAAAGCCGGAAAGTTCCACGCCAAGTTAGTTAATTTTCGTTTTCTGCTCGATTACTCTACCGGCAAGTTCCAGTTTGCATCTTAGAGGGGTTTTTGATGTTGTAAAGCCCTTTGTTTTGGTCGGTGATATTTCCATTTTTAGAGACTTGGCTGTCGGGTTGAATAAGTGTAATAATCTTTGTCATCTTCACTTTCTGCAATGAGCGCGGCATCGTCAGCATAACACACTATTTTGATTTCTGCATACCCCATTTTGTCGAACATTTGTTATAAATAATTTGCCTTTGTTTTATGTTATTGTTGATATGCTATTTAACCTTTTAATAAAAAACACCAAATAGTGCACAGAACCATTATTTGGTGTATTTTGTAAAAAGGCACAAACTTAGTTATCAACATCCTAGTACCATTCGATAGGTAATTAAAAATTGCATTTCCTGGTACGCTGAAAAATATGGGGTTGTATTTAAATTAATCAAGTTATAGCCACTTAAAGTTCTCATTTGACTAGTTTAAATTTGTGGATACTCTGTATAAAATGGTAAGTTTATTATCATTGGGATATAAAACATGATTACTTGTTACACTACACTACGAATTACGCTTATATTATTAAGTGGTGAGGAAAAACTCTGTACAATCCTTAGAATTACCGATAATTACTTGAATCGCCATGCTGCTGCTGTTAAATCGGTAATAAAATTTGACGAAGCACTAGTTGTCCCGGCGGCAATTTGTTTGTCCCGTGGCCGATGGCCCGTTGATAAAGAGCCAACAAAATTTCTATCGATGCTGTCCCAAGTGATAAATGGACCTGGATATTTTATTGATATTTGACTCACATTGTTTGCCATTATGTTTTGGGTGGCTCTTTGTTTATGAGGAAACGCACGGCGACTCATTAAAGTTCGGACGGTTGACGGAAATCATTGAGATTAATTCATTGTCCCCGTGTTTGCCCGCATCGTAACTGCAATCAATCAAAAGAACGGTGGATTTAACATCGAGTTACTCTCCTCGCATGTAAACAGCCTAAGT
>NW_026017110.1:488414-491658 GCF_020466585.1 Dendroctonus ponderosae | reverse complement strand
AAATTCTGTCTTTTTTAAAGACAAAAATTTTTGAGGCAAAATACCCAAAAAGAAGTTTGTAAAAAAATGAATCCGCCTCAACAATATAGAATTATCTCCCAAATATTTTCTATCAAAGTTAGTGATTTCACACTTAAACCAGGGCATTTTCTCTTTAGAGTCATATTATGCATTGAATTGTGGCATTTTTGGCATTGTGAAATTTTTGAAAAATTCGTGTATTCGAATGGCCAATGGGCTCGCATTAGTAAATGAAAAAATCCTGAAAATTCCCAGAAATTTTCTATTAAAGTGCGTGTTTCCGCATTTAAAGCAGCGCATTTTCTCTTTCGATTGATATTATGAGCCGGATTGGGGGATTTTTGGTTTTACCTTGGCGAATTTTTAAAAAATCGGTGTTGCCCAACGACCAATCGTTTCGATTTAGTAGGTATCCGAAAAAATCGTAGAAACTCCGAAAAATTTCCTATTTAAGTATGCGTTTCCAGTCCCAAATCAGCGCATTTTCTCTTTAGAGCGATATTATGATCGAGGTTCTGGGATTTTTGGATTTTCTCGTCAAATTTTTGAAAAATTCGTGTATTTTAATGGCCAATCGCTTTGTCTTAGTAGTTGAGAAATTTCTTATTAAAATGTGTTTTTCCATACTTAAAGCAGCGAATCACGCGAAAGAGAAAATGCTCTTTCGCGTGATAGATATTATGAGCCAGATTGTGGGATTTTTGGTTTTCTTTCGTAAAATTTATGGAAAATTCGTGTTTTATAATAATAATAATAATCGGCTCGCCTTCGTAACTGAAAATTGCCAGAAATTTACTATTAAAGTGCGTTTTTCCACACTGAAAGCAGCGCATTTTCTCTTTCGAGTGATATTGTGAGCCAGATTGTGGAGTTTTTGGCTTTCTCCTGATAAATTTTTGAAAAATTCGTTGATTTTCTTGATTGATTTTCTCGGGCTTTTAGGCCGAAGGAATGGTGAAAAAGAATTTCGTCCAGGTCTTTTCTGCATCTCCAGGTGCCAATATTTTAGGAATTTTTGTTAACGCCGTCACTGTTTCCCATTGTTGCTGTTACGCCTCCATCTTACATCCAATGCTTAATAAATAATCGGCAATCGCCTGCTTTTTATATTCATTATCCCGAAACTGTGACTTTTTACTAGCACTTTTCATTGAGTCATTCATCTATTTTATAGCGACGAGGGCATTCTGACTCGGAAGCGCCGATAATATTAAACCATAAATAGTGGACACAAAACGCATTAGAGCTAAGGGTTGCAGACAACAGTTCTATCAGAAACCAGTTACGACTTGCTTTGGGGCTTTGCGACATATAAAGTTAGAGCAAATGTTGTGGCGCGATAAACCAACCTCTCCATGGCCATCAAGAGTTATGGAATTGAGCTGCAATTTTCCATGGATGAACTGAATCGAAATTTTCATTCTCACATCATCGTATCGGCAAAAAATCCGGATTTATTGTCGGTTTTTCGGTCTGCAACCTGATGCCCTCGTGATTAAAACGATAGAAACACTATCAATGGGGAAAACAGTTTTTGTGCCAAGCCAGCGACTCTTCCACATGCGGGAAGTTAAAAAAACGATAGAGCGGAGCGACGGGCCATTGGGAATGTTGGAACTCGATCCGGAAAAAGTTCGACGATAAACAGTGAACTAAAAGTCGGAATCAACATAATATTCCATGTAAGACATCAAAACCCATAATCGGGCAGACGGAATGCCACTTTGGGAAAGAGCCAATAAAATTGATTAAAGCGAGTTTTCGAAACTGTTCGGTCGCCATAATATGATGTGTTTCTTTAGGTGACTGCTGCTGCTGCTGCTGACTTATCTTTACGTACAGCGCTGGAAAGCGATTTTAGCATTCGAGAAATAAATCGAGCAACAAATCCGATGACTTTTTTACGACTCTGTATAACCCAGCAGTTTATTCGGGCACATAAGTTCGCTTTTTGGCAGGCAGCATAAGAATCTCGAATCGAAATGGAGTTGCAATGTGCACTTGTACAGGGTGTTTTATGAGGAAGGGGCATTATTTTAACCACGTTTGCTACGAAAACGAGGAGCTGCCCGAGAAAAGTTCATAATAAGGTGATTACACAGGCACTTGTTTGGTGTTACCGACTCAAATGTATGTTTTCGTTATTTGTAAACAAATTAAAAATTCGAGGTTATGAGTTTCGAAATAAGTTCGATCATTCAACGATTCCTGTTGAATTTATTGTTTATCCTTGTCTATCTTATTGTCACTTTCTCTATTTATCCATGGTTACCGGAGTTTTAAATAATTGCGAAGCAACAGGTATTTACGTGATGTTAATTGGGCAGATTACCGTGAAGAACATTGTTGCCCGTTTACCAATATAGTTTTTTGCAAATTTCTCAGTTTTTAATAGCAAATAATTTTTTTTACAATTTTTTCTGTACTCCTAAAACACCGCCAGAGGAATGACGCCAATTTTGAATCACCCTGTATAGCTAAAGAAAACGCATGTTTTGTAATAAAATAATTTTGTTCAATTTTGCAAGTAGCATGCGTACCAGCACACATTCTTTAACGAGATGTTGTACCTATTGCTCTTCTTGGGTTTGTGTAAACTCTTCTTCTTGAGTTTCTGTATTTTTTAGTCGGCATTTCTTATTTGCTTGAAATATGAAAGATTTCAAAATATATATAAATATTGATGCAAATGGACAGAGTCTGGACTACAAATGGAGAGTAAGACAAACAGAATCGGTAAAAGGATTCTATCGATACGATTTAATTTAATTTAATCTTTTCTTGATACGAATTTGCGTCCACAATCAATCAGGCGATTTAAAATAGGTCCAACAGTTTTTCAAAAACTTTATTGTAGTGAATCTTAGGCACAATTTTGTTGCACAACATCGATTGTTAGTTCTTAAAACAATATTTAACATCTCATTTGCAATGATAAATACCCGGTCGTTCGAAGATTATTTCCAAAAGTTTGTAGTACAATTTTGTGCAAATTGATGGACGATCCGCATTCTTTGCACTTAAACTGCTTTAGTGTGTATAATTGTGTGTGTACTTTAATTGGAAATTTAGAAGAAGGTGAAACTCGAACAGGCATTTAGTACATGAGCACCCTTAACCTAGTTTTTGCAGTATCTGCAGCTTCTCCCTTGATAATTTGTTGATTCATTGTTATCAGCGTTATAAAATAAACTGCACCGAACACAATAATATCACACTCAAT
>NW_026017110.1:484393-487415 GCF_020466585.1 Dendroctonus ponderosae | reverse complement strand
TTGAACTGACATTAACAAAACTCAATTATAGGTTAGGTTGCAGTTTTAACGGTTACTATAGCGGCAATGATGTCAGATGTTAAAAAAATTCTTGTGATGTCAATCGATATTGTAGGGGCCCTAAATTTAATTGTTTTATGAAGAATGTGCCAATAACTCTCGGGGTGCCAACAACTGTAGGTTTTCCTGATAACCCTCAAACCAACTTTCATTATTATTGGCGAAAAAACCCAGCTTAAACTTTAACAAATTGTTTTGCGCCATAGTGAGCCCTTCAGTTGAAAGTAACTAAACTTTCCCTTAATGGACTCGAAGACAGTGACCTGAACAAGTTCAGTGTTAGCTTGGAGTTTTCAAATTGATGCGATCGAGTAACGAGGAGTGACAAGAAAATTACGGATCGTATTTCCAGGCTAAGCCAGTTAGAGGTTCGATTGGAGAAAGTGAACAGTTCTGGTGGCTTTTAGGGCCCAACGTTAGTCACAGTTGCCTGAGAGAACGCTTAGATGTCTATCTATGTAAGCTTTCGATGTAATCCTTGTTGTTGATAAAGTTGATAAACCTTGTTGCAGATAAAGCGAAAAATTTCAGTCATGCTTATTCAATTCGCTGCTCATGCATGCCAACTTAGAGATAACCGGATGGCAGCGTGGCTCTAAATAAAGCAGGAAAATGTATCTCGCCAAGATAAACTCCCAGACGTGCACTAGATTTCTGCTTCAAGAAAAAAGCGGTCATATATTTACAAATTTATTCAAATTTCCTGTTTGAGCTTGAGCAGGACGAGTCGCATTTTATAGTGTTTTTAGTAGTTGCTGCAAATTTACGATGCGATCATAAATTCCAGTGCGAATTGTACGGGCGGGCCCCGAGCGTCTTGTCTATTGCAACGTTTTATTTTCTGGAAAAGTGAAAGAACTGATGAAAATGTCCTGTTTGATGTTTTTTTTAGCGTCAGAAGGTTTACGCTAGGCAAAGAATGTTGCAATAAACTCTTGAAAAGGAACCATTCAGGTCCATTTTAACCACACATGTAATGGCGCAAATTTTTTAAAATAAACTGCACGGCGGAAGCAAAGCATGCAAGAACAAGCCGATTAAACCCACTAATTCCATTGGCGCTAAACAGTGCCTTGTCTAACCTAGTTGGACAAATTACATAAGTTTCATGGTATCACGATGATAGTTCAACTAAAACTTCTCCAGTTAAGTTGCGCTTTGCTTTATGCTCTATGTAAAATCAGCGAATTTAGGTTAGCGCTATAATGTGGACATCTTTGCGCGATGTCGATAGAGAATGGAGCTTTTGTTCATTTGTTACCAGAAACTGTCGGCACATTTGCTTTGTTTTGGACTCAATTATGTGTCGCAGCTATTTGGATGTTGAAGCCACTTTGATAACAACAAACAAATAATCGAATAATTCATAAGGAAGTTGAAGAATAACTTTGTCTCAAATTGTTAGCATAATTCTTTTCGCTAGGATGCGAGGAAATGAGCACCCAAAAATAATCGACAGTTACTTTGGATTAGTGCCAATACGAATTTTTATATAGTAAACATATGGTACCTATAGTATAGTTCCAACTTAAAAATGCAATTATATTATTTTCTTTACTAAGCTCCAGTCACAGTGTGCAACAAAAATTATTTGTATATCGTTTATTTAGTTACGTTTCGGCGAGATAACAGCGCCTTCATCAGATTTCATTCCAATTATGAGTTTGCATGATATTTAAAATCTGATGATGGCGCTGTTGTCTCGCCGAAACGTAACGAAATAAACGATACACAAATTATTTTTGTTTCACACTGTGAGTGGAGCCCAGGAAAGGAATTAATATAACAACAATTAGACGCAGCCAGAAAAATAAATAAAAAAAAAGAAAAATTCAATTTAAACACGAAAACACTGGATGAAATTTGGGCGCAGTTTAGGGATTGAAAACGGGTTTTTTCACAATGAAAAACGTTCAATGGTGGAGTTGTGGATAATCCCAAAATCCAAAACAAAATGCTTTATATTTTGTGCAGTTTTCATCGCGAAAAAGGGAGGATCGCAATGAGCCCATTGAACAACGCGCTAAACCCTTCAGGGTTACAATCTTTCACTCACGATATGCTCTTATTATCGTTTCAAAAGGTTCAAAGGCCTTTTGAGGAGCTGATTAAGCCGTAAACAATTCTTTGAGCTAAACTAAAGTTGCTCGAATTTCCTTAACTTCTTGAGCGCTTTTGTCACAGTCTTGCAATTGTGGCACAAACTTTATGCGACACCAAGCAGACCGACATTTTGCGGAAGAGTGCAAATTAAGTGGGCCTAAATTTAAAGTTACCGAATTCGAAGGATCCCTCAGCGCCAAAGTGCACCCCAGGGATGGATTTATGCAGATTTCCAACAAGCGAAAAGAGCACATCCGGTTTCCTCGAAGCAAATTGCGCCGGATACAGGAAAAATCGCGAAATAATTCCGATCCTGCAGCAATACACGACGCGACGGGGGTAAAGTTCAAATTTATGGTCGATCCCCGTTTCGAAAAAATATACCGTTGATTCTAAACTTTATTTCCGCATTTGTCAAGGGTGCTTTTTATATTCAGAAAACGGCCCAAAGGAACGGCACAGAACGGTTGGAATGGTTGGAATGGTGGCTCTGATTTGTGCCAAGATCGCTCTAAATCATTTCGGGGCTCAAATCTCGCATGCAATGGAGAAAAAAGTCATGGACCAGATTGTTGCTGGTTGTAACAACTGGACTGTTTTATATTAAATTGCACTCTAAAAGAGAGATTCGATATAATTCGCATCAAAGGACTCAATTAAAATCTCCATTAAATCACCCGCTGTTGAGGCGAACCCGTGACTCGCAATCAAGTGGTTTAATTACTTTTGGTATATAATGTGTTCTGTAAAAAAACTCCCTTTATTTACGCCTGAACGATAAAGCATTTAAAGTTAGTCAAAGTGTAATGAGTTGAATGAGTCAAACTTTGAGCCAAGGGCGGATCCAAGGGGGGGGGGG
>NW_026017110.1:483150-483394 GCF_020466585.1 Dendroctonus ponderosae | reverse complement strand
TTCTTGAATTCAAGCATTTTTTGAGAAAACTGCCAACATTTCCTTATCGATGGTTCACTTTCTAAAAAGGCCATTTATTTCTGTCTAGAATGATGTGCAAATGGGCGTTCTTGCTCATTTTGCCTGCGAGAAATGTGCAAAAACGGGACGGAAAACATGAAATTTTGCAATCATCTTGCGCCACCCTTGCACAAAACGACGATAATTAAGACCCTATTTTTTCTACATATCCCCCCCCCCTCCC
>NW_026017110.1:481062-483061 GCF_020466585.1 Dendroctonus ponderosae | reverse complement strand
TGAATTTAAAGCTGCTCCCGCCCCTGCTTTAAGTAGGTAGTTAAAACAGGTTTTACTGCCAACTCAAACCTTTTCTGAAGAAACCAGTTTTTTCAACAACAATTTCCCATTGAGTGGGCGAAACTTTTCCAATGGAATGGGAAAAACCGGGGCACCAAACGCCTTGACGCTTTAAGACTAGTTATCAAATCCCCCGGAAAGAGTCAATTATTTTCACGAATCTAATATACTTTATGGCTTTGACCCAAGTTAGTTGCCTAAACTGAGCGCTGAGTGAAAAAGTCCGCTCAAACAGCGTCAACTCAAATTGAGCGCGCCTCAACCAGAACCGCTTGCATGCACTATTTCACTCTTCCGGCTCGGAAGGATTAATACAAAGTTGAGCTCGTTGCGGCAGCGCTTCTTAGGTGGCAAGCTCAATTACACAATAACCAAGTTGAGTGAACAGTTTGTCCCAATTTTGCAAGTCCGAAGTGAAGTTGGGGTGTTTGAAAAACCGCTGACCCCAACAGCCACCGGTTCCGTTGCGTACTTTTCCGCTTCTCGAAAGACGAGATAGAGCGGATTTATGATTCGAAAGTTTCGCTTAATTTCCCGCAACTTCGGATGTTGGGGGCGGCCAGTTTGTGTGAAAAGTTCACGTTTTTCAGTCGACCTAGACAGGGTGCAAATTGAATTGGTTACGTAATCGCGACATCTCGCTGGTAGAAGTGGAAGAATAAAGTGGGTACGTTTCGGCCGAAGTTGGTTCATGCAAAAGTTGGCTGGAATTTAGAGATTCGATGCATGCCGGCACAAAACTTTTCCATTTCTTCACTGAAGTTGCGGCATATTTCCTACTTTGGTCGCCACATTTCATTTGTAGCTAAGCAGGCTCGTACAACACTTTTGGAAGTTAAACTGTCAAATAGCAATGAAGACAGACTCGCTTGCGCACAGTCTTTCACTTTGCTAAGTTTCCTAAGTTAGGACTACCAGTCGGATTGGCCACATCGACAGTTAAAGTCAAAGTGGGAATCCTATAAGACAGTTTAACGATAGTAAATGTGAAATACATTATACGTGAAAAACCATATAATTTAAATGTCCTCCACGGGACCTCCTACAGGCCTCAATCCTTTTGAGGTAATTTTGAATGACTTTTCGGCACATTACCGGTAATATATCGCATAACTTCACGGATATTGGCTTTCAGTTGCTCAAGAGTTTGAGAATTGTTGGCGTAAACACGATCTTTCGCATAGCCCCACAAGAAGAAATCTAACGGTGTTAAGTCGCAGGATCTTGCCGGCCAATTGACATCACTCAATCTCCAAATTACGCATCCTGGAAATTTCTCTTGCAATAAAGGCTCTAACTGCCAGTGTTGTGAACCACTTGTCTTCCAGATCATAATTTTCAACTTGTTTCCAAAAATAATCGGTTAACATGCGTCCATAGCGCTCAGAATTGACTCTTTTGGCCTCTCTGCCTTGATCGTTTTCAGAAAAATCAAGATGCAAAGGCCTTTCTGCGATCATCTGAGGATGTTGAGAGCCTCATATACGGCTGTTGTCTTTATTCCCGCAACCACCGAGCGAAAAATGAGCCTCGTCGTTGAAGAAAATTCGGTTCGAAAAATCATCATCAACGGCTTGTTGCGTTGAATGTTGCGATGATGCACAGGCCTTACAATATCAGTAACCGATCCAGTCTCTTCAAATGTTTCCTCTGTGTTCGAAATTGTTTTCGCTGTGGGTCGATTATGTCGACCGTAATCTGCTCGTAAAGCCCTAAACGTTGATACAGCAGAATCACCACTTTTATGGTAACATTTAATAATTTTTACGCGTTCTTCGACAGTTAAACTATCCATATTCCTTCAACCTTAACCTTCAACTAAAACAAAAACGCTTCGGATGACGTTTACCTTTGACAGATATCAACAGGCAAGGTTTCTTTGACAGTGTCAGTTCCATCACGAGTGGCTCATCGCTGTAACATCTGTCATGGAACTTAA
>NW_026017110.1:477482-480063 GCF_020466585.1 Dendroctonus ponderosae | reverse complement strand
TAACCGTGGTAACCAGTAATGTTTATGTTTAGCTGCGCCCCCATTGGTAGTTGAACTCGCGAATTGCACCGTGACTACCAATGAAATTCGAGATTTATTTCAAAGCCATCTTGAAATGTTTTCAGTGTAATAATCATCGGCCCCACGTTGTTCCCGGCGAGTTCACATTATCATTAGCTCAGTTGGAACAGGATTTTTTCTGTGAAAATTCACAATCGCGGTTAAACTATGTAATAATTGTCGTGAAACAAGCAGTTTTTCAAACGCTTCTTTCTCAGTAATCAATCGCGGTCTTGTCGGGCTTATGCATTTTTATAGGCTACAACATTCCGGCCTATGTCCAATCTATTTATCTCACTCTAGCCAATTAAAAGTTTTTCAGTGGCTTCCCATATGGACATCGAGGCATTACACCTAAGCCGTAAAAGCAGTTCTGACCATTTGCAGCCGCCAATTTCACGTCCCATTTGAACCACCAATACGCCTCCAAATTACCTAAATGGCATTTACCCGTCCGATTTGTACTTTATATGGTACTCGATATGTACTCCGATGGGTTCCAATCGGTTTATATTGCTGAGAGACTTGCCGCTTTGCGCGGCTTTATTGGTTCATATAAGTCGGTTTTTGTTGATTTTGATCGATTTTGAGGGCAAATCTCCCCAATCGAAGTCAGCTTGTTCAGAACTAATTAGCCGCCACTCGTTTATCCCATTTGTCTTGCTGAATGGCCCCTTTTCGATTACTTTGGCCTTTTTAATTAGCAGCGAATATTTCAACAGGTTTTTCTTGCTGCAGCTGGTTTTATGGGATACTGCGAACCTTTTTTTGCGCCCAATCAAGATGCTGGAAAAATCTTCGCTTCGACCAGGAGCGATTATTGCGGATCAAAATGTTTCTAATGACAACTGCGCAATTCCACGAATACTTTCACAGTTACGCTGCCTGGTTTCTTGTCAAAGAAATGCTGAGAAAATAACTGCTAATTGCTGCGAGATTTACTTGTAATGGAAGTATGACAGAGCCTACTTTTTTTCATGAAGCGCGCATTATTAGCAAGCACCAGTTCAGTATAACGCATAATTGAACAGCGCGTTGCTTTGATATTGCATTACTTATGTTGCGGTGTACTTTTGCTCAAAATCCTGGCTTAAGACCGACGGATATTTTCCGAGGCATTAATTAAAGATCGGCAGCTTCTTTGCCGCCTAATTGGACTTTGAACGATAAGCTTCATTTACCAATAAGTGCAACTAACGAATAAACCAGTCAGTGTAATTGATGGAGAACAGCCTTACATAACAACTGCAATATTACTTCATTAGGGACATGGCACAACACATAAATAACACATCCCAATACGTATCTACGATTTATCTACCATTGAAGTTTAAAAAGCCAATCCAAAGATTGATAGTTCTGATTTGCTTGATAAATGTGGGCGAGTTCTCAAACCAGTTCCTTATGAGATATCGTTTTCTATTAGGAGCATACTCGGGGTGGGTAAAGTAAGAAAATATTCTTTTGCCACGATGGAAAATCGCTTGAAATATTCCATAAGGCTTTTACAGTTTACAAATCAACTGTCAGCTGCTTCCAATAGATTACCAGTAATTGTTTTAAAAGCGAACAGTGGTGCAAAACATCTTGGGACGAATTGCGTCACCGAGTTAAATTGGGCGCGCATTTTGGACCAATCGCAATCGAACTACACAAGCGTTTCCACGGAAACAAAACGGCCTCGTCTACGGGCAAGTCTATTTGCTCCATGGGTTTTTTCGCACCGATCAGTAACGAAAATGTTTATGGGTTTTAAATAGATTTAACGGCATGACCTTTTTCGATTCTTTTATTTTTGGGAAAATATATACAGTTGAGTCCGAATATAGCGGACTTGAAAAATGAACTACTGGTTCGTTATATGCGGAGTTCGCTACAAGCGAATAATAATGCGAAAACACGTGGTGTATTTTATTTCGTTATTTTTACATAGAGTAGTAGAGGTTAGTGGGTATGACTGAAAAGAACACAAAAAGATAAAAAAAATTCAATTTGAAATCTACTTCACAAAGTCTGTGATTTTTGTTTGTATATTTCTGCTGCAAAAATAGATGTTATTTATGTAGTTTTCAACATAACAAAAGGGCTCCCAGATATGATTAGGAACTTGGCGTGATTGTAGAAAATTCCGAGTTTCTGACACTTTTTTTGTCATTTCAGAAATGGTTGGAACAGCATTAGTGTTTACAGTAGAATACGTATCACCGTTTCATAATAATTTTCTTTTCTTACAAATCCCCCATGCTTAAAGCAATTTGCAATGGTTTTTCGGCTAACTTTTTGCCTTTATGGACGACGTTTCAATTAAAGGAGAAAAGTTCGTTTCAACCGAAAGTTCACTATAACCGGGTTCATTATAAGCGGACTTTACTGTATTTCTTTTTAACATTGTCGGAATTTTGTAAATCCACTATTTTAAAGGTTTAAGTTCAATGTGGATGGCAAATAACAATTTGAGATTTTTTGCAGCTTTAGAAAGCAGTTGCCTCCACCGATATTGAAAGTTTGACTAAATTTCAAT
>NW_026017110.1:473435-476483 GCF_020466585.1 Dendroctonus ponderosae | reverse complement strand
ATTGTTGCAACAGTAGACTTTCCAAGTGCTAATTCCTTACAAATGTCACTCTGCTTTAATCCACTTTTTATTTTGTTAATAATCTCGTACTTTTCCTTTAGTGAAAAAGCTTTGCGTTTTTGTTTTTCCATTCTAAAACGATTTACATACATAACGCGGCAAAAAACAACAAGTCACTGCCTCTGTCTCGCTCTCACTAATATAAACAACTCCGCAGGATTGGTGTTGCTAAGCGTTGAAGTTCGTTATAAACGGAAAGTGAATATACAACTAACCTAAAAAGTGATCGTTATACCCGGAAGTTCGTTATAACCAGTAAAAAAATACGTTGGTCTTTATGGACGACGTTTCAATTAAAGGAAAAAAAGTTTGTTTTAACGGAAAGTTCACTATAACCGGGTTCATTATAAGCGGACTTTACTGTAGTTCAAAATCAGTTAGAGTGTTTGCATGTCCTAAGAGTGGATTAATTTGGACATTTTTCATATTGGATGAATGTGTAAGATAAATATGGGAAAATTCCCAAAATATAAATCTCCGGCCTCGCCTCGAACAGAGACCGCCTCAACAGAATAAAAATTCAATTTGCCACGACCCTTTCATCTCATTTAAATCCAGTCTCCTTGTCATCAGCACAAATAATCGATAAATCTATTGGCAAAACCTTTTTTTGGGGCCATCAACTCTATTTATCTTGGATTTAATGGAGTCTCATATAAACAGGCAGCGAAGTGCACGTCAACAGGAATTTTTCTTTTTTAAAAATGACGCTAATCCTCTTGGCCGACCATTTCTCCGCGTCGTGTTTGCGTCCTTTTTGTTTCTTTCTCGTTAATCCGGTTATCCGGGATCAAAAAGTGACATTTTTATTATTTGTTATCGATGCCACTGTGGTATAGTCTTTGATCCCCGAGTTCTTTTTAACCGAAAGACCATCGTTGATTGATATAACTCGTTAAAAATGCATGATGACCTGAATCTGCATTAGCGCCTTGATCTATTTTTATGTGTCAACTTTTTTTTGTTTATTGTAAACTGCAGACAGAATGTAACGCTTAGTTGAGGTCGATTTTCCGTTGCGCCCCAAGTCCTCAACTAGTCGCTTGCCGCAATATTTACGTCTAACAGACTTTGAAAACTATTTTAAATAACTATAATGGGTTTGTTCACGTAAACAAACCAATTATCATTATTCCAAAGCATCTCCAAGTATTTTTACTTTTTCGCTTCTATAGAATTCAACTGCATAAAAGCCGAATCTCAATTGCAATCTTTATTGCCGGATTTCTTTGTGTTATTTGCCTAGAGTGTTATGGTGCGGGGTATAAAAGTTTTCATGCTCGGAAAATTGCGAAATTGTTGTTTCTACGAGACTGTTATTAAAGGGGGACTTAGTCTTGAGCTCCGGTACACTTAAGTAGACAATAACAAACGAGTGTTTTTGGCTTTAAAGTTATTTACTTCCTCTCAGAGTGAATTACTGCCAGTTAGCATAGTCTGGGTGACTGGGAGGTGCAATCGTGGTGCAAATAGACTTCGCCCAAATGTGCGCCACCTTTTTCGTGCAAACACACAGTCGTTTCCATAGAAACCAAGTTGTTGTGATGAAAATTTTGGTTGTTTTGCACCAATGATCGGTTTAGGATTTCAGATAGAGATCGAGCTAAACTGTGTTTTGTCAGTTTTGTGTTTCCAAAAGTTTTCGAAGAATTTTCATAAAGATGAGCGCAGTTCAGGAAAATTACTTTTAAGACCGACATTTGTGTCAGCGTATTGCTGGCAAGTATCAGAATTCGGGGTGATTTTCCTGCAACTTACAACATTTTTAGTTAAGTGTTTTTTTTATCACAGATCAAAAAAGCTTGTTGCTTTGGTTTAGGAGGCCGGAATTTTTTCGATTTTTAGATCCTTTTTATCCACACTGAAAATCAGGATTGCAGGCGACTGTTATGAAAATTTTCGCATCTTTATAGTCAGAAGTCCTCTAGCGACATTGGAAGATGCAATTTTTTAAAGAATTTCGACTGGGGCTATTTTGAGGCACACAGACTGAATGACAAAAGACTGACTCTCTAAATAAAAAGTTTTTTTCAAGTAAAAAGTTGGCAAATTTAGAGTGTTTTGTGTCCAAACCAACTTTGACACTAAACGGTCTTTATTGCGTTTGTTGACTGACTTGATGGGGAAAAGTGAAAAATTATTAAATTTGGAGTATTTTTCACGTCGCAACCAGTGTCGTACCAGAAGGGCTCGGCACAACTTTAACATTGAACAATTTTTATGTGTTTCACCAATTGTTTTTTAATTTCTTCTTCGTATGAAACGATGTCTTACACCGCTTCGTTTTGTCTTCTCTTGCGATGGAGTGTTAAAATATGTGTCCAATCAAACTGCAGATTTTCGCAGATATTTTACATGATCCGAATGAAATTCCGCTCGCGCACCAATTTCAACATCGGACAATAAATTGAAAAAATGCAAAGATAACTTCTGTCGGCACACAACTGAAAGGACGAAGCCCCCATCTTCCAATTACTTCAACCGTTGCTGAACACCATGTAGGGGCAAACACCGTTATTGAATTTCAACAATCATGCTTCTTTTACACGTTGTTTGTACTTACAAACTGTTGTTATTTTGCTGTAATACACGTTCAAATTAATTTTCTTTAAGCACCTGAAAGTAGTTTTAACGCTTTCATGTCGTCAACTGCGCTTCTCGGATTTTTAATTGTAAATAAATAAACAGGAACCTGTTAAAAACTGAAACATGGAAAAGTAACCGACTAATATCATCTACTATCAGTTCGATTTAGTTTTGCGCCGCATTTTTATTAATTCAGTTTTTGGTGAAAACTAATCCCGTTAATCCAGTTAGCATCAATATTTGCGTGGATTCAATTATACGGGGTTGCTCATTAGTGCGTCAAAGTGCGATATGTCAGTAAATATGGACTTTACAAGAAAATGCGTCCTACGAAAGTTTTTCATGTTTAAAAGGTCCACATTTTAAAATTACTTTCCAATATACGGGGTGTATCATAAACGT
>NW_026017110.1:470634-472436 GCF_020466585.1 Dendroctonus ponderosae | reverse complement strand
AAACTTCATATTTACTGAGATATCGCACTTTGACGCACTAATGAGCAACCCTGTATAACCAGGTTGCGTATTGATGGCACTTTCATGTCCTCCTATAGATACGGATATGAAAACAGCCATAGATCAGCGCGAATTCAAGCCACGCACAACATAAAAGTCCCAACATGTATAAAACTTTCTAATCTCTACCAACTTTGGCCCATCGATCTGCCAGGAAAGAAAATCTGAAAGGGTCTCTCAAAATCTTGGCGATAACTCATTGGCGGCATATTTGGCATGTAGCTTTCCGACTATAAAAGACTGCCTAATATGCCCGATTTTGCAGCCCATTAATTTATGTTAAGTGTGTATTCGGCCAAATATTGCTGATTTATGGACGCCGTATTTTATTGGGTCGATTTCAACTGATTCAGTTTCATTCCAATGGATTTATTATATACTCTTATATCTTTTGGAAACTTACTTGTGATACGGGGTGGTTTAAAAACGGTCTAAAATAAGCGAAAAACAGGCGTGCAGTGTTTTTATGGGCCTATTCGTGGCTCGGACAGGTAAGCTCGACTGTGGAGCTCTTTATTACAGTGGATTATATTTAGTCGAAGCGCCAAGTGTACTTTTTGTGAGTATTAAGCCGGCGTGTTGCGTGTCAGCTCACATTAGCGACGTGAATTTTATCGAGATTCCAGAGGTCAGAAATACATTTCCGATGTAAATGGCATGCAAAGACTATCTGCCGCCGTCCTACACAATTACTAGCTAGTAAATATGGCAGATATCAATCATTCAGCATTACGGGCCAAAAAGTTCCGAATTGGAATGAACGCGATCGCCTTTTTAAGATCTTAACTTTTGAGATCTTTAACAGTTTCTGTTGTTGCGCTCAAAGTAATGGTCCAATCGCATGTGTTTGCAACTTTCAGCGCTCATTCGTTGTTTCGTGCCAAATTCTGACGAAAGCCATTCACTCAAAACTTCCCATTTCACCACGACGCCTCTTATAAATCTCAATTAAATTCCGGAGACGTTTGAGGTGTGAACCGACATCCAACTAATTTGATTAACTACATAACTCAGCAACAAATGGTTATTAATGGCCGCACATTCTCATGCGCCACATTAATTACGTTTTATTCATTTTCCTACGATAGGCCGCTTTTGGATTATTATAATTTGATTAAAAGTCCCATAACTGATTAAGCGGTGAAGAAGATTGTTTTACGTGGTGAAAAAAGGTGCTACGCAATGAAATTACAGCAGTGGATAATTTGCAAATCTGAAAAATTCGGCCCCGTTAATCTTAAACAGAATGCGGTCTTCGATGGCTACCAGCCGCGCTTGATGGCCATGAGCAAAACTACCGAAAAGATCTGGACATCGCCAAGAGAAACATCATTAACCAGTCAAATGTACATCTTGTTTTATTTGCATTATTATTATAGTTTTGTTTTTACGTAGGTGATTTCCTAGTTTATCCGCCGTTCGCGGTCGAAGTGAACGCAATACACACCTTATAGATCAGGTTAGAGCAAATAATTTAAAAAAATCAATAACAGGCAAGGACCATGTGGAAAATGTTGTGAAACACTTAATGAAACTGAAACACACTATGAAAAACTTAAAAAAAACAGTAAAATTTAAACACGAAAACACTGTTTTTTTACAAACCTCTTTTTGGGTATTTCGCCTCAAAAATTTTTGTCTTTAAAAAAGACGGAATTTTCTCACGTTTTTTATCACATATTGATAAATAGTGCTCCTATTTCGCAATAAGAACGAATTATTTATCAAAAAGTAATCAAGAA
>NW_026017110.1:468143-469635 GCF_020466585.1 Dendroctonus ponderosae | reverse complement strand
GTTCAGAATACGACTACAAAAAGCAACATTGTGACTAATAGGGAATTTCACCCAACTGAAATACTCGAAATCAGAACGCTCAATTCGGAAAATATAGGAAGCGATTATGATCTTTTACTCGGAAGAATTAAAGTGAAAATACGAATACGAAAACAACCAAGACCGCTGATATCGTCACAGAAACTCAATATTGAGCTGCTATGGGACCCTACGATAAAGCACCTATACAAAAATAGATTGCAACAAAAAATCGAAGAAAACCCGATTTTAAATGTTAACGACATCAATCATCAAAGTGAAGATGACTTACAAAGATTATTACACTTATTCAACCCAACAGCCAAGTCTCTTAATATGGAAATAACATCACCGACCAAAACAAAGTGCTTAACAACATCAAAAACCCTTCTAAGATGCAAACTGGAACTTGATGGTAGAGAAATCGAGCAGAAAATGTAATTTAACTAGCTTGGCGTGGAACTTTGAACAGGCGATTCGCCTAAAATCAAGAATGAAGAAGAATACAACTAGTTTTCGAGTTATGCCCTTTTTTTGAAAAAAAACCTACAGGCAAAGACCAACTGGAAAATGTTGCTGAGGTTCCAACATTTCCAACTAGCCTAGATAGGTACTCCCTTTATCGAGAATTTCTCTTAGCCGTGATTGGTTGCAAAACGCAGCTTCTACCACTTTCACACATAAACACCTGATGGAATATACTCATTCTGCCGATATTTGTATAGTGCTAATGTATGGTGGGAGGATTTTCTAAAACAGGGAACGCCAACAGTAAAGTTACGTAAATATTCTGCGGATAATAAAACTGTACAATAACTTAGACACACTCTTCTAAATTGCAGTCAAGATGCAGATGTAAAAACAATGGTGTTGAAAAAAATCTGAAAACAACATCGTTAAACCACAGCGGTTTATGAGTCCGGTGAAAGCTGCATTTCCACTATATTTATAAAAGGCCCGTCTAAAAATAAACACTTTTCTATTATTATGGAAAATTAAAGCCAGCATTTCTGGGATATTATTCACAGGACATACGAGACAGAATCTTGCCATCATCTTTTTTCCTACAGACAGTCTACAGGGTGTCCAAAGTTGGCTTTGCTTACTTAAATTATCATTATCCTAAACAACAATTTCGAAATTCAATGCCGGGGTAATTCAAACTATTGATGTGAGCCAAAAGTATAAATTCTGCTTAAAAATAATACCGAACACTCAAGTCAAGCTTTCAGGTTGAATTTTTTCGGCTTCTGACTCTCACCATCGCATTATTATTTGATGTTTTTATCCCTGAGCTGGCCGGAACACGACAAAATACTTTCCCGTGAATTAAGTGAAATCGTGTTAGAGCCTGCCAAACATTCGGTAAATATTTATATAAAAGAGTAAAATCCATAGAACAAGGCTTATATAGAAACGTGTGTGAAGATAAGTGTGTCGCTAAAGTGGCGCGCCCTGGTGGCTGAGAATTAAA
>NW_026017110.1:464592-467628 GCF_020466585.1 Dendroctonus ponderosae | reverse complement strand
TCTGTTTAAATATTAATCTGTAATTCTACATAATACAGAGGTATTAGCGGTGAGCAACCCGATGCTATGAACTAGCTCTAATGAGAAAAATATCCCGTTTTCCACTTATTTGTTTCTTGATGAAACTGCCACCTGAATAATAAGCTAAGTGATTTCGACTTACCCAACAAAATATTCACAAATTACGTGTTGGAGAACATGGGGAAACATATCACAATCCAGTATGTGCAAGAAGCAGGAGGCACGAAATCATACAACTTATCACAGATTATATCGTCAGAAATGAATAAAATCGGCATGGGGTTTTTCTGTGGATGACAGCGAATAATCAACATTGACAGACGTCATGTCCATGACAAACCCATAAACAACAATGGGGAAGTTTTTTATTTGACATTTGACTTGCGTTATCGCATTCATCCACAGGATATTTTCCTACAGTGGGTTCTTTCATGATTTAATCTGTAGCTCTTTATCGCCTGTAGCGCCTCTGGCGACTATGAAATCAGTTGTTCTCGGTTAGGTTTTTAAGTGAGAGTGTCCAGGGCATGGTAAAGTGCTCATACACTACTCTAGTTTAATGGGCATCCACTTAACATAACGAAAGCGAAAGCCTACGTGCTTTGTTGTCGCTGCGAGGATTAAATCTCGATTTAAAACGGACATTTTAATTAACAAAAGACCCGAAGTACGGGAAACGCTAAACGCCAAACACAAAAGGGTTTAATATTTGGTCGGAAGCGATTAAGAGGGGCAAGACATGTAATGGAGGGCGTATTCACGGGTGTTGCGACAGATCACTTAGGCTGTTTAATCAAGATTAAGACTGATCCTCCAATCAATCCGAAACGTGTCATAAGCGAGCGGCCAAAGACGAATTGCTGGCTCTTCGGATTCCCATGAATGACTCTAACACTAGACTGGCGGCCATAAATTGTTGTCGGAAAAGCGGGCAAAAGAAAACATATCTAGTTAAAATCTAGGCGAAAAAGATTGGCATTTAAAAAGATATATTATTGTAGTTTGCCGAGGCAAGCAGCATTCATTTTCTACGTATAAGAAACTATCTGCTCTCCCTACAGTTCCGGCTTGTTGACAGCAATGGATGATCCTCTGGGAACTTGCGGAGTTATCATACAAAATCTACTTCTATTAGATTTATTCTTTTAGTTGCCCGCTTCAAGGGCCGTTAATATCGCAACCATATAACATTATTATCTTCCTAAATGTTAATGTGGTGTATTATGGCCGCGTATATTGTGAGCAAATGTGCAATTTCTCATGTAAAGTTTGCGAGGGTGAAATCTAGTGAATGTTCATTGTGATTTGTTCCATCTGTATCAGATGAACTGAAAAATGTATTAGTCATGCTCAAAATGAGTGCGGGAATTCTAAATAAATGCGGGTTTTCAACGGCGGATTTTTTTAACAACTGAAAAATTTTCGTTGTCTTCAGCGTCAATAAACCTCCAGTAATTGGCTGTAGATTGGATGAAATTGATCGAACACTTGAAAGTTGTTGATTTCTACCTTTAAACAAATTTAATTAAGGATTAGTTGAGTGTAAACATGATAATTTGACCGAAGACTCTCAGTTGCGCGCAAAATACAAAAAAGTTCTGACGAAAAATGTAACGTTCGCTTGCAAAATGCTCAAAAAAGTAAATGCAATCCGAATCAGCTAGGAGGCAAAGTTGACTAATGACTATACTACAAAAGACGAATCTAAATCGGTTAAAAACTAGAGATTGCATTTTTTCTGCCCCCTGTAGAATCAGTTTATAATAGCGAAATTTATAATAGTGAAATGCGAAAATCTACAGGGTGTTTTTTTAGTGCCGTTGATGCGCCACTGACCGACCGAACAAATTTTTGAATTCATTGTCCAATTTAAGAATTTCGTTTTCGTCAAAATTAAATAATTTAAACTCATTTAAGTTTATGAAATTAATTTCACAATAAATTGAAATATTCGATGCATTTTTGTGAATTTTTATTTGGATTAGTTTACAGTCGATAAACCTCAATTACTGTAAATTAAGTTAACTCGTCAGCCATCCCCTACTTTAACTTCAAGTTGTACTTCAAGCTTTCACAAAAAATTTGAACAAAAGGACAGAAAAAATGTATAAGAAAATTCGTAGAAAATCACCCAGAAACTCTACATGGACTTATGTTTGGGCAAATAACTCGGGAACGAAGGCAGATACGAAAAAACTACTCGAGGTTAAAAAAATCTTAAATTTAACATCAACTTCAACAATTTGTTCAGTCAATGTCAGTGGCGCACCACAAAAAAGTTAGGTGGGAAAAAGGGGGTATGCCTCTAGAAAAAAAACACCCTGTAGATTTTCGCAACCAGTTGGCTTACCTACGGCTAAGGAGTCTAAACAGTAGCCTCCGTTAAAAAGTTTGAGCAAAATTTCTCATAAACTGTAGGAGTTAAAGATAAAATACCAAACATTTTTTGAAACTTTAACACCCTGTATCTTGTTAACCATGGGTCTGAGAAAATTAAATTAAATGGAAACTCCACTTGTTTTGAGGTCCTCTACACTCCCCTGCTCTGTGTCTCTAAGGTTGTGAATCACCCTGTATATTGAAAACGGCTTCGCTTTTGAGATACAGGGTGGCAAAGCAAAACAAACACTTTTTCTTGTTATTTTTTGATAATTCATGCAAATCTTGAGACACTGTAATAAAAGTCTAAACTAATCATTGAAAATTTACTTTAGAAATACAAAATTGTTTAGTTTAAGTTCGTTACTTTGTTATGAATACTTTGCATAATTTTTTTTTTTTAATCTTGAAAACGGTTTCTGTTAGCGACTTTATGACGGTATGAAGAATACCTTTCATACGTAAATAGGAACGGAAAATGGTTTTATTTTGAAATCAGGTTGATACGGGTAGGCACAAAAAAGTAATTTTTATTTAAAAATTGAATACAGTAAAGTCCGCTTATAATGAACCCGGTTATAGTGAACTTTCGGTTAAAACGAACTTTTTTCCTTTAATTGAAACGTCGTCCATAAA
>NW_026017110.1:460530-463593 GCF_020466585.1 Dendroctonus ponderosae | reverse complement strand
ACCCTTGCAGACGTCTCTCCCACATCTCAAGAAAAAACTTATTGAGAATCTGACAAGAGCCTTTTTTCAATAGCAAATAGGAATGAACAAAAAGTTATAAATATTTTAAGCTAAAATTTGTACCATTTATTAAGTGTACAAAAAACTTCAGAAAAAGATATAGGTAGCTCGATTTTGTAGAAGCAAAAGTAAATTAATTATAGAAAATTTAAAAACGCAAAAATTGGCGTTTTTTTCGTTTTTTTGAGTTAACAAAAAAAATGAACGGATTGAAATTTAGTCAAACTTTCAATATCGGTGGAGGCAACTGCTTTCTAAAGCTGCAAAAAATCTCAAATTGTTATTTGCCATCCACATTGAACTTAAACCTTTAAAATAGTGGATTTACAAAATTCCGACAATGTTAAAAAGAAATACAGTAAAGTCCGCTTATAATGAACCCGGTTATAGTAAACTTTCGGTTAAAACGAACTTTTCTCCTTTAATTGAAACGTCGTCCATAAAGACCAACGCATTTTTTTACTGGTTATAATGAACCCGTTTATAACGAATTTCCGGATATAACGATCACTTTTTAGGTTAGTTGTATATTCACTTTCCGTTTATAACGAACTTACACGCTCAGCAAGACGAATCGTGCGGAATTGTTTATATTAGTGAGAGCGAGAAACAAGCAGTGACTTGTTGTTTTTTGCCGCGTTATGTTTGTAAATCGTTTTAGAATGGAAAAACAAAAATGCAAAGATTTTTCACTAAATGAAAAGTACGAGATTATTAACAAAATAAAAAGTGGAGTATAACAGAGTGACATTTGTAAGGAATTAGCACTTGCAAAGTCTACTGTTGCAACCATATGGAAAAACAGAGAAAACATTTTATCATCGTATGACAAAACAAATGTTAGATGTAGGAAGTTAAAATTATCTGCACATGAAAAGATTGACAAGAGACTTATTAAGTGGTTTACTCAAAAAAGACAAGAAAACGTTCCCAGAAGTGGCAGTGTTTTGCAAGAAAATGCTAGTGAAATGGGGAGTAAAATCAAAAACAAAAAGTTGTGTCTCAAAAACGACTTTTCTCAAAACGATTTTCTATCGACCGTTAAAGTTCTGCTACTGTAAACTGATACTTGAGGAGAACAATAAGAAAACTGCGATTTTCAAATCGCGAATTTCTTAAGGAAATACAAAAAGTTAAAGGCAACAATAAGCGAAGACCATTAAATCACCAATGCATGATGGACTTTCCAGTCAATGATTTTCCCGAATCGATGGCATTTAAAATAATTTATTTACGACATTCTTGGAACTCACCATCTCAAATACTTTTGCCAAAGTTCTCGAATAACAAAGTGGTGGAAACTGTATACGTAATCATTTCCCTGAATAGAAATAAAAGGATTTTTTTGTCGTTTTGCTATTTTTAGACAGTTATAAATACCAATAATTTTGCTCTTCAAAGTTCCACTTTTCTTATCTGGTCGAATCGACTTACAAGCCCATATTCACGAACAGAACGCCATTCCAGATCACGCGATTTGTCAAATTAACAACTGGTTTTCTTTACGCACCCGTTCCGCCCGAAAAAGTCTATAAAAAGAACCGGGGCTTTAATACATATAAAAAAATCACTTAGTCTTTTTTATGGGGCTGGTGAGCTTTATTTTATAGATTTGTAACTTGATCAAAATGAGGAACGTCCGTTGTGCTTCATTATACGGACGTTTTTTTTTTAATTTACATTTTATGTGGGCAAAAAGGGCTGCAGGAATAATCCTCTGGGTTACCACGGTTTATTCAAGAAATTCATCCCCGTTTAGACGCCAAGGTGAAAACAATGCACCAATTTCCACGTTGATTAATCCACGTCTTAAACAGCCATATAATTCCCGTGGCACGTTTTGCACGTTTCGCAACATTCGGCTATAAATTATCCGGTTTAGCCATATAGAAGTTCGTGCATCCTAATCACTAGCTGTCATGTATTTATTATTTCTCGAATTGACGTGCAGACATTTATATGCCTATATGTTGGCTTTTTACCTGTTGGCTAGATGTGTTCAGGCATTCGTTAATTGCTAAACCCGATCGCTCTACTGATTTGTAAGCAGATCATTTGCCAGTACATAATATTGTGTCATGCACGCGTTCTGCTTTTCATTTTCACTTAAGCGGTGCCTTTTTATCATGTCTTTGGTATGGAAAAAAATCGCCCATTTTATCTCAGTATCAGAATCTTTCTTGTACCGGTTGTTCATGTTGGCCGAATCAAAGTGTGAAGGACCTTTTTCAATTTTGGTTTTCCTCCATATCACTGAACTATTGAAAATTTGCAGCCTGCAAGCAAAAACTCACATTCATTGGCACTTTGAAACCACGAAAACGACCGTTAACACAGCGTTTAACATCCGACTGTTTTTGCAAGACAAATTTCCTGAATTAATAGGGGATAACCCCATGCAGAACGGAACTAGCATGTTGGCACACCTCCACATTTCGAAATGAATGTGGGAAAATATCTGAACAGCAAGTTTACTAACGGGGCGATTGGAAAAGTAACTTCAGTTCTCTGGCCTCCGAAATCACCCGACCTAACACCTCTCGACTATTACTTTAGGGTCGCATGCCAAGCTTTAGTTAAAAAAATGATGTGCGTCACGGGACGCTCGACAGAAGTGATAACTTCATAAATTAATAGAAACCATAAAATATTGAACATGTTTAACGCATGATGGCAATAATAATTAATAACTAACGACTAAAAAATAAATTAATTTTGGTGATTGGAAAACGTTCCATCTGTTTAAAGTAGACAGTAAAACGAGGAAGAGCTATAGATACAGGATACAGTTAACTTACTATATGTATACATAATGTTAAGCCATCGCGCGTAAGTTAAAAAAAAAATTCTAACGGAACTAATCCAAGGCTAAAAAAATTAAACTAAATTGAGAAGATTCAATCATAAAGGAATCAAAGGGTATATGAAGGGAAAAATCCATTTTGAAGCGTGGTAAGCACAATTAATCATAGAAATAATATAGAGAATTGAAAATAAGCCCTA
>NW_026017110.1:457774-459531 GCF_020466585.1 Dendroctonus ponderosae | reverse complement strand
CCCAAGCCTCAGGCGCGAAGAGGCCGGAGTGGTTCAAATCGGTTCACCCTCCCATAAAAAGTTATCACTGCAAAAAGTCCTGCGAACATGCAAAGAAGCGTACTCCACATGGCCAATCAAATTTGCTCAATCCGGCCAATAGCCAGCAACTTAAACATTTGACACTTTTCAGAAAGGGCTAAATCTTCAAGCGTTTTTAACTTCATTTATGTTCCATCACCAACTGATTAATCAGGTTTTGGTAAATTGTTTTCTGGAATTTATACGCTTTTTTGCAAACCGATTTTGTCGATATTGCCAGTTGTTGGGCAACGCCCCAAATTTCCCCACAACAGCGGCATTGACTCTGAAAAACTGCAACTTCAAAACTAGAAAAGGAGCACTTTGAAAAGTTCAAAATTGCCATCGGCAACACCTCGAAATGTTAAACAATTCCGTTCGTTAGAGCCAGACACACAGATCGGCAAAGTGTAGCGCGCCCGTTCAACACAAAACGTTATTAGAAAATTGCATTTTCTTTCATCTATTTAGCGGTGTTTAAAACCCAAGCACACTTGTGCCATAATATGGAAGCAAACAATTTCCCGCGAGGTTAACGAACTTGATCAGTTTGTTTTAACCCAATCTCGACACTTTCGGGATCAGGCAGATCGTCCTTGGAAGCACAAAGAGCGAAGGACCATTTTCCAGGACAGGCGGGAAGAGTTCCCCCGATGATAAATTGCCTTAAAATCCATCTTTTCTTAGGCGGCGCGAAAGCATATTGAGGAAAGTGTCAACTTCTCATGTGCGTCGACAATTACGCTCTATTATAAATGATGGCCGGGTCGGAGGAAAAAATTAAGAGTCGCCTCGCCTTGCTCCACTAAAAAACCCGCATCTAAGAGGGTCGGCGACTTAATTCAATTGAACGCAATTTTTCCTTAAATCCTTGACTTTGTTTGTTTTGGAGTGAAACTTGAGGATCACTTCACCTATCAGTCAAGCAGCTCTTCGACCTTAAGGTTGCTTTGATGTTGGAGGTTGGATGCGGATTGAATGCTCAACTAACTGAAAAGCGCTAGCTAATTTTTATTCGTAAAACTTTCTTGGAACTAAGAACCCAGTTGTGAAGAGGGCGGCTGAAATTCGCCCAATAATCTTGCACTTCCTCATATAGTTTTGGAACTAATATTGCTGTTATCTTTGCAGGGACTTGACAAGTAACAACATAACGAGTTTGAACGAGACATCTCTATGGCACTTTCCGAACCTCGAAGAAATGTAAGTAGCTTTAACACCCACTATCTCAAACAGTTAGAGTTTGGAGTTAAACTCCGTGGAATTCAGACAATTTTTGCCTCCAATGTGAATCTAAATTCGATGGCACTTTCGAAATAAAACCCCAGTTTAATGCGCCAAAACAAGCAATGAAGGACGCAAACCGTTTCGTATAACTAAGCGATGGTCCACTTATCTAGTTCAAATGAATTTAGTGCTAATAAATTTCCCAGGCTTAAGGACGGTTAATAAATGGCAAAGTTAAGGCAAATATACAATAACGCGATTGATCGGCAATTTTAACTGGAACGGCTATCGGCAATTTGTTAGCCGAGCGCAAATAACTTTGGCGCAACTTTCGACCATCTTTCAAGACGATAATAGCAAAATGCACTTTCCGAATTCACTTGATTGGATCGTTTTCGAAAATGACGCTAATAAAGCAGAGCGCAGCCACCGGAAAATCTCATTAGTTCTGTTCTGATTTTAACCGGAGA
>NW_026017110.1:454839-456967 GCF_020466585.1 Dendroctonus ponderosae | reverse complement strand
TCTTCGGTATTTCTTTATCAACTCTGCTCGAAGGTTAAAGTTCTCTAAATATGGACATTAGGAAAAGTTTCAACCAGCATCGGTTTTTAGGGCGATTGGCCGATGGACCAAATGCTCATTCTCCCTGGTTTGAATTGGATTGGAGCGTCTTAAAAATGGCCTTAAATTAGCGAACTCGATTCTTCCAGTCATGCAATACAATCGACAAACAAACACTAGAAAACCCAGCGGGAATTTAAAGCAGCAAGTTAATGAAATGAGCAATTAAGGGACAAGACTGTCTCAGCAGCCGTAGGCAGCGAAAGCGTCTGGGGCAGACGCTGAGAAGCTCAAACCAACTGCAAAATAGTTCTTGTTAAGATTTCCGTCAATCTAATGAAATGTTTTCTTTGCAGGATCTTATCAGACAACAAGTTGGACAGTATTCATTCCAATTCCTTTGCCAAAAATACTCAACTGAAAAGACTGTAAGTATCCACCCCCACAGGAATCTTTCGATAGGCTAATTTAATAAAAGTTGCACTATTACGTTCAAGGTTTTATTACAGCGTCTCGTCGACACCTAATTGAAATCCCTTCGGCAATTTTCCCGTAAATTTAATTCTATCTTTCACGGCATTTTTCTTGTCATTAATAACTTTCACACATTAAGTTCGGGCCGACATATTTCATTTGAGCGCTCCCCCGAATATAATCGATTAGCGTTTAATCAAAGTTCACCTGCCAGAAAAACTGTATGAGTTTTTGAGGCAGAATGAGATCTTCACTGCAGCTAAGATTTCCAGGCATGTTTGATTGTTCATTGAAAGTTTTCAGCGAAAACCCGTTTAAGAAACGTTGAAAATTGCTGTTTTTACTTTGTCTTTAAGGGCGCATTTCCGCATAACTATCATGTCTCGTGTGTAAGTCGCCTCAGATAGCACCCAAAGGAATAAAACACAGCACAACATCGTTTTTACGGCCCAAACAACATCCATCCATGCAAGCACAATAATTTGCGGGTGAAATAAAGCAATTGTCGAATGAATTTCCAGCTTTTGGCCAACGCAAAACGTTCTAAGCAATTCGGGGTGATTCAAAGCAGTTTCTGAGATGCGAAGGGCGTTAAATCAACGATAGTCAGTGGGTCAAAGGGAAAGTCGCAGGGTTTATTTGTGCCAGCGATCATAAATAACGCGACTACGTGGATCAAATGACCGAAATGGCCCGAAGCCAAAACGGTTCCACATACTAGAAAAGGATTAAACTTTATCCCTTATCGGGCGCTTTCCATCCCAAAATGGGACGACACTGCGACCTGCATCTATAAGCACCCCTAATGGGGTTATACACTTGCACTTAAAATGATAGTACAATAATAAAGTTGGGCAACAATTGTACATACATATAAAGTGGTTATTAGCGACTCACCCAGAAGAAGAGTAGGTCGCCGCGGTGTTTCTCCAAATCGCTCCCCATAGGGAATAAGGCCAGTTTTCGAAAAAAGAGGTTAAAGAATCCTCCCGGTTTTTATGTTCAGTTGAAGTATGCAAGGGTTCACATGATCGATAATTGAAGGTTTTTGGGCTACAAAGTTAGCAAATATCGCGTAACAAACTAAGTTCGCTGACCCGGCAACACCAGGCGAAAGATTTGGCAGATCGAAGAAATTGCAGTTAAAACCCGTATTTTTGAAATTAGGCAAAGGCGATTAGTTCAAACCTGGTTGTGGAAAATGTACAAAAGAACAGCACAATTAATATAAAATAAACACATTAAAAACAGGGACAAATTGAACAGAAACTTTTGCAATTGAAAATGATTAAGCGAATTTCGCTAACAACCTTGGAAAAATAAAGGCAAATTGAAACACAAAAGACGTCTGGACCAGGACACACTTAAATAGCAATATTTTCATGGGACCATCTATTTTTTTAAGTAGATATTTAACCACAAGACTGCAAACTCGATAACAATTGTTCTGGTGATTGTGCCAGTGCAGCGAAACTTGGAAACATTTCTATTACTGATGTCGGTCTTCCAAATTTCAATTGTGCAACAATTGCCATAATACGATAATCATATTTTTAAAACTTTTTCTGCAAAAAAACAATCACATTTCGAACTGAAATCATTCACATGAAACTAG
>NW_026017110.1:451591-454789 GCF_020466585.1 Dendroctonus ponderosae | reverse complement strand
TTGGAAAGAATGCCTTTGTAGAGGGTTTGCATTGCAAATAACCGATCGGCTCTATGTTTGTGCCGTCAAACAGTTTATGGGCCCGTAAAACGCCTGCTAACTTGCCGCTTTGAGAAGCTGGACCTGAAGAAAAAGCTGCAGAATGTGTCTTATCAATTATTTATGTTTGAATTTACTTAGAATCTAATGCTCCGATGTTTCCTTTCGGTTGCAGGATTCTACAAAACTGTGGTTTAAAACATATTCCATCCGAAGCGTTCAGGGCCTTGATCAAGCTGCAAACACTGTAAGTATGCTGGATGGCGTGTTTATTAATTACTTTCCTCTGCAGGTCAAATTGTTTGTTCCAAACTGTCCAGGTCGACATGTGAAATGCTTTTCCGTGAATCCAGTGGCGTTTTTGCGCCTTGTCCGATTGGGCAAGCTCGCAATAAATCAGCAATAGTAAGATGAGCCCCCAACATAGATCTTTCTTAACAAAAGGGAACTGAATGATAAATATACCCCTCCTCCAACAGGAGATATTGCGGCTGTGATTCTTTTAGCTGTCGACAGCACTAAAGTATCTTTTACCTAAATAAGATTTTTTGCTGGTGAAGGTATAAATCCTCCTTATTATAAAGCCGGAGGAAGCCTTTAATTTAATAATTCTGGGGAGGAGGGGATTTTTTGGTGGGTCGCTGACGGACTGACTGGGTTTTTCTTCCGCTCCTAATTTGAATGTCGCAACCGACATACACCAAGAAGTCCTCTTTCGTTGGAAGGAGCAGGAAACTGCAGGAACGTCTGTTCTGAGGCATCAAACGAAYCACGAAAATCACTGGGGCGAATAATTGARCTCGCAATTGCAGTTTCCAAATGTTTATCAAACACTAATATGTGACTAACAAATTGTATGTGATGTGACTAATCGATGCCTTCTGTGGAAGTAGATTCCAAATAATGTACAGGGAATTTCATTTATTTGCCGAAAACTTTAGTTTTGGTTAATAATCTGGGTGAACTTTTAGTCGCCCTGTGCACATGCTGTCGCTACTTCCTGATGAGACCAATTCAGCGATTGTACTAATCAGTGTCTATTTTACTCTAATTTCCCCTGGCAGACAAATTGGTTACAACGCCTTTGGACACTTGGAGGCCGATGCGTTCGAGTCGCTCCCGAATCTGCGCAGTTTGCGCATCGACGGCAACGATTTGCGCAGAATACCCGCGCAATCTTTAGCTGCGCTAACACGTTTAGAAGTTTTGTGAGTATAATGCGCTTATGCTTCCGCAGCTTTTCACATCTGCCCCGCCAATGGACAGAAATCGCACCAAAATGCTCCATTGATCAATTAATTAGTTTGTTTGTGTTGGATTGAAACTGTAGTAGAGTAGTTCAGATTGATTTTTGTTTCTTTTCTAAGGCTTTGTGTTGGGTGGAGGTGCCGCTCGGAATTTATACGTGTTGGTGGTGGACTAATATTTGTGTTTTTAACCGGCCAGTGCAAAATGTACATTTTTGTGGTGCCATTTAATAGTAGATTAGTTAATTAATGGAGACAATAAATGACCGAAGCCCAGGAATTAATTTGATTTATAATAAATTAATTCTTTAATTAAATTATGAAAACTATAGTCTAAGCGTTGCAAACTGAACTGAACTCCTTGGAGCCACTCTTTTCGTACCTTTAGCCACATTAGAAGAATCTACATACTGGCGAAAAGTTTGATCAATGGAATTACCTCATACAGTGAATTACTGGACCACACAGTCTACCAACCACATGAACGGACTGTTATATATGGAATATTAACAGCCGATAATTGGTTCAATTATGTTAAACTATGTACAGAACCAGATTATTTCGCTAAATTGCACCAGGCTGACATTAAGGATTTGTATATTTGTTGGTTGCGCATTATTTATACCCGCCTAATTATAACGAAAAACAAAGCCGATGGTGCAACATGTTGCACGGCTCTTGATGAAATGTCCATGTTGGGTTTCAATGAATTATCATGTTATTGTGCTGCTAAAGTTGTTTTAATTGCTCAGCACGCTACATATTTTGTGGACATGAACATCTGGCCAATTATCATGGGGCTCTGAAACAACTCACATGGAAATTCTTTAAGGACTTATGTGTAAATTCGAGGCATTTTAATGGGATTCGAACAAAACCAATGAAATTTGCAGATATGAAACTTTTTAAACTGGCTGAGCACTCAGTAGCAGTAAGGACAGACGACAAAAAATCATGAATCAAATAGGTAGATTAGCGAAACACGTCGGAATAAGTAGTGATGAAGAACACCAAAAAAATTGCTTTCAACTGTCTACATAAGCATAAGAGTTCAAGTAGCCACATGAAAATGAAGAAGTTAGGTGAAACCGGCAATAGAAATTTGGAATCAGTAAATTGGAATAAAAAATCAGAATTGTAAATTAACCGATTCCGAATGCGAAAAACACTGCTTTAAACCAAAGCAAAGACCTTGGCATAAATTTCTTCAGAATAGGAGCAAAGTCAAGAGCGATTGCAAAAAATTGACCTTTACTTAACTGGAGCTTCGCTTCTTCCACCGTTTTCAAACAATTAAACAATAGGCTGGCGCCGATACGAATTTTCCGATAGTAAAAAAAGGAATAACAAGTAAGAGGCAGGTGGAAAATGTTGTGGAGGTTCCAACTTTAAGAAAAAAAAAAATTAAACACGAAAACACTAAGTTTATGGGCCGAAAACGGGTTTTTGCGATTAGCAGCGAAGCGAAATTCAATCGCAGAGTTGTGGATAATACAAAAATCTAAAACTGTTGTATTTAACACTTTTTGATACAACCTCAAATTAACCGTCCAAATGGGGGAAAACCTATCTTTCAGTATTTAATTTTTTCCTTGCGCATAAAAGAATTGGTTTACATGAAAAATTGTTGAAAAATCTTTTTATGCTGAATAAGCACGACTTTTTCGTAGTTCAGAAGGCCACTAGTTTTCGCGTTATTTACATTTTTCGAAAGAACTGCCCTTTTCTTCCTAGAAAAATTGCCTCGATCTTTTTTTTAATTTGGAAAGTGTATTATTGGTCATTTTACTCGTTGTTAAGTCTACTTTAAAATGGCCTATGAGATGGTCGGCGGTTTATAAATCGCTGAACCGCTTAAAATTGAAAAAAGTTCAAAAACTGGAAAGTATCTGATGATTTTCGATTAAATTCT
>NW_026017110.1:448692-450592 GCF_020466585.1 Dendroctonus ponderosae | reverse complement strand
GAATTTCCATCATAGCAAATTTCAGTTGTCCAAACCTAGTGGAATCGACCTAAAGTATCACTTTCCTTGGCTCTTAAGCTGCGTTTTTCCGAGAAAATAGAAGAAAAACGCGCTCGAAAGCTTGTAATCTATTGACAGAGCAAAAACGTGTAAGTAATCGGAACCGATCATCATGCGGGTTTCAAATTCACGCGAATGGAAATGATGTGCCCGGAAGGTCGATAATCACCCTAAACTTTTGATATACGAGCGTTTTATTCAACAAATATGATATATGCGGATGACAAACGGTGGAAGCTCGGAAGAAGCTCGAAATTTGCCTGCTACAACTAATGTCGACTAATATTCGCATTCGTCATCATCCGTTTGGGCGGCTGGTGATTACTTCATTTTTGCCAAATAGAAATGTCGTTTTAGGCGATGACAAAGTGCAACTTTTTCCAAGAAATCTCAGCCGAAAAGAAAAATGTTAATGGAGAATGCGAACGGAAGACTGGAAAAAGTCCTGCATTTAACAGTGCCTTATTTAGTGCTACCACTTATTTTATTTTGAGCTATTAGTAGATTATTTGCATCCAGCCTGACTAGTAGAAGTTGATTATTTCAGCTTGTCCTCAGCATATCAAGAAACGTAATGTTTTCCTGTTCGTTTTCCAGGAATTTGGGAAACAACCAGCTTTCGACCATAAGTGACGGCTCATTTCCCGTAATGAACAGCCTGCTCATATTGTAAGTATTGCGAATCAGGCCAAATATGCGCGTTTCTTTGCAGGATACTCTGCATACTGCAGATTCAGGCTACTTAAAGTGTCATTGCGATTTCCCCGATGATTTATGACGCGAATTTATTCCAAGAGGGAATTTCAAACTGAAATTACAATGAAAAGTAGATCCGCTCTAAGCCATGTTTCGCTACGGAAAACTTTGCGTTGAAAAAGCTGTTTGGACTGATTAGGGTACATAAATTAGTTTACCATCTGAAGTTTCTGATAAAGAAATTGGCCTTCTTGGAGGGCCTGATGGTTGATGAAAAATTGAAACTTGCTACAGTTGTTGGCACCCCGAGAGTTTTTGGCACATTCTTCATAAAATAAGTAAATTTAGGGTCTCTAAAATATCGATTGACATCACAATAATTTTCTTCATATCTGACATCATTGTCGCTATGGTAACCGTTAAAACTGCAACCTAACCTGTAATTGGGTTTTGTTAATGTCAGTTCAAAGAGCTGTGTGTCGTTGGGTCTCGTAAGGTCAGGTGAGTTTTTCACAATTTGCTAAGGATCGATAGGAGTTTGGTGGCATTTAGATATTGTTCCGAGCGGGATTATTCACGATTATATTTATTTCTATTGATGGTAGAGGCAACAGAAGGCTTTACAAACGTAAAACCCTAGATAAAATACGCGGGAAGGTGTAATTCCTTTGGTGCCAATAACTGTCTTTTATAAAATAGAAAAAAATAGTGATTGGCCCATGGGGCCAATGACTGGGTTTTGGTTATGTTTTTTATTAAAAAGCGCAATCTTGTTGAAAGCCATCAATGTAAAATTTTAAACAATGAATGACTTGAAAAAAAGTTTTTTTGTGGCCTAGACAGTTGTTGGCCCAGTGCCAATCATTGTGTCTAATATGTGCCAATAACTCGATGTTTTACAGAATAATGCCGAAGGTAGTAAACTAAGAGCCCTGCCAGAAAAAATATTCAGAAGAAACTCTTAAACTAGCCTTAGAAGAAGTTGAAAATGGTGGCAGCAAGAAGGCCGTGGCCAAAAAATATAATATTCCTAGATCAACCTTGCAATTCAGGAAAAGTGCAAAATTCTCCAAAAGATCTCACGGACCTCCACCAATTTTAACGCCGGCAGAAGAACAGCTCTTGGTCAAATGGGCATCAGATT
>NW_026017110.1:442369-447693 GCF_020466585.1 Dendroctonus ponderosae | reverse complement strand
GAAACAACAAATTTTAAAAGACTGCACTCATAATATTCAGAAAGAAAAGACCACTTTTCTTGAAACATTTCCTCCAACAAATTCGGAAAATGTAGATAAAAAACCTTCTTATGTTAAACAACTCCGTTATGATCAGATGAATGATATCATTTAACTTGTTCACGGAAGCATTTCAATATGCCACCAAATGTGAAAACATGCGTTTGTAAGGTCTGTAACATAAATTTAAATAAATACTTTTGTCAAACGTATTCAACCTTTGTCACTGTAGGTGCCAATAACTGTATGATCAAGAGCCAATAATACTACTCGAAGAATAACTGCGATAATTTAGTATTTCAAGTTCAAGATTTATTTGAAAAATATGTATTAAAAAAAAAGGATTTTGTTTAGATAGTTTGATTCCTAAATCTTTGGTGCAACATATAGTGCTATGGGGGTTGCTATAAATTATTATTTTAAATTTTAGATCATAGAAATAGAAACTGATGTTTCTTAAAGTGCCAATATAATATAGTTTACCCTAGTTAAGGGTAGATTCAATTTATTCAACTTTTTTATGCGATCGACACAGTTTGCGGGAGTGTGCTGTTTATTTTTAACTCTGGACACCCCCGGTGCTTTAGGGTTGCCTACTGAGACAAAATGAGGGCAAACATGGAAAAGCCATATATTATGGAAAGCCTTAAGTATTTCTTTAAGGGGGTTTTCTTGGCGTTGTTTGGCGCACACTAAGAGGTCTTTGTTGAGCGCTTGGAAGGCTCAGAGGCCAGTAAGAAGTCGGTCCAGTTGGTAGATTTGAAGCTAGTTAGCCTTGCAGCCTCAACATTTTCCCGATTATCTATCATGGGTTGAACGATATGTGAATATAATTTCTTGCAGCGTATACCACCTACCCACTCGTAGTCAAATGCCGGGGAAAACGGCAAATTCCACTTTGCATCTTTTTACATAAAAAGCTCAAAGATCGACGTCGAGATTTTTCCTCGCTACTCCATTATGGAGAGAGGAAAATTATCTTGAAATGATAAGCCTTCGTCATTCGAAACACGACCGTGTGGGCCTTCGTGGGTTTGTGTTTCCAACTTTGTTTTTAAATATGCACAGCCAATAGTGTGGAGATAATTCAAATTAACAAGCAATAGAGTGTGCAAAAAAACTTCTGGAAAAGTTATGGAAACTTGCTGCTTGGCCCTCGCATGACATGCGATTCAACTTGGTCACGTACTTTCTTTGATATTGCTTTTCCATGTTTACTACCGTTCCTTTTCAATGCCATTTTTTCTACACAGTGCCAACATTAAGGCGTCTCCAGCAAACTGTTGTTCAGTTCGTAAGAAAAAGCTGAAAAACATCCACCTAAAGTGTGGCGCCTCAGATTAGGCAAACCTAAGCTATTGCTTGACCTGTTTGCTTTGTTCCAGATTGCTTAAGCGGAATCAAATCATGTCGATTGACGAGCTGGCGTTTTCGAATATCAGTTCCCTAAGAATACTGTAAGTATCGTGTGTGACCCACTTGCAAATGCGCCAAAAACGGAAATAATATTTATTGTTTGCGTGATAAAAAGTTTTTATTTGTTGGACTTAGCGAGCTGGATGACAACTATCTGACTCAAATTCCGCTGGCGATTACCAAACTTCCGGACCTGCAAGAGTTGTAAGTTTTCAAATGTTTGTTTGCTTTTCCACATCATTCTTCAAACGGCCAAAGCTGGAGCGCGGTTGGAACTTTAAAACAAAGAGTTGGAAATTTTGCTACTCTGAACAGTGAAGCGGTTGCAATTTTCCTCTGGCTGTAAACCGCCATATTTTTCGCAATTTTATTGCCCAACGAGCCAAGAGAGAATAGTGGCAACATACAAACTCGTTCAAAATTGACCAGTCTTTTGATGGTCTTTAACTATAAATTACTTGATGATATGAATATTTTTTTAAAGCCTTAATTGATCGCAAAAAATGCAATTTTGAATGGAACGAAGTGACGTTGGTTTGTTTTGCAGGTCAATATCAGGCAACAGGATTAAATACATTGCAGGTGGACTTTTGCAGCAAACTCCAGCGTTAGCCCTGTTGGAGTTGAAGGGAAATCCACTTGTGGCCGTCGATTTGCATGCTTTTTCCCATTTGCCCAGACTACGAAAGCTGCAAGTATTATATTGCGCTTATTTTTTTGCTAACTGTTGCATAACTAATACCGGCGCCAACAAATAACGTTGTTGAGGCTAAACTTTCTTTTAATTAATCTTGCTAAGCAAAAAGATGAACCGATTTTTTTACTGGGATAAAGTTCAAAGTTGTGTTAAGTAATGGTTTTAAAACACTTTTGGAGAAAGTTTTAACTTCCCTAATCGCTAGAAGCGACTTTAGAGGACGTGCACAGCGAGCTCGGCGATGCGACGCAACGCGATAATCACGGAAAACTTAAAAACCTCACTTAATAGGAAATTTCTGGGAGTTTCCAGATACTAAATCGAGACGATTGGTCGTTGAACACGGATTTTTCAAAAATTCGCAAAGAMGAAAGCAAACATTCCTGAATGCGGTCCATAACATCACTCGAAAGATAAAATCGGCTGCTTTAAGTGAGGRAAAAYTCACTTAATTAGGAAACTTCTGGGAGTTTCCAGGATGTTTTCAATTAGTAAGGGATAGCGATTGGCCGTTGATATAGATAGACGGTTTTAAAAAAATGTCAAGGAAAAACCAAAAGTTTTCCAAGCCTGCCCAGAATATCACTCGAAAGAAAAAATATGCGGCTTTAAATGAGGAAAACCTCATTTTAATAGGAATATTTTGCGAGTTTCAGGATTTTTTCAGATACTAACTCGAAGCGATTGATCGTTGGAAAACACGGATTTTTCAAAAATGTGCCAAGGAAAAACCAAAAATTCCTGAATGCGGTTCATGACATTATTCGAAACAGAAAATATGCGGCTTTAAACGAAGAAAAACTCACTTGAATGGGAAACTTCTGGGAGTTTCCAGGATGTTTTCAATTACAAAGAGAAAGCGATTGGCCATTGGAATAGATAGACGGATTTAAAAAAATGTCAAGAAAAACCAAAAATTTCTCAAGCCTGCCCAGAACATCATTCGAAAGAGAAAATATGCGGCTTTAAATGAGGAAAAACTCGCTTGAATAGGAAATTTTTGGGAGTTTTCAGGATTTTTTTAGTAGATACTAAATCAAGGCGATTGATCGTTGGCCAACACGAATTTTTCAAAAATTTGCCAAGGAAAAACTAAAAATTCCTGCATGCGGTCCATAACATCATTCGAAAAAAAAATATGCGGCTTTAAATGAGGAAAACCTCACGTTAATAGGAAATTTTCGGCAGTTTTCAGGATTTTAGTAGATACTAAATCAAAGCGATTGATCGTTGGGCAACATGGATTTTTCAAAATTTCGCCATAGTAAAATCAAAAATTCCTGAATGCGGTTCATAACATCACTCGAAAGATAAAATCGGCTGCTTTAAGTAAGGAGAAACTCTTTTGATTAGAAAAGGTTTGGGAGTTTCCAGGATGTATTCAATTAGTAAGGGATAGCGATTCGCCGTTGGTATAGACAGACCGATTTAAAAAAAAATTGTCTAGGAGAAACCAAAAATTTCTCAAGCGTACCCAGAATGTCACTCAAAAGAAAAAATATGCGGCTTTAAATGAGGGAAACCTCGTTTTAATAGGAAACTTTTGGTAGTTTTAAGGTTTTTTTCAGGATACTAAATCGAATCAATTGGCCGTTGCTAAACAGGGATTTTTGAAAAATTCACCCAGCTAAAACCAAATATTCCTGAATCCGGCCTATAACATCGCCCGAAAGAAAAAATTGGCAGCTTTAAGTGAGGAAAAACTGAGTTGATTAGGAAACTTCTGGGAGTTTCCAGGATGTTTCCAGTTACTAAGGAGAAGCGTTTGTTCGTTGGTATATACAGACGGATTTTAAAGAAAATGTGAAGAAAAAACCAAACATTTCTCAAGCTGACCCAGAATATTACTCGAAAGAGAAAATCTGCGGCTTGAAATGGGAAAAACCTCACTTTAATAGGAGATTTGTGGCACTTTCCAGAATTTTTTCCGATACCAAATCGAAGTGATTAGCCGTTGGAAAACACGAATTTCTCTCTTCTAATTACCGATGTCTCCAATAACAGCATGAGCGTAATGAATAAAAATCCATGGATAATGGAAAATACGACCTTTAACTCATAAGACAAGTCTTGTCTCTGTTGGTAATTAGAAAAAATAAAACTAGCTTTACAAACAACTGCATCGACTTTACCTTAAAGGCTCATAAAGTTGGATTATCCACATATTACACACGTACATTCTAATTATATTGAACAGCTACAATTAGACCCTACGGGGCATAGCTAAGGATGGCTCAAGTTGGTGCTTCAAACAACATTGAATAATGAATGGCATTAAAGTGGGAAATGCGATGAAATAAAGTTCTTCCGTAATCGATTAAAACCTTTTAGGATTCTCTCCGACGCCAAAGAGCTGTCAACGTTTCCCCATTTGAATGGAACCAGCGCTTTGGAGGTGCTCAGGCTGGATAGGGCGGGTTTGAACCATGTGCCCGCCTCTTTGTGCACTTTCTGCCCCAAACTGAAGAGCTTGTAAGTTCCACAGCTTATGGCGATTGGTTACCAAACACAGTTAATTTTCTTGTTCTCTAGGGACATTAAGTCCAATAAGCTGGAAGTGGTTCCGCAACTAAACAACTGTCGGGAAATCAGAGTATTGTAAGTTAATGGTCGGCTAATGTGAATAATTTAACTAAAAAGTGATTGTTTCTAGAGATTTAGCAAGTAATTTAATTAGGTCTATTGAAGCCAAGCCGTTTCGCGGGATGTACCAAATGCACGATTTGCTCCTGGCAAACAATAAAATCCAGTACATTCCTTACGACGCCTTTTACAACTTGTCACGTCTTCAAGTCTTGTAAGTGAAGTGGTTAAGAAATGGTTCGTAATCTGGAAGCTTTTTTTTAGGGATATGGAAAATAACCACATCTCCTTCATCCATCCCGATGCCTTTCTGCCCATTTCGAAAATCGAGGATTTGTAAGTGCCTTCGAACACCGTAGGGTAAACGCTACAGTTGTTGGCACCCCGAGAGTTATTGGCACATTCTTCATAAAATAATTAAATTTACGGCCTCGTATATATCGATTGACATCACAATAATGTTTTTAATATCTCACGTCATTGTCGCTATAGTAACCGTTAAAACTGCAACCTAACCTAAAATTGGGTTTTGTTAATGTCAGTTCAAAGAGCTGTGTGTCGTTGGGTCTCGTAAGATCAGGTGAGTTTT
>NW_026017110.1:439240-441370 GCF_020466585.1 Dendroctonus ponderosae | reverse complement strand
CCGTTTTGATCAAGATGATATTTGCGATATATCAACATATTTTGAAAATAATCAGCAAGTAGTTTCGGGTTTGTGTTTTCTTTGCACGTTCAACATTACTCCATAGTATAATGGCATTAAATGTTTCTATTGTAGCCGGAAAAACCATTTAACTTGTTCAAGGAAGCATTCCAATATGCCACCAAATGTGAAAACATTCGTTTGTAAGGCCTGCAACACAAATTTAAATAAATAATTTTGTCAAACGTAGTCAACCTTTGTCACTTTATGTGCCAATAACTGCGATAATTTAGTATTTCAAGTTCAAGATTTATTTGAAAAATTTGTATTGAAAAATAGGATTTTGTTTAAATAGTTTTATTCCTAAATCTGTTGTGCAATAGGGGTTGCTATAAATTATTATTTTAAATTTTAGATCATAGAAATAGAAACTGATGTTGCTTAAAGTGCCAATAACTATATAGTACATACTTTCCTGACTGTGTTTCAACTCCAAATCAAAATCAATTCCTGGGCTTCAGTCATTTATCGTCTATTTATCAATTAAAATACGTTTCGGTGTTTTCCACCATCATCAGTTTCTATGTGTAGCGTTGTTGCTACGTTAAGCCTTGGCATATATTTGTTGGCAAATATATGCCAAGGCTATATAGTTTACCCTATCTGTTTTATATCAAATCGTCTAAACTGCAGGAACTTGGGTAACAACGTCTTCCCACATTTGCCCTCGGCGGGGCTCGAGAAGCTGCTCCATTTGAAGACGTTCAACAACCCGAATTTGCGCGAGTTTCCACCGCCGGAAGATTTCCCCAGAATACAAACTCTCATACTGTCGTACGCCTACCATTGTTGCGCCTTCCTGCCGTTGAGTCCATCAAGTCCACCGCCCATAGCCAAAGACATCATCGTGTTTCCCGACATCGATGACATCGACCTGAATATCTGGAACAGTTCAGTCGATATCTGGCCATCACAGCGTACGTAGACCATTTGCTGGTTGTTCTTCTGGTCGATATTTCAAAGGCGTTTGCTTGCGATGTTTTGCAGAAAATCTGAGCAAAAGCTTCGGAAGCAAATTCGAAGCGATATGGGAGAACATCAGGTCCGATTTCACCTATCCCGGAAACTTTCCATCATACATGGAGGAGTACATATCGGAAGAAGATATTCCTGTGCGCTTTCCTGGCGACAGTTTAACAAGCGGTAAGATTTACGGTTGCATAAATAATCCATTTATGGTAGGGGTTTCAGCGACTTTGCAATTATTAATCTGCGTATCCTCGTAGATGCATCTCTAACAGTGTGAAACGTGTTTTCTTTAGAAGTTAGAAGTTATGCGACGATTCGAATTCGTTTACATTCTGCCTTGGCACCTGCTGAGTATCAGACATCCATTGAATTTATTATTTATTGGGGATAAGTAAGATATAAATCGCGGAATGCCGAGAGGGAAAAGTTGGAATTTGCAAACTGGGTGATTAGATGAACCCAATTGGAGCAACTCAAAGTAAATGGAGGTCCTTTCGTTGGCCAGGATTGGTTAGACGAGATTTTTTTTGAACCTACCCAGGTCGATTTGTCGCAACTTTTCCATATCTAACTATTCAAGAAACGGTTAAAAAAAATTTTTTTCGCCAGCAATTTAGATGTTTTCGAAATAGCAGCTTTATATCGAAAACCGTTATTATTTATGCACCGAAATCTAGTCACATCTGTGGATAGATCGTGTTAAGTTCCATAAAAAGTTGGGATTCACTTGTTTCTAGGACTAATAATAAGCTACAAATTGACGCCTTTCTAAATTAATGGAAAACTTTTCGAAATTTGGTCTAAAAACGCGAAAAACAGTTTCAGTTGTTGTTTTTGTTGTTTGTTGTTTCACGCAGCGCAGCTCACGTCTTCTGCTTCAAAAATCAGTAGCTTCCCAACTGGGGCCAGTAGCAACTTGAAAGTTACACAGTCTTTAGAAGAAAGTTTATTTTACAAATGGTAAAAATTTCTCGAAAATTCAGCTGAATCCTGATTTTTTGCAATCGAATAAATATTAGTCTGAAAATGGTTGATTCAGGTCACTGCGTCGTCTGCTTCAAAAATCAGTAGCTTCCCAACTGGGGCCAGTAGCAACTTGAA
>NW_026017110.1:435848-438241 GCF_020466585.1 Dendroctonus ponderosae | reverse complement strand
TAAAAATTTCTCGAAAATTCCACTGAATCCTGATATTTTTACCATCGAATAACTGTTAGTTTCAAAAGGGTTGATTTCAGCTCACTGCGTCTTCTGCTTCAAAAAGCCGTACCTTCCCAACTGGGGCCAGTAGAAACTTAAAATTTACACAATATTTAGAAGACAGTCCATTTTACAAATGATAAAAATTTCACGAAAATTCCACTGAACTCTGATTTTTGCCAGCCGAGTAAACGTTGGTCTGAAAATGGGTGATTTTGCTATGCGCTGTATGGAAATTTGGAATTATTTTTGAATAGAGTTAATGAAATGTAGCGTGAACCACAGGGAACAGAATACTGTAATTAGGAGAACCTTTAGAATTGAACAGAAACTCTTTTCAAGATGGCTACACTTCCGGTTATACCGGAAGTAGGTATCAACTTGCTTATTTTGAATGGAACACCCTGTATATTATTACGTTTCTTAATTTCACGTCAAATTCCAAATATGTTTCATGTATACAGGGTGATTTACGTAGACCGTGCATTAGAAGTTTTCCAACTTGAGAAGAAGTTGTGTAAGAAACAAAAAACCGTTATAACCAGTAAAAAAATACGCTGGTCTTTATGAATGACGTTTCAACGAAAGGAAAAAAGTTCGTTTTAACCGAAAGTCCACTATAACCAGGTTCATTATAAGCGGACTTTACTATAATTAATAATCATGCCCAGACGCTTAAATTATACAAACGAAGATTATTTAAACTTTTTTATTTATTATTTATGGAGTATGTGATAAAGTTATATCAAGAACCGTTTATGTATTATTAATTATTATTATATCAATCACTGGTATTAAGACGTATTCAAAATTCTTGAAATTTTCTATAATTTGTTTAACAGCACAGCATGAAGGCTTCTGTTTTTGTGGATATCGAATGACAAATGTCACAAATGGCACATGTTCTTGATACAGCCTTATCACGTTTTTCATAAATAATTTTTAATTATATTTAGATTTAAATAATCTTCGTTTGTATGATTGAAGCGCCTGGGCATGATTATTAATTATTTTTAAAAGGTATCTGACAGCTGTCTGAATCCCTTGGCATGTTATTGTATTAAAAATGGCCAGTTTCGCCATGGCAACTAAGAGTGACAGGATGTAGATGCTGCAAAATAGCCAAATGAAAACTTTAAATTGGAAATATTCCGAAAACTAAACACTTTTGGAATAGACATCGTTAAACAAACTTACACTTATTTTTAATACGGAATATGACAAAATTATCAAAAATGGGGGTTTCCATTTGAAATAATTGATTTTGGGCGGTTTTCTCAACTGTATTTTGAAACTAATTTTTTTAACACTTTGTATTAATAGTTTTTAAAATGTTTTCGAAATTCCATTAAGGTAAGTCCTTTTCAACAATAAATGCGACTCAAATTAAGTATGACAAATTCCCTTATAGGAAAAATGAATAATTATTCGAGTGGCTGCAACTGTCATTTTTTACATAAAATTCCAAATATATCAAAAACGGTTACACTTGGCTACAGGATATTGCATATGAAATATATTTCGAATTTGGAGTAGAATTCAAAAATGTAATCATATATAGGGCGTTCCATTTAAAATAAGCAAGTTGCTACCTACTTCTGGTATGACCGGAAGTGTGGCTATTTTGAAAATATTTTAGACCGTTTGCCCCCAATGACACTGTCCAATTTTCAAATTTCTGCTAATTACAGTTTGTACACACACGAAACATCAGAACAGAAACGCTAAAAAGAACAAAACACTTTCGATCACTAACATACAAGGACAAAGAAATTAGTACAAATACCGCGGCAAAAATATATAAAGTGATCTGCAGAGCCCTCTTGGACTACGGACATATACTCATCGCCAACGGAACAGAAAGGACAAAACGATACGTACAAACAACAGAACAAATTGCACTGAGACTAATAACACGAATAAGACACCCCCAAAACCCACTGCACAACCCTTCCAACCAACTACTCTACGAACGCACAAACATGACAAAAATTTCGGAAAGCCTAATACACTTGCAGACAAAATGGACAAACAACCCCCACAACTGGACCATACTGGATCCCCTTTGCCTCACAAGACCGTTGGGGAACGAAAACACTCCCGTTTTCGTTCCACAACAGATACTTTACTAGAACACCTACAAACGCAACTGAACTAAGGACTAAAATATGTTTGTTTTGTAAGCCAAGAATTTTAATTTTTTTCATTTTTTTTGTATAGCTGATTCATTTATACGAGTTTTAGGAATAGGAATTAATTTTAGAATAAGCTAGGCTAAGACACATATGTACTAAACAAGGGCAGAAAGACCGATTGGGTCGATAGCCTTTTTCTGTAGGAAATAAAGATTA
>NW_026017110.1:428947-434849 GCF_020466585.1 Dendroctonus ponderosae | reverse complement strand
ACTAAAATTTTGCGGTTAGTTCGAGCAGCAAGTTTGGGTTTGATAACGGGTTGTTGACGTCATGGACCCAAATGGTTCCTTGATAAGATGATTTTGCGATGAGAATCGTAATGTTTCTCACTTTTGCAACGATGCCAGTGTTTCCAGTTTCTTAAACTGCGTTTCAAAAAACGCAGTTTGCGAAACGTACCGAAGCGCTGGTGAAAACGGTTCGTCGTTAAACGCGTTTAACATAAACTTAGTTTCGTCAAACTGCGTTTCGCTTGTTTCTGATGAAGATGGGCCTAAAGCGAGCCCATTTAATTTCAGGGTTCCTGGCCGTCGTGGATGCCTCCACTCTAGGGGAATTCCGCATGTACGCCATTCCTTGGCAAATGTCTCCTGGATGCCAATTGGCCGGATTTCTCGGCGTCCTCAGCTCCGAGCTGTCCGTCTATACGTTGGCCGTGATTACGTTGGAACGGAATTACGCCATCACTCATGCAATGCACCTCAATAAGCGTTTATCTTTGCGGCACGCCGGCTACATCATGGTATGCGGCTGGAGTTTCGCCATTATAATGGCGATCCTTCCCCTGTTCAGCGTGTCGGATTATCGCAAGTTCGCCGTGTGCCTGCCCTTCGAGATAAAAGACGTAATCAGCCTCACCTACGTGGTCTTTCTCATGCTTATTAACGGCGTCGCCTTCTTAATCCTGATGGGCTGCTACCTGAAAATGTACTGCGCCATCCGCGGCTCCCAAGCCTGGAACTCCAACGATTCGCGCATCGCCAAGCGAATGGCTCTCTTGGTCTTTACCGACTTTCTCTGCTGGTCGCCGATCGCCTTTTTTTCGCTCACCGCCTCCTTCGGCCTGCAGCTGATCAGTCTGGAGCAGGCCAAGGTGTTCACGGTGTTCGTTCTGCCGTTGAATTCCTGCTGCAACCCGTTTTTGTACGCGATCCTGACGAAGCAGTTCAAGAAGGACTGCGTCATGATATGCAAAGCCATTGAGGAGAGCCGAGTGACCAGAGGCATCGGCCGCTGTCGGCACAGCTCCAACTTCAGCAACCGGCAGACTCCCGCCAACACAAACAGCTTGGCCGATAGGTAAGTTGCATGGCTGAACAATGCGAGCAAACTGACGAGTTGGACTCGCAAAATTAGAATCATTCCAATACGGCCACTTTTCCGGTCATACCGGGAGTGCGTATCAACTTGGTTATTTTAAATGGAACACCCCATATATTGGAACGCTTACACTGTTCAAGCAAACCACTTCTGAAGATGCAAGCCASTCGTGCTTGCGAAACGTCAGSAAGAAATTCCATTTTACGACGGCCTAAAAACCCAATAGTTTCAAGGAATGGTCTCGAAAATCTGTYTYTKWTACCCCATATATTKTTACATTTTTACATTCCATCCCAAGTTCTAAATGTATACAGGGTTATTCACGCTATACGGCACGGACGTTTGCGGCTAGCCCGAGTTAAAATCACTTCCTTGGAAAGGGAGTTTTTAAAACAATTTTTATTTCGATTGATATGGATTTCAGCTTCAAGATACAACTGTTCGTTATTACAGACTTGTGAGAATATATAGTGAATTAATGCTGATGAGTTTACATGCTATCTGTGAAACTGAAGAACATTATGTGCCTGGTAAGCATAAGTAGATATTTCCTTATGCTTAGCTGCGAAATAGAATATCATGAATTTGTGAAGTTGGCTAAATAGGATATCATAACTCCCGTTTGTTTTTTGCAAAGTATTATTTCATGAATCCATAGAGGCCTATCGAGTGCACATTTAAAAAATATTAATTCATAAAATAATACTTTCTAAAAATCAAACGGTTTAGCCGCAAACTTGCGTGCCGTATAGCGTGAATAACCCTGTACAGTAAACCCAGCATTATGTATAATGTCATACATCTAGGTTTAGTCGTTTTTGATATGTTTCAAATTTTATGTAAAAATGACAGTTGTAGGCAAAATTATTAATTTTCCCTAGAAGGAAATATGGGTTACTTGATTCGAGTCGCAAGTTGAGAAAACCGCCTTTGTGTAAAGTCGTCTATTCCAAAAGTGCATATTTTTCAAAATTTTGCCAATTGACAGTTTTCATTCAGGCCCTCTCAGTTGTTTGCAGCTGTCAGTTACTCAGTATGACAGCGAGCTCTCTGCCTGTCACGCCCTCACTCATGCAATCTCAATAAACGTTGACCAATCATGAAAACTGATTGTCTGTTGCAATTTCGAAGATCATCAAGAGAAAACCAAAACCACCAACCGCCGCCTCAATGCACCTGCAATACGAAACTTCTTGGCGAAAAGAAACAGCCGAAACCGGCGCCCCGCCTGGAAAGACAGCCGAGCACTAAAGATTGGCTTCTGGGCAAAGCGCGCTGGTTGCTGTGCGTAAGAAGACCCACGCGACATCGGCGCCCTCCCAGCAACACGTACACGTACCAAATTGCGGAAATTCAGCAGAAGCAACACAAAAGGGCGTCGTCGATGTCTTCTAGTGAGAATTTCAGCTCGTCCAGGTATAGTGAAACCGCCGAAGAAACTGAGTTAACTTTGAGAACTTCCATCATCGCTTCAGATCGGACTCATGGAGGAACAATGCGCACAACTGCGGCATCCCATTGCGCATGTTAGACCCGAAGCGGAGAGCGTCTTCATGGGTGGTGACTCGAAAGACGTCGCAGGACTCGAATTTGTCCAGTTCGAGGAACGATTCGTCAGGCTCGGCCACTACGGCCAGCACCAGCACGTGGCGCATGTCCCGATCGAGTGGGTCCAGTGAACCGTCGAGGATCATCCGAGTGAAGCCGAGACTGACCAGGCAGTACGCTTTTCATGACGAACTCGACCCACCTGGCTCACCAGGAAGACTAACAGTAAGAGCTTCAGAGACTCATTTTTTTACAAGCTTCTTGTTGGGAATTTCGCATCAAAAATTTTTGTCTTCAAAAAAGACAGAATTTCCTCCTTCCAATGCTAAGTTAACCCGGACGATTTCTTGCAATTTTCAGGTGCGATTTCTGACCACTATTCCTTCAGCTGCTGAGACCAGCATGCTAGAGGAAGAAGCCCAGTCCAGTGCAGCAGTGAGTCCTGCCAAAGAGTCGAACGTGCCGGAGCCATTCTATGCCATCCTGCATAGTCCCATATCTCCCGTCACGCCCGTGAGACGACAATCGATTGTCACGCTCCATCCGGCCTCGGAAGTGTTAAACAACAATAACGACGAGGTGCTGCTGGAAAAACCCAGCAGGAAAACGGGCACTAACATTAACATCACAAACAATGTCCTTGTCGATGAGGCCGATACAGGGATTTGTATGAAGAATTTAACGAAAATAGATTTAAGTGTTACTTGTAATGGTAGTCATAATGAGGCCAGTGTTGCAAGGCCGAGCAGCACTAGCACTAGTGTGAGCATAAAAGATGTTAGTTTAACGAACAACGGCAATTCTAGTCATTCGGGTGGGCAGGCCCCTCCCGAGGCTGGTTCCTCCAGCTGACAGTAGGTAATCCTAGAGTATTTAATGTAAGAGTGCGGTGCTAAAAGACAATTTTCTCATCCCTATTCCGTCAGTTAAAACAATTGTTAATAGTAGGTGTAATTATAAATTATACATATACTGAGGGTTCATGCATTCCCATCTTCAATCGGTCTTTCACTCCCACTCCCTGGGTGCATATTGTCTGATCCGTCCAGCCCATTGATAAATTGAAAAGGAGTGTAGGGGTTTTCCCCGAGATCTCATAATTTGCCTGAAAACTATCTGCATAAGAACAATATTCCATAGCTAAAACTCGATGATGGTGGGAAGCTGAACACTTGTATAAAACTGTATATAAACGGCCATACCTAACAGTAAAGGATTTATAGGTGTATAATAATAGAAAGCTGCCCTCATGAAAAAGTGCCATACTGAGTTTTAGACAAACGATTACCGTGAAAGCATAGCATAAAATTGTTGAGAAATTTGGAGTCATTATGTACAGGGTGTCGAATTTTATAGCCTTAGCCAGATTTTCAAATAAATATTTACATGTTCGTCTGCTTGTTTGAGAAGAAATTTCACTTTAACATTGTCAGTTTTTCAACCACATGATTGCGTTCGCAGACATTCACGCGAAACTTTGGTTTATCTTCCATTCCTGATATTCTGGTGATTCTCTTAACAAAACTTAGCACGAAGTATATCTTTCAGATTGTAGACGAAATGGTGAAGGGCATTGTACGTTAGCCAATAAAATTTATTTATACGGATGGGGTTTCAGAGTTGAAGTGGCAAAAGTGCCCGGAAGCTTCGGTTCAGCAAAACTGAATGAAAAATTAATATGGTTTCATAAAGGCTTCCCTTTCGAGAATTGGAGTTGTTAAGGGAAATTCATTTTTCTTRCGAAATTGCTTTAGAAAGGGCATGTTTTTGGATCAAAGACTAACGTYATGGACTTATGCTCTTCACTTCAATCCTGTAACACCCGGTATACAAATTACTTATATTTATCTGGATGTGGGCTAAATGAAGTGCTATTTATTTATTTGCTCTCGATAATAGTATTGTTTTTTAACTCGGATTTCAGATTGGTTCTGGTTTTTCCATTACTTTCGTCTTATTGTGTGCACAAAATGTATCCGTATATTTTAAGGCTGTTCGCTAAGTTGGAAAAGATGCGAAAGTATTAAATGGTTGTCTAAAAATGGGCGTAACGGTGAACGAAATATTAAGAATGTCGAAACGAAAGAGGAAAGAGATGATTTTTTGACCGAGACTCTAAAAATTCTCGAAACATTTGGCCTCCAGGATAACGGAAGGCGTAAAAAGTGTATTTTACAGTGGGAAAACTGAGCTTTCTTTTCGGATTTTTGCGCTGAAAGCCAAAAGTTCTGGTTGGAAGAGAAAATACTGTCTTTAAATTTAAATTTTCGTTTCGGCTTTCTGAAATTCAAGAGTATACAGGGTTTTAGGCATTAGCATTAGCAGGATGTCCCACCGGGAACCGCCGCGATTGATATCAGACAAACTGTAATTAGGAGAAATTTTAAAATTGTCATTGTGAGCAAGCGGTCTAAAATATTTTCAAATTGGCCACGTTTCCGGTTATACCGGAAGTAGGTATCAACTTGCTTATTTTAAATGGAACACCCTATATATTATTACATTTTTGAATTCTACTCCAAATTCCAAATGTATTTCATGAATATCCTATACCTGAGGCTAACCGATTTTGAGATATTTGAAATTTTATGAAAAAAATTACAGTTGCAGCCACTCGAATAATTATTAATTTTTCCTATAAGGGAATTTGTCATGCTTAATTTGAGTCGCATTTATTATTGGAAAGGACTTACTTTAAWGGAATTTCGAAAAMAGTTKGAAGAAGACTATTGATACGAASTGTTAAAAAAACAAGTTTCAAAATACAGGTGARAAAACCGCCCAAAATCAACTTTTTCAAATGGAAACCCCCATTTTTGATAATTTTGTCATATTCAGTATTAAAAATAAGTGTAAGTTTGTGTAAAGATGTCTATTCCAAAAGTGTTTAGTTTTCGAAATATTGCCAATTTAATATTTTCATATGGCTATTTTGCAGCATCTAMATCCTGTCACTCTTAGTTGCCATGACGAAACTGGCCATTTTTAATGTAATCAAATGCCAAAAGAATGCTGACAGCTGTCAGTTACCTTTGCCAGGGCACTTCAGTTATACAAATGAATATTATTTAAACTTATTTATTATTTATAAAAAATGTTATAAAGCTGTATCAAGAACATGTGCCACATTTGCCATTCGATATCCACGAAAACAGAAGCCTTCATGCTGTGCTGTTAAACAAATTATAGAAAATTTCAAGAATTTTGAATACGTCTTAATACCAGTGATTGATATAATAATAA
>NW_026017110.1:426097-428770 GCF_020466585.1 Dendroctonus ponderosae | reverse complement strand
ATTCCTTTGGCATTTGATTGTATTAAAAATGGCCACTTTCGTCATGGCAACTAGGAGTGACAGGATTTACAAGAAGATGCTGTAAAATAGCCATATGAAAACATTAAATTGGCAATATTTCGAAAACTAAACACTTTTGGAATAGACATCGTTACACAAACTTAAACTTATTTTTAATACTGAATATGACAAAATTATCAAAAATGGTGGTTTCCATTTGAAAAAGTTGATTTTGGGCGGTTTTTTCAACTGTAATTTGAAACTTGTTTTTTAAACACTTTGCATTAATAGTTTTCAAAATATTTTCGAAATTCCATTAAAGTAAGTCCTTTTCAACAATAAATGCGACTCAAACTAAGTATGACAAATYCCCATATAGGAAAAATTATTCGAGTGGCTGCAACTGTCATTTTTTTCATAAAATTTCAAATATCTCCAAATCGGTTAGCCTCAGGTATAGGATATTATCCATGAAATACATTTGAAATTTGGMGTAGAATTCAAAATGTAATAGTATATAGGGTGTTCCATTYAAAATAAGCRAGTTGATRYGCACTTCCGGTATAAYCGGAWGTGTGGCCATCTTGAAAATATTTTAGGCAGCATGCCCCCACTGCCCTCGGCACACTGCCCAATTTTCAAATTTCTGCTAATTACAGTTGCCASATATTAATCGCGGCGTTTCCCGTTGGGACACCCTGTATAAGAGGCGGATGGCAGTTTAKAGAGAGGAAGAGTTACGCATTTTTGTACTGAAACTATTTAAGCCGCTAGCAGTGAAAAACTTGCGAAATACAATTTCTCCTTTAGAAACTAATRAGTTTCATATTTGGTTTTACTTTAGATTAKATAGTGAGGAGTTATTTAGGTAACTAAATATAAAAGCTCTATATTATATTCGAAAGTAATAAGAGTTGCAGTGATAATACTCATTATATTTCATATGTATTCTAGATAATATAGGACACTAAGCCTATTTCACGATTGTAACGAAATCTCAAGATATTTTTTAATACGCAGAGGACACTGTAGACACTTACTAAGCGTTAATAATTTGTTGGACATTGTGGATTGTTAATTAATTAAATTATTTATTGAGTAAAGAACTGATAGGACCTTGTTAGCGTATCCATCTGCATTAACTGAGAGATGCCGACATAAAACAGATTCTTTCAGGGTGAAATTTCCAATATTTATTGCAAAATGTATGAGTAATATAATCTACCTCTTAAAAATATAATAAATATATTTATTGCAGTAACAATGAGTGTCATTTTTCAGAACCGGTCAGGGAGAATTTTAAATGTATATTTTGACTTGCTTATTTATCAGTCAAATTTAGCGTGCAGAGCATAAGATGAAGCAGATGACCGACTCGGACTGTAACAATTATCCCACAAACGTTGCTAAATTAAATTTCTGAACACTCACAACACTTACAAGAGGAAAAGGGTGCAGAACAAGTGCAAATGACAACAACAATTATTTTTAAATTTTAATTGAGGTCGAGAAATCTACACACAGTGTGAAAGTGTTAACACACTCTGGTATATTTTACCTTTAAATGCCTAAAAGACTGTGACAGATTTCAAAAATGACGATGGCATCTTTTTGGTTTTGGCTGAAAAATGGCAAAATTTTATAAAACCGCACTAAAATTCGAAGGTAAAAAAAATAGTGGAACTCGAAGCGTTAAATTCTGTCGCTATTTTACCCGCAATTTATTGTTCCACGTTGTTCCTAATTGCAAAAACAAGAGTGAAATTTTTAAACGTTTTCCGCGTGTGCATCCTCGACTAACCCAAACCAACGACCCATTCGGCTGTTGAATAGCTAATTCCATCTGCAGCAGCAAAATGCTGATCACATTGTTTCTGTTTATACAAATTACCTTCTACTGTTTATTATATAAAAGCGATCGCGGTTAAGTGGATGTCGCTGTTTCAGGTGTATGTTAATATGGGTTTTTAGTGGACAGCCTTGAGTTTTGCACTGCACGCGCCCATCCACCAAGCCATCCTTAATTGCCGCTCAAGATGGTTCCAACGGTTCGCTAAAATCGCAACTTCTGCTAATATTTACGGGTGAAATGAACGCGTTCACACGCACAATTGTGATCACAGGGTTGTTGCTGTTGTGTTGCCTGCTGACCGGTAAGTGGTTTGAAATTGAAAAGATTCAATGGAATTTATGCTCAAAATGTGGGAATTGGAAATAAATCTACTGCTAAGAAAATCTGGGATGATTTTCGTATGCAGCGCGAATCGCTAACTTGAGTGCAGTAAATCGAAGACAACTCGAATGAGGGCAGTTTAAAATACAGTTGAGTCCGGATATAGCGAACTTGAAAAATTAACTGGTTCGTTATATCCGGAGTTCGCTATAAGCGAATAATAATTCAAAAACACGTGGTGTTTTTTTTTGTTATTTTCACATAGAGTAGTAGAAGTTAGTAGGTATGACTAAAAAGGACACAAAAAGATAAACAAAATTCAATTGGAAATCTACTTCAAAAAGTCTGTAATTTTTCTTTGTACATTTCTGCTGCAAAAATAGATGCTATTTATGTAGTTTTCAGGATCACAAAAGGACTCCCAGATATGATTAGGAACTTGGCGTGATTGTAGAAAATTCCCAGTTTCTGAAACTTTTTTGGTCATTTCAGAAATGGTT
>NW_026017110.1:421902-425098 GCF_020466585.1 Dendroctonus ponderosae | reverse complement strand
GGTTCATTATAAGCGTACTTTACTGTATTTGAAATTTTATGAGAAAAATGACAGTTGCAGCCACTCGAATAATTATTAATATTTCCTATAAGGGAATTTGTCATATTTAATTTGAGTCGCATTTATTGTTCAAAAGGACTTACTTTAATGGAATTTTGAAAACATTTTGAAAACGATTAATTCAAAGTGTTAAAAAAACAAGTTTCAAATTACAGTTGAAAAAACCGCCCAAAATCAACTTTTTCAAATGGAAACCACCATTTTTGATAATTTTGTCACATTAAGTATTTAAAATAAGTGTATGTTTGTGTAACGATGTCTATTCCAAAAGTGTTTAGTTTTCGAAATATTGCCAATTTAATGTTTTCATATGGCTATTTTGCAGCATCTTCTTGTAAATCCTGTCACTCCTAGTTGCCATGACGAAAGTGGCCATTTTTAATGCAATCAAATGCCAAAGGAATTCTGACAGCTGTCTATGAAAATAATTAATAATCATGCCCGGGCGCATCAATTCTACAAACGAAGATTATTTAAAGTTATTTATTATTTATGGAAAATGTGATAAAGTTATATCAAGAACCGTTTATGTATCATTAATTATTATTATATCAATCACTGGCAATCACAAGACGTATTCAAAATTCTTGAAATTTTCAATAATATGTTTAACAGCACATCATGAAGGCTTCTGTTTTTGTGGATATCGAATGGCAAATGTGGCACATGTTCTTGATACAGCTTTATAACATTCTTTATAAATAATAAATAAGGTTAAATAATATTCAATTTGTATAACTGAAGTGCCCTGGCAAAGGTAACTGACAGCTGTCAGCATTCCTTTGGCATTTGATTGCATTAAAAATGGCCGCTTTCGTCATGGCAACTAAGAAGTGACAGGATTTAAAAGCAGGTGCTGCAAAATAGCCTAATGAAAATATTAAATTGGCAATATTTCGAAAACTAAACACTTTTGGAATAGACATCGTTACACAAACTTACGCTCATTTTTAATACTGAATATGACAAAATTATCAAAAATGGGGGTTTCCATTTGAAAAAGTTCATTTTGGGGGGTTTTTTCAACTGTAATTTGAAGCTTGTTTTTTTGACACTTTGCCTTAATAGTTTTCAAAATATTTTCCAAATTCCATTAAAGTAAGTCCTTTTCAACAATAAATGCGACTCAAACTAATTATGACAAATTCCCTTACAGGAAAAATTATTCGAGTGGCTGCAACTGTCATTTTTTTCATAAAATTTCAAATATCTCCAAATCGGTTAGCCTCAGGTATAGGATATTATCCACGAAATACATTTGGAATTTGGAGTAGAATTCAAAAATGTAATAATATGTGAACGCTTACACTGTTCAAGCAAACCACTTCTGAAGATGCACAGACCACTCGTGCTTGCGAAACGTCAGGAAGAAATTCTACCGAACGACGGCATAAAAACCCATTAGTTTCAAGGAATGGCCTCGAAAGTCCACCTCTATATATATGTTTATATTAAACCTTACATATTTGTGCAGCAAAGCAACTAACTTAATAGCTTTTTTGCCTTGATTGCAGTTTCGCACCTCATTGGATGACCGACCCCGATCATTCAGTATCGTGCCTTTACCAGAAGATCGGTGCTTCATGGTCCGGATGGCTTCCAAAGAATACAGAAGAAACAATCCACCATGGGGCCTTCTATTCAGTTTTACTTCGGCCGGGATTCCGGTTGATTTCCGTCAACACCAACTATTGCCATTCTTTAAGCTGGTAAGGCTCAGAGCAAATAATGGCCCCAGCAGAGATTCGACCCAAAAATGTTCGGTTCATTTGTTACAGGTGGCTTCTGGTCAACAGCACTGATCCAGCCAGCGAACTGAAGTGGTTGATAGCAGAATTGCAGAAGGCGGAGAGTAACAGCGAAAAGGTTCATATTATAGGTTGGTACCCATACTTAATCAGCTCGCGGCTCAATGAGATTTTTTCGCGTCTTTTTTTTTATTTTTTATTTTATGCGTAGGCCATATAGCGCCCGGTAGCTCGGACTGCATGAAAACCTGGTCCAGTAACTTTTACAACATCGTAAATCGCTATGAACACACGATAAAGGCGCTCTTCTATGGCCATAGTCATGCCGATGAGTTTGAGGTGTTCTACGAAGCCACCGATTTCAGCAGTAAGAACGCGTTTAGGAAACGTATCAGGTGGTGGAAAAGTAGAAAATTGTCCGATTTAAAATTCACAGGTGAAGGGCTTTTATCATCATCACTGTGTACATGACTAATGAAACGGCAGTGTGAATAGGCCTACAATTTTCTTCGGAAAGTGCAATTGAATTTGGCGCTTCACCGTCGTCTAGCAACGATAACACAAACAGCTACGTTTCATGACATAAAGCTGTCAACCAATGAAAGACAGATGCTTGACAGCGCTTGTGTGTCAAATTCAATTTGTGTGACTACATGAAGGTTTACCCCCGGTTGCACCGTTCTCGCTTTAAACACTGATTAGCTAAACACTGATTAGGTATATTTTAACCGGTGTTAGAAAAAAATACTTTGCACCGTCGCAAACTAATCGTCTGTTAGTTATTCAGAGAATCACTATGGCACCTCCGCTTTTTTGGCTTAGGTTGCTATCTTCATGATTATCGAATTTCATTTCACATAATCTTTACAATATATTGGTTATGTTATATTTTATTGTGTACTACTTGTCTTCATGTCAACGGTTGATCTAGGGGGGGGGGTNTGACCCCCCCTCCCCCATTCAATTCGCTATTCAACGATGCCAAAACGAATTCTTTGGCTTGAATGGTTCTTGAGAAACTTCGAAAAAAGCAGCGCCATGTTCAAGTGGATTTTGCAACTCAAAAAAAAAACCACGCAAATCTAAAACTTCTTGGATTCAAGCATTTTTTGAGAAAACTGCCAGCATTTCCTTATCGATGGTTTACTTTCTAAAAAGGCCATTTACTTCTCTCTAGAATGATGTACAAATGAGCGTTCTTGCTCATTTTGCCTCCGAGAAATGAATAAAAATGGGACGGAAAACATGGAATTTTGGCATAATCTTGCACCTATGTGTTTGATATTCAAATTTCGCTTTCTGGGTCAAAACTACTCAAATTTCCTCACTCACGTTGTTACGACTGAATCGAGTTTTCAATTCTCTATCCAACGATGCCAAAACGAATT
>NW_026017110.1:418491-420903 GCF_020466585.1 Dendroctonus ponderosae | reverse complement strand
AAGTTCGTTATAAACGGAAAGTGAATATACAACTAACCTAAAAAGTGATCGGTATATCCGGAAGTTCGTTATAAACGGGTTCGTTATAACCAGTAGAAAAATACGTCGGTCTTTTCCAAACTCCAAAACATCTTTCGATCACGTTTCCTGTTCGGATATGGTACTTATTGTATAGCCTTTCCGCTCTTGTTGCAGGATTAACTAAAGGGGCTAACAAATAGGATGTAAGACCATAGCCACTGTCACCCGTAATAAAAAAAATCAAGAAAATATACTAAACGGTCCCTAATCGGGCGCTAACCAGCCAAAAAGCGCCGGTTAATATAGCCGTTGTTTAGAATACACAAAACAGTGGTTAAGCGACGGTGCAACACATTCTTCGAACTAAACCACGATTAAATTTTTAATCACCGTTTAGTCAAACGGTGCAACCGGGCATTAAATGTCTAGAAGTAAAGCAAAATGTATCATTTAGGCAGGGCGACTGCAGTGGCCTATCTGGCACCGTCCGTAACAAGTTTTACCAACTACAATCCAGCGTTCCGCATTTACTACGTGGATGGCGATCATGAGAATACCACAAGGGTAAATTTGCGCGAAGAATTTGCTACAAATTTTCATCTTCGTTCACTGTTTAGGAAGTTTTGGAGCACGAAACGTGGACGTTCGATTTAGACACCGCAAATCTGCCAGGCAACGAACCCAATTGGTTCAAGTCGTACTCTGCTACCGATGAGTTTCAACTGAACAGCTTGAGGCCGAACGAGTGGAACAATTTAATCGAAAGAATGATCCAAGATGACGAACTGTTTCACAGGTTTTACCGGTAAGATGGATTTTAGCCCCTAATTGAATGAGCAACTGGCCGATTTCAGGAAAATAACAATTTTGCTACAAAATGTGCCATTTTTTTTGCTAGTGCTGCTTTAATTAGTGCGTTTTGGTAAATATCTGGAATTTTTTGCAGGAATTATTATAGGCATTCCCCAACAGCTCCGCCGTGCGACTCAAAGTGCAAGCTGCAAATTTTGTGCGATTTAAAATCGGCCAAATCGCACACGAAACACCAACTTTGCCATGAGCTCGAAACTGCCTTTCAAATGTGATTTTTTAATATATTTTTTCCAGAAGCGGGTGTTTCGATTATTGCATCAAGTGACAAGGTTTCTAATGCCCCACGAGAACGGCCTCATTTTGTATTTTCGGAAACTTCTGATTTTTAATTAGCCAGAACAGAGCAGAGAATCTAAGATTATTTTATTGTTTTGCATTCGGTATTATTGGTGATTGTCACTAATTTAATTATTGCTTTCGTTATTATTAAACTATTTGTATTTAATATGTCGCCTTAACTAAACTGTCTTTAGCTGCATACCTATTTTAGATGCAATTCCAGTTTTTCGGAGCAATTCTAGTTTTGTTTGGACACTTTTAATGAGTGAGGACTAGGAGTGATTAATTAATTAATTTATTAGGAGATAGATAGAGAAACTAATGGGTTTTTCGGGTTTTTAGGCGGTTGTTCGGTAGAATTTCCTCCTGGCGTTTCGCAAGCACGAGCAGGCGTGCATCTTCAGAAGTGGTTTGCTTGAACAGTGTTCGGGATGGGAAACGTCAGGAAAATCCATTAGGTTCATTAATTAATGTGTTGCATTTTACGTTTTAGTAATATGGACGATTCGTTCGGTTCTATAAAAAGGAAAAATAAAATAAAATAAAAATAAAAAAAAAGGCAGCTTAAAAATCGAGCTAGAATTTGACGGCAAAATGTTCCCAAAAATGGGTTATTTTAGCATGGACTTCTGGTCGCATCTTTTCTCCAAACTAAAAAAAATTGACACTCAGGCATAAATGTAATCTGAAAAAATCTGAAAATTTATGAACGATTGGTGCTCAATTTAAGAACACTTAGAAAAATGTTATCAATCTTGTCAATTTTTGACGAAGCACGGAATTTCGTGTGATTTTCCCGGCGAGCGAATTGAAATAAAACTGCAGGTTTTTCAAAAGTGTTCACTTTCAGAGTGAAATCCGACTTGAATCAGAGAATGAAGTGAATACTTTGGCGAGTTTATTAAAGATAAAAGTTATCTATCGATGCAGGACAGTACTGTTTGCTCTGCTGAGTAATTCGATGATAAAAATATGTACGTTCAACCAACAGGAAACATAAATGGATTCAAACAGTAGACGTGAATCTTTGCAGAGTTTAGGCTGCTAATCGACTAAGTGCTAAGTAAAGCGTTCAATTTTTAGCCCAAATCTGGTCCCAAAACAGTAGTGTATTTTTCAAGGTGACAAACAAGTGAGTGCAGCCAAACATCAATTTGCATTAACTTTTTTTACAAACTTCTTGTTGGGTATTTTGCCTCAAAAATGTTTGTCTTTAAACAAGACAGAATTTCCTCACGT
>NW_026017110.1:412714-417492 GCF_020466585.1 Dendroctonus ponderosae | reverse complement strand
AAACTTAGTTTCGTCAAACTGCGTTTCGCCTGTTTCTGATGAAAATGGGCCGAACTCCGCCTCTTTGTTAATTGTAGCAAAATAAAATCAGCTGAGTTTATAATATCTTATTCGCCAATTCATCCCAGCCCGAAATTCCGATTGAACCGCAATAATTGTTTAAACTACAGGCCAATTTACAAACATACTCTAGCAGAGTACGATTGTGATATTTAGTGTGCAGTAAAATCAATTAGCAGCCTGTATTATACATGTTAAACGACTCGGGGGGAAAAATGGGCTCTTCGTGCGACGAATGGTTGCGTCCCCATAAGTTGTTCATGCGAAGAGAAGACAACAATATATGGGTATCTGGCTGAGCGACCCTGACTTCGGAATAAATATTACCATTAAAGGTGAGGTTTAACAGCGGGCGATCAGGGCTCCCCTGCAGTGAGAATTACTGCCCGAGTGAATAACTATATACTTTATTACATACTAATAACATGATCGCATTAGCATGTGACTGTTATGTGAGGATATTAATCAGCCCAGCACCGTCCAAGCCGCTACCTTTCACTACATATAAACTCTCATCTACACACGAGAAGAAATTTTGCGATATTGCCTTAGTATGTGCGAAATCGATTGGGGAATGAGGTGATAAATATCGGATTATCACTCTTGTTAAAATGCATTTGCAAGCACATGAATTGGACCAATGAAAATAATACTTTAGTCGATTGTTTTTTGATCGATGACCTAAAGCGGGTGATTTTGTCTAAAAATCGTAATTTGCAAAATTAAGAGCCGTTGAGAAATATTTAGGGTAGAAATTTTTTTGGGAAAGCCGGTCCTTCTATGGAGAAATTTTCTGCATGACTGTTAGTATCGGGCCGAAAACCGTACAATTTTCTATAAAAATCTCAATTATCTTATTTTAAAAATAGAACATCAGATTGTCTGCAAAGTGTATTCTCGACACATTCATTGTGCAAACGAAAATTTCTATTCGCAACTGTTTGGAAGGAAACTCTCTCTGAATATTGGCAAGCGTAAACCTCTCAAACTTGCACATTCTTCCACTCTTTACCCTGAAACTCGGTCATTTCTAAACATTTTTCAGAATTTCAAACACTTTTAAAAAGCCCATAAACCTGGCATAAAAAGTTGTTTCACAGCCAACGTTCATTTTGGACAAGGTTTCAGCGGTAGGGGAGTTTAAAGGTTCAAAGACCTGAAGAGCTGGTTGATCCTGGAAACACGCTCTTTTGCTACTGGTTTGGCGGCGCAGCACGATTTGTTAACCCCGAACGGTATTTTTAGGAGCAACTCAATGGTTTAAAAAAAATTTCGCAATTAAAATTTTTTTAAGAACAATTTTTAAAATTTGCCAATTTTTTGAAAATCGCAAATGTGCACAATTTGCCCAAAAAATTGTACGTAAAATGCCACTTTTCATTAACATTTAACACAATTGATTTTCGTATATACAGGGTGATTCAAAATTGGCGTCATTCCTTTTAAGGGGCAATAGGGGCTCACTTGGAAGGTACGAGAAAAATATTGAAATTTTTTTTCGATAATTTCTAGAAGATATTAACAGTTGAAAATCGAAGTTCAACTTTGTTATTAAGCAATTATTTTGAAAGTGTTCCATGTTTAATTGGAAGCGTATTGGAATACTTAAGCATTCAAAAAGAAAAATCTTTGCTTCCAATTACGAAAACTTTTGATATCAAAAAAGTTGTCTTCAACAATTTTTGCTAAAATAGCATCAAATAAATACCGGCTCCATTCCTACTACGTACGTCAGATCACATTAAACCAATGGATTAGTGAACACCGGTATAAATTGAGCAGGAGTTAATTAGCCGAATATGAGAAGCTGCTCGAGAAGAGTGCATAATAACGTGATTACACAGGCACTTGTTTGGAGTTACAGACTCAAATGTATGTTTTTGAAATTTGTAAATAAATTAATAATTCGAGGTTATGACTTACGAAATAGGTTCCGTCATTCAACGATTCCTGTTGAATTTACCGGTTATCCTTGTCTATCTTATTGTCACTTTCTCTATTTATCCATGGTTACCGGAGTTTTAAATAATTACWAAGCAACCGGTATTYACGTAATGTTAATTAGGCAGATTACCTTGAAAAACATTGTTGCCGTTTTTCTAATAYAGTTTTTTGCAAATTTCTCAGTTTTTAWTAACAAYYAATWTTTTYTAMTATTTWTTCTGTACTCCTAAAACACCGMCAGACAACACCTCCAGAGGAATGAGGCCAATTTTGAATAACCCTGTAGTTTCGGAGAAAATTGGACTTGCAGTTAGAGAGACTCCAACTGCCACTCACATTGTTTGCACACTTATTTGTCCATAACTTCGCAACTGTTTGCAATATTTCAAAAAAAAAATGCCCTGAGTTGAGTGAGTTGCCACGGGCATTCGCTACAGTTTAGCTGTCTTGAAAAAATCAACTTTAATAAAGYTTTGGGATTTAATGARCCCTGAATGTTGGGCAAGCGTTCAASTGTTCSATTTGCGCATACCTCCACTCTTTTGCCAGTAACTTCGAYAAATGTTGAGATATTTGAAAAATTGCAAAACACCCAAAAAGCGCAAAGGAGTGTCTGCAAAAACTATTCCAGCCTCAAATTGGATAGCGGCAACAGCAAGGGAGTAAAACGAGTTCGAACTCAGAGAGTCGACAGTCCAGTCATGGAGCGGAATCGACTTTTTCTTGCTAAATTAAATGCTCGCGGACTTTTGTTCGGTTTTTATGAAACTTTGAGACTTTTCAGCTGGATAATAATATGCTGCTTTCACACGAGCTCTCGATTTAACATTAAGCTCATAAATTTCACTCAATTTTAGTGAATACAGCGCATTAAATCGTGCCTCAAAAATAGCATTGGCAACATTGGGAAATTGCTGCTCTTAGCGTAAAACATCGTTTAGACTGTGCATTTCTGTTTGATAAAAATGCACACGACACATAGATGGACAACTTTTCATCTCATTGAATGAAGCCAGAAGCTCCCAAAGGAATTTTCAAAGCACTTCTTTCAGCAAGTGCAGGTGAACATGGGAATTGCTGTACAATTTCCCTGTTTTGCGGAAAATAAAAGTCGTTTTTTGCCGACAATTAGCCAGTTTTTCGCAGTGTATAAGCATGTGCGTGCAAGCAACCGAAATTTCCTGTCGAGAATTAAAGTCCGGGCTGATTTATGGGAAAACCAAGACCCATAGCTAGCCATAATTTATCGGCTATGTTGCTACAACTGCGAACAGAAATCGTAAATGAAAATTTAACGGTTTTCATCTGAGCATAATAAACATTTCTTGAACGGGATTTGTGCAATACATAACCAGGCTTAATCCCACCATGCATATATTGATCAATAAGAGCTTATATTGACAGTGAACAACTTAGTGCTTGGATATACCTACATTTACATATTGCGAATCAGCACGTTTTCCAAATTCGCGGTGTTGCCAGATTGGGTTGAAAATATTATACAGGGTGGCTCAAAATTGGCGTCATTACTTTTAAGGGGCAATTGGGGCTCACTTGGAAGGCACGGGAAAAATAAATCGAATTTCAACTTTGTTATTAAGCATTATTTTGAAGGTGTTCCATGTTTAATTSGAAGCATATTGGAATACTTAAGMACTCAAAAAAAAATTACGATCTTTGCTTCAAAGTACAAAATTTTTGATATTCTAAAAGTTCTCTTCTACAATTTTTTGATGAAAAGTCAAAGCAGTAATGATGTTTTTTGGCATTAACAGATAGTTATAGGTGGATAGCCCTTGTCAAAAATAACAATAATTTGTCAAACTGTGACTTACTTTGAATTTTCTTTCACGAATTTGCGGATATGCGATTAGTTCAGTGGAAATGCTACAGCAATATAGCAGAAGCTGAAAAAACTCACGCCAAAAAAATGGCGAGGAGAGTGGGTTGAGGAAGAGAGTGGACGACAATTGATGTTCGGGTTCCAGACACTTAGAACAAGTATTGGACATAATTGCAGAAGAGCCTTTCAGGGRCCACTCAGAACATTGCACAACCACTGACACTTTCCCAGGTAGCAAATAAATACCGGCTACATTCCTACCACGTATGTRARATCACATTAAACCAATGGATTACTGAACACCGGTATAAATTGAGCAGGAGTTAACTAACCGAAGACGAGAAGCTGCTCGAGAAGAGTGCATAATGCGGTGATTGCACAGGCACTTGTTTGGAGTTACAGACTCAAATGTATGTTTTTGTAATTTGTAAACAAATTAATAATTCGAGGTTATGACTTTCGAAATAGGTTCCGTCATTCAACGATTCCTGTCGAATTTACCGGTTATCCTTGTCTATCTTATTGTCACTTTCTCTATTTATCCATGGTTACCGGAGTTTTAAATAATTACGAAGCAACCGGTAATAAGGTGATTACACAGACACTCCTTTAGAGTGCATGTTTTTGTAATTGGTAAGCAAATTAATAATTTGACGTTGTTTCATTTCTCAGTTTTTAATAACAATTATCTAATTTTGAATTTGAAATTGAAAATTTTGAATCAACTTTCATTAATAATTACAAATTTAAACCAATCATTTGGTGGCGTTATATTGATGACGTATTCGCCATTTACAGTCATGGCGAACAAAAACTTGATGAATTTTTATCTTATATGAATAATAAAGAACCAACAATTAAATTCACTATTGAAAAAGAACAAAATCACCAAATTCCTTTTCTCGATATACTAATTCAGAAAAATTTAGAC
>NW_026017110.1:409554-412563 GCF_020466585.1 Dendroctonus ponderosae | reverse complement strand
TAAAAGAAATTCTAAATTTCAATAATTATCCAAATTCTTGTATTGAAAAATGTTTTAACGAAATTGAATTCCCACGAACAAAACAAAATCAAAATAAATCTTTTACGAAACTTTTCATTCCATTTATTCCGGGACTTTCAGATCAAATTAAACGAGTAGGTAAAAAATTTAATATTAGGACTATCTTCAAAACTGAAAATACAATTAGAAGTAAAATTTCAGTAACAAAACCTCATGATATAATTGAAAATACAAAAATGTAATTTATAAAATTCCTTGCGAATGCAATAAATTTTATATACGGGAAACCTCAAGACCTTTACACAAAAGACTCAAAGAACACCAATCATACATAAAAACAGAGAATATCATAAATCACACATTTGTCAACATGCATTTGATAATTGCCATAAAATTCAATGGAATAATTCCACAATTTTAACAAAAGAACAATCCACAAAAAATCGTAAAATTAAATAAAGCGCACTAATTACTAATACCCAAAAAGAAGTTTGTAAAAAACAGTTATTTATTTTTACTTTTTTTCTGTACTCCTGAAACACCGCCAAACAACCCCTCCAGAGGAATGCGCCAATTTTTAATCGCCCTGTATATTTATATAATAATGTATAAAAACTGCAGCAGACAGAAGTAAAAAACCTGGCTGAGAGTATAAGGAATATATTTTTTCTTTATACTTAAGTAATAATCCTCTGATGAAGAGCTAGTTGTAACAATACGGATATTCACTGTCGCAAACCTCACTTTGCTTTAGCACTTCTGCTCTAGCAGGAAGGTATCGAAAGAAGGCGGTCTGGCCAAGCCGCAGGCTGCTCTTTGTCAAATCGAACGCTTCCTGCATTCCCCAAATAAATGGGGAGATCTTGCATATCAACAGCTGCACGCAACCGCTTTCCTCGTCCAGAGATTGCTGTTTTACGTACTCGATGACAAACTCGGGCAAGTTGCGACTGGTAATGTTCGTCATGAGGATGGCGATGTCGGCATTTTCGAGCACCCAATCAAGGGGATTTTCCGAGCCGATGTTTTCCGTCCGCCTGCTGGACTTCGACATCAGGGAGGTCCCTAACTGAAATCATGGAACCCGCCAGGTGGTTTCCGGCAGGGACAAAGCGAAGCTCCAACTTACCAATTGAGCCACAAATATTAACCCGTTAATTGCTATGGCGGCGATTTTCTCGGCCTCAAACCCCACAACCTTCAGGAACCCCGTGAAAACTTGACTGGTTGGATTTGTTGATTTTTTCCTGGAGTTTGCATAGTCCGTAAAAGCGTTGCTCACTAAGGATGCGACTTGTTTGGCTTGATCTGTCCGAAACAGTTTTTCAGTCAGCTTTAAACTCTTTAAAATGTCGATTAATTGGGACTTTGCGGCACTTGAGTGACGCGGCTTGCAACTAAGCACTAACAAAGTAAGAACCAGCGCTTTGAACATTTTATGGTTTATGGCCGAACGTAGGAGGAGGTTCGATTGAACCTCCTCCTTGGTTGGGCTCAGGCCCCTTGGTTGAGTGAGAATGAGGCCAGCACACAAGCAAGACGCCAATTAACTCTATTAATGGCTTGCAATTAGCTGCCTTTTCGCGTGGTTTTGGTCATCTGCACCATTGTAAAAAGAACCAGATAATCCGGTGTTTGAACAGACCGACAAATCTTAATTCTGTTTGCGCGGAAGACCCTCATGGGCAAATACAATATAAGAAATCTACTGGAAAATGGAAAAAAACTGACACTTTTCCAGGTAGCAAATAAATACCGGCTACATTCCTACCACGTATGTAAGATCACATTAAACCACTGGATTACTGAACACCGGTATACATTGAGCAGGATTATCATTGATTAACCGAACACGAAAAGCTGATCGAGAAGACTGCATAGTAAGGTGATTATGCAGGCACTTGTTTGGAGTTGCTGAATGGCACATACGCCTATCGGGTGCAGATTTTAAAAATATTTTTGTAATGTAGAGAGTGTGCCAAAAGCCCTAAAAGTATCAAAGTTGGGTTTTTTTTAAATGGAATGTCCTGTATATTATTGCATTTTTGGATTCGCTGAACAAAATAAGTGTCTCTTTTAATAAGGTTTCTAATACCTAAATCTTAAGGTTTTTTAAATAATACGAATTTAGTCAAAATCCAATCTAATTTTCACGTGTCAAATACTTTAGAAGTGCATATTTAAGTTATGTAAGCGTAAGTTACAGTGAAGTGTAACAAGATATAATAATTTATATCCCAATGATAATAAACTTGCCATGTTATACAGGGCGTCCACGAATTTAAACTCTAAACTCTCTCCGGTCTCAATTTAGCGACTTTTTGAAACACCCCCATATTTTTATGCTTTTCCCAACAAACTTTGAACGAGTTGAGCAAGCCAAGAAATTCAAAAAATTTCGTTGGTGCGGATTAATTTATCAGATAATCAGCCACTTTAGATTTACCTTAAACTTAACCGAAACGTGCCATACTTGTACCGTTTTTCTCTGTCGTTCAGCATGTTGCAAGCAGGTGCCATCTGGATATTAATCTTAATCAAGGAAATCACCACTGAAGAGCATCCGATCGATTTAGTGGACGTAAACGCCTTGACTGCATTGCCGTTGAACACACTTCTGAACATCAAAAGGAATATTGTGAGCTTTGATGCAGTTCGCACGCCCGACAATGCAACAGCAAAAGGTAATTATTGGAAATACCACATAAATTTAATATAAAAAACAGGAGAAAAGCCGTAATCTATGTTTATATTCAGACAATTCGACAGGTAATTTTGAGTCGCTGATCTAAGCATAAATGGTTAAGCTCAACCGAATTATATCGATGAATTTCAGTCTGAGGCCCATTTTCATCAGGAACAAGCGAAACGCAGTTTGACGAAACTAAGTTTATTTAAACGCGTTTAACGGTAGGTTTCCCAAACTGCGTTTATTGAAACGCAGTTTAAGAAACTGGAAACACTGGCATCGTTGCAAAAGTGAGAAAT
>NW_026017110.1:407237-408555 GCF_020466585.1 Dendroctonus ponderosae | reverse complement strand
GTTTAAGAACTTAATCCTCGGAGGTTGGCGGATTAAAGTTAAACGCGTTTAAGGCCAAAACAGTCGACGGTGCATACCGTTTACGATTTTTAAACCGGTTTAAGACTTAATCGCGATTAAAGTCTGTCGGTGCATACGGGCCTTAAGCAAGTAGAAAATTAAGTCCTGCGGACGCCCTTTCAGATCCTTATAAAATTCATTGAATAAACAAGGCAAGCGGAGGAGTCAGGAAGGATTTTACTGGGTAAACATGTTAGCTGGAATCTTAGTTGTGCTGAAACCCTTAAAATCTCTAGCAGAAATTTGCATGCAGCACCGAGAAGTTGGCTTATCGGCGACACAATTACAGACAGGACAGACAAAGTACATAAGCAACATTAAAATATTCGTAGACTTCTTCGAAAATTAAGTTATAAACTGGCCTACGTGCCATTTCTATTTTATTATTTTTCTGTCGACCGACAACAACAATTCTTTACACAGTGAGGTTAGATCAAGTCTTTAAACGGCGCTTAAAGCTATAAACGCCCAAAATCGGCCAGTTCGTTTCTGTAAGCGCGTTTAAGCACAAACTAAGTTTAAGGTTCTGGTGAAATCCGCTTCGCGCGCCAAACTGAGTTTCATACGTTAAACTGGTTTAAGATCGCTTGATGAAAATGGGCCTTAAAGAACTCGTTGTATCAACAGCATAATAAACTACGCTCTGCTTGTGTTGAGATAAATACATAGTTATTTTATTCCAATGCCCTTTTCCCTATTAATAATCTAATAGTAATTGCATGCAGGAAGGAAGTTGCTTAACGCTGTATTTTAAGTGTGTGCCATTTTATAGAGAACGGCCCTGAAGCTTTGCCCTTTCACGCACTACTGAACAAGCAGCATGAGTTTTACGCACACGTTGCGGATGAGGAGGGCAGCAAATACCAAACGAAAGGCATTTCGAAAGTTTTCCAAACGTCCGTCACCTCGTTGGCATTTTTGGCTTTCGGCGGCTATCTGTTGTTCCTCATCATTGCAGCCATCAAAGCCAAACAGCAGAATTACATGTACGACCCCAACACTGCTCAGATCATGCAGGCGATGATCAACGCTCAGATCAACAAGCGGAAGAAGAAGAAACGCAGACCAATACGTGGAGACGGCAGCTTGGGATACAAAGGACAGGATTCGTTGGAGTTTCAGCCGTACAAGCAGCAAAGAGCGATTTCGCATAGCGATGTTAATGTTGATGGCATGTATAAAGCGCTGTTGGACTTGTGTGAGGGCTACAGGAAAATTGTCAATCGTTCATAAATGCGATCTGGAAATGTAATGGAAT
>NW_026017110.1:404308-406238 GCF_020466585.1 Dendroctonus ponderosae | reverse complement strand
GGTAAAAAATTTAATATTAGGACTATCTTCAAAACTGAAAATACAATTAGAAGTAAAATTTCAGTAACAAAACCTCATGATATAATTGAAAATACGAAAAACGTAATTTATAAAATTCCTTGCAAATGCAATAAATCTTATATAGGAGAAACCTCAAGACCATTACACAAAAGACTCAAAGAACACCAATCATACATAAAAAACAGAGAATATCATAAATCACACATTTGTCAACATGCATTTGATAATTGCCATAAAATTCAATGGAAAAATTCCACAATTTTAACAAAAGAACAATCTGCAAAAAAACCGTAAAATTAAAGAAAGCGCACTAATTTAAAAAAAAATTAATTTATTAGATATAAAAGAACATTCTCGCTTACTAAAACGTTTGCATTGATGTCTGAAATTGTTGTTGTGAAAAAGCAAGCAAACCAAAATCATTTTTTGCGCAAAAACCATGAATGCTACAATATTTTTCAAAGAGCCCAAAAATGTTCAAAAAGGATTAGTGCTTCCTTAAAAGTTCAAAAAAAAATTAGTTGATAAAAGTTCCAAATAAAAAGTTCTGGTAGTTTTCGTACCAAGCCACTCAACATTTCACCACTTACCCAAAGCGGATAAACTCGGTTGCTTCATCAAAACTTACATAGAAAAAATCACAGCAAGTTTTATCAAAATCTATCGAAACCATCATCCCGATATTTCGAAAAAAAATAAATTTTTCAAGAACTTTGACCATCAGTAGCAGTGGAGCCAGACATTTTTTTAAAATAAAACTTACGTCAGATTGTCCTCTTTGAAGCCAAAGAATGTCTGCTTAGGAGACACCCTGTATTTTCGTTAATTCTAACTGAAAACAAAGCACAGCCATGGTGCAAACAAATCGCATCCAGTATACAAACTGGCTTGGTTTCCATGGAAACCACCGTAGTTGACGTGGACGAACATTGGTTGCACCATGAATGCAGTTATTGAGCTAGTGGGTTTTTCGGCTGTTTAGGGCGTCTTAGAAAAAATATTTTCTGCAAGTCATTTGTGCGTACACATGATTAAATGTGTTTTGCTGGCTGCGGAGGTTCTGCATTATTACAAATTTCTAAACATACATTCACTGATTGAAATGTGAAAAAGAAACCTAACTTTTTGCAATTATTTGTATGGGTTTGAAAAATAGGTAGCACTAGGTATGGGTTTTTTCCTTTTGACAACGGATGGAAATTTTCAGACTAGCTTTCGGCTTCTTTTTGCTGCTCCACTTTCAGGACTTTTTGACAAATTTTTGCCAGTAACATGAGAAACGCATCGCAGCAAAACATTTCCCCGATTTTAATAACCGTGAGCGAGCAACACGGTTGTTAAACCCTGTAAATATTTATGAAACTCCATCAATCCAATATTTCGATACTTGTGTATTATGGTGACTCCTTTTACGAGCCGATCGGCGCAACATAAATAAACAAAATTTATTTCGCGATTCCCTCATAACCCAAATCGAACCTGGAGCAGATGACTACATTATTTTCATCTATCTTAAGATCGGGAAAAATAAACCTCCTCCGACGTGCTCTTGACTTCAGATCACCGCCTTTATGAACGATCGGCGTCCCAGCCAATCAGATGCTCGCATACAGCGGCTGGCTCCGCCTTCCGGCCTTCGAGTGACTTAAGTCTTAAGTACCTCAGCCTCTGGACCACCTAAATCGACTCGCCTAATATTCCGCCTCAATTAGTGTCTGTTTGTCGGCGCTGAAGTTCGTGTGTGGCCTGGTGCGCGTTCAACACTTAGCTACTGTGTGTTTTGTTTGCCGAGAAGAGATCATGCCATCGCTGGACCGATTCCGTTTTCTGCTCACGGATTTATTATGGTAGGTGGTTGAGCACGGGTTGCTCCGCATCGGCATCACAAACCTTAACAAACATGTTCAAC
>NW_026017110.1:397298-403309 GCF_020466585.1 Dendroctonus ponderosae | reverse complement strand
AAAGTGCCGCACAGTCAGACGCGATGAATCAACGAAAAACTCAAAAACGAAAAATACTTTTGATGTTCAGAGTTGTGCGCTCAATAAGGACGAGTGTGCTCTAAATGCGATACCTAGTTAAGAACATTTTGCGCACGATTTGAAAAAACTGTAGCAAAAACCATTTTTCATCGCGATTTTTTAAAATAAATTTATCCGAAATGAAACAGACTCTTCAAGTTTAGAGTTGTGGGTGCTGTAATGAAGAGTGCGCTCTAAATGTCGTCAAAATTTCTTCAAACCTTCAAAAATTCACTCAAATCACACATGAGATGCTGAATTTTGCGCACTTTGTAAATATAGATCTGAAAGAGAACGCTTTAACGCCACTGCAGACTATTCAATAAAAAATAACAACTTGGAAAATTGACATTCAGATGAGCCTGATCAGAAGCTTCAGATGAGCCTGATGTAAAAATATACAGGGTGATTCAAAATTGGCATTCCTTTTAAGGGGTATTAGGGGCTCACTGGGAAGGTATGAGAAAAATATTTATATTTTTTCGATTTCGAAACATTTCACGCTGTAGAAACTTTATCAGAACCACTAATTTCCGCTTCAAACTGAACAAGCATTTAATACAGGGTGTCCCGTAAAGACATGTAAATGAGCTGCCAATTGAATATCGTATGGCCTAAGTTTTATTGAGAAAAAATGTGCGGTGATTCATTCAGTTATTGATGGTCAAAGTGAAAAATTTCGTTTTCTAAGATCGGAAGCGCGCTCAGATGGATTTTAATGAAACTCTCTTTGAATTGACGCTACCAAGTTTGTCTGCTTTCGGCAAGCCAGGAATTCTTAAGCGCCTTGATTCGAAAACTACCAGAACTTTCAATTTGGTAGCCAAAATCAACTGAATTTTTTGAGGCGATCCTTTTTGGACATTTTTGGGCTCTTTGTAAAACGTTGTGGCATTCATAGCTTTTGCGCAAAAAAATTATGTTTCCTTGCAGTTTAACAATTTCAGACAGTCTGCAAACGTAGGTTTAAAAACTAAAACAATTTTCATCAATTTTTAACTGACCGACATGGTCAAAGGCTTAGTTCTACTTTTAAATCGCGATTTTGAGAAAACTAATAATCCAAAAGCAGCCACCTTTAGTACATATAAAAGACATCATGATCCTTTCGATCGCTCAAAATTTTAGAGTTCCAGCTCAAAAAAAATGACGGAGCTATGAATTTTCGAAAAACCGCCCAAAAAACTAACAATCCGATTGGGGCGTTCGACCCCTCATTTTGTAGATAGTTTTATTATCTACAAATCATTTCGTTGCGGCATTCCGATTGCTCCATTAGATTCAAAGTTGTAAACAGAAAAAACAAAATATCATTTTTGTGCAATAAACTAGACGTTAATGTCTACAACAATTTTTGTAGTTAACATTTTTCTGGAAATTTTAAATTAGATGCAAATGTGGGGTGGCCAAAGTTCAATCAATATGGGTTATTAACTCGAAAACAGTTGAAAATCATTACAGAACATTTATATGGAGAAGGCTTAGAATTGTGCGAGTAGTTTGAATATGCAATAAAAAGTAGGGCATCCTATTTAAAAAAAGGTAAGTTTGCTCTGCCACTTGCATTTGCGACACCCTGTATCAATTATCTAATATAATATCTACAACTTTTGTATTGAAGATTTTTCCTTAATTTGGAAATTGGATGCTAAATCGTGGTGGCCAAAGTTTCCTCTCTCCATCTCTCCATCCAGTGCTCCAGCTTAATCTGATGCTGAGAAATGGGCAAAAGTGTGGCAGAATCCATAACATTTAGGCCTAATCTTGCATATCTTATTCAAATTTCGCCGTTTATTTCAATTTTATTTCGTTTATTTGAAAATTTCCTGCGAAGTAACCAAAAGCTCAACCGCAACCAAACTTACACTATAACTAGGCTGACTGTTTGCCTAACAGAGAATGCTTTTCCCTATTAATGTGCCAATTTCTAACTTTTTGTTGAATATTTGAACAAAAAATGTGGTGAATTTTTTTTAACGTGTTAACATTCCAGTCTCAGACCTCGTAAAGCTTTTTATCTCGGCCTCGACTAAATCTCAGGTAAATCAAAGTGCGGCGCAGTTATAACTCATTATCGCATACAACTCAAAGCCCCACTCAACACAGTGTTACCCATGCCTAATTTTCATGTATTTATCCACTGCGATGTTTCACTTTTGAACATTTTTCTTTGACGATTTTAACGCTTTTTTCATATTAGCAGATTGAATTCTGCTGGTGGGTGCCAATCAGATATGCTGTCTGGAATACCGGGTTTCTTCAGCAGCCATTCTTACAATGTCTCACGCAACGATTCTGTATATAGCATGCAACCTATTAAGCCATTCGCCACCCGACCAAGTAAGTAAATATTTTTGAATTGCTGCAGTTTGGCTTGTTAGAAGGGGTAATTTAGTGCACTTGAACGGTAGGTAAGCAGTGAATAATCAGCAATCTGTAGTAGGCTTTTATGAATTTTTTTTTGCTCGATTGTATTCGAGGAATCAATCTAAATGATAAAGTAGCCTCTAAACATCGTATAGAACAACCAATAAACACACAATATAGTGCATAGCAATTTGTGTGTTTACACGTTTAGAGGCTGTTAAATGTCAGTCTCAATCTAACGGCATATACAAACATCTTCAGCTCTCTTCGCTGATTTTTATCGTTTGTTTATTAACTTTACCGCGAAGGAAAAATATCCCGTTGAAAACATTATTAGATGGTTCGATTTAAACAGTTCTCAGCCTCTAAAATACGGATTTTCGCATAAACTGTCATTTATTATACACCAGAATTTCAACAAATTTCATCGTGAACGTAAACGAACCGTGGGCGAACGCATGCTTTTTCTTCAAATAAACACGATTTCCGTTCGGAATTTGCTAATTAATTTTCGAATAAAAATCAAATATTTGGAAACAGTAAAGGGCGATGATGGTTAGTCGCCAGATTTGATATGCTCCAGTTATAAACAGTTTCAACAAGTTTTAAGGCAATTTTTATTGGCGGCTTTACCTCATTTTCCAATCTTAATTAACGGCTTGAACACATTTGCACTTAATCAATCAATACGCACGGCAATTGCCCGATTCGTTCATACGGTTTTAGCAGGCGCGGCTTTAACCATAAACCATGATTTATTAATTAGGGCTGACGAAATCGATATAATAATTTGTTCATATAACTCTCATAACAAAATAATTTGTTCTAAAAAATGTGAAAGCGTGCCAACATTTTGTTGCTCGCTTTTTGTCTTTATCAATATTTTGCGTTGTGAAGTGAGAAATTAAGCATGTGAAGAAAAGCATTTAAATAATGATCAAATGACACAACTTTCATCCAACTCCAACACTTCGAGGAACCGAACAATATAAACACACTCTGTTCCTTTATTCAATTTAACCCTCTTCTTTTAACAGGACAGAAGCATAGCGTGTATTCGAATGTTTCGATGCGATGAAAAATAAACAATCGCATGTGGATTTTCCAATAATCGTATAAACTTAAATAAATATACTTCCAGTTTACATCTTTGCCCAAATAGTAATTATTTATCAGGCTGGCAGTTAGTTGCTCTATCGTTTGTTTATTCGGGTAAATATTTTTGCTTTCACGTCCTAATAATAAAACTTAAGCGGAATAACGTGGAAGTGAATGCTGCAACTTTCAGCCTGTCTGTTTTTTAATAGTCTCATAATATAATGTTTAAAGTCGATGGAGAGTAGACAATCGACCCTAACAGTTCATGCTACTAGATATTTTTTCATCATTATTCCGAATAGGGTTGGGGAACTGCTTGTTTGTGAAGCTGCAAGCTCTTATTAAGTACACATCTTGATTATGTGGCATACAATAATTAATTTTTTATTCGAATGAATCAAAAACCGACTTTTTTCAGGCAGAAGCGATGATCAAAAAGAAGCACTTTTCTCTACTGTTCATTTGCCTTACTTTTACGCACATGTGCACAAAAGTAAATGAGACAAATTGAACCTGTCACTGCTTCTATATATTTTTCTAAGTATTTTCATTAAAAAGTAAACGACCTGTTTTTTAATTAATTACGTAGATTTATCGACACCTATTGATCATAATTTAAAGGTTACTTACAATTTGGAAATTATAATTATGGAAATTAATTATGTCAAATTATGTAATGACCATAACCTCACTCAAACTTATCGTTTGTCTGATGAAAATTCGAAAAGCAATCGATGCAAAATCGACATTTCGACATTCTTTATTTATAGGATCGTAACCGAAAGATCAATCGATTTGAAAGTTACCAGTAAAATTGACTGAAAGAACAGTCTTTCCAACAGTGACGTTTGCTTTGACACTGACATTTCAGAGTTTCGGAAAAACGATTTTTATCGTTGTTCTTCGACACGAACAGTCACAGATCATTCACATTTCACAGTTGTCATCTGACGGACCATATTTATGGATGATGTATGTCAAATAAACGTCAACTGTCAATTTTGACATTTTTCATTGACACATCATTGACAATGGTGTCCAAATATTCCAAATATGCATAATATGTCAATATTTTCTTTCTAACCTCAAATGTAGAATTTTTTTTCTGATTTTGGGTGGAAATTTTCAAAAAATTCCCCCGTTCAAACCGTTTGATGTGGAGAGATGGGAATTTTACATACAACATAGTATGATCCGGGGCTACAATCGTGGGCAGATACCATGATCGTAGATGGCGCTGTTTGCACAACATTGTCTTTATCGATAAAATGACAATCACCACTTTCCATCGCGGTGACATTCGGACTGTTTACATTTTTGACATATCTGTTCGACAGATCGATTACTGGATCTTTAGACCATCGATTGGTGTTGACACTTTGCCGATTGGTCCGTAAATAACTTTGGAAAAAATTTGAAAATGCTGAAAACCACCAAACACGTTTGTGCAGCCTTTTAGTAGAATCGTGCCGGTACGTTCGGTACGGTATCGATCGAACTCATAATTTCGACATGGACTTGGCATGCTTACATGTCTGTTTGTTGAGATTTTCAAGGTCATTCAACAAAGTTTTCGATAACCTTACTTTTGAGTGGAAAAATTTCTGATCATGCAATGTTTCGCTCAAATTTGATAGCAGGCATTTTTTTCTCAATCAACTCTCTAACGGTGTCGATACACCAATACCTTGGCTTTCGAACAGTGTTGTCAGTTTGCAAATCGGTTCATGTTTCGAATTTTCACAAGTTATTTTCCATCGTCATGTCAATCGGGTAGGTAACCTATCGAGCACTCTAGCGTCATTCTTGTTGACATTTCGAGCAAATGTCGAGTGATGACATTTGCATTATTTCGGATCGGCTACAATCTGCTGTTTGTTTGGTTGCCATAGTCACCCAACCATGTGCCACTTTGCTCGAAACATGTAGCTGACTTAGCTACGGATAACTTGAGTCGTTGCGTCACACTTTTTTCAATCGTTTGGTATCAATTTTACAACGATTGTGCCATATTTCGATTTTTGGTAAGCATTTTTCCATCAGGGTGCATTTTTTCGCAAATTTTTTATGCAGTTTTCATGTATAATGTCAGTTTTTGACAGCTGTCAACATTTTTCCTCCACATTTTGTTTAACCACCCTCGCCACCAACTCATTGGGCTTCGGATCGATTGATCACAATTTCAATGCTCCGCAACTTGACGTTTGTGTCGATTTTTTTCAGTTGAAAAATATGAAAAATTCCCTTAGCGACACCGTTGCTATGGAAACTTTCTTGGAAACTATCACACTTGGAAATTGGCAAATGTTCCACGTCGATTTCGATTTCATAGCCAATCTCACTGCCAGATGTGTCAATGTTGACAACTGTCACTGTACGGTACACGGTATTCTCCTGTCAAAAATCCCTTTTTTTGGTTGCCAGCGAAACCATTTGACGGCTGTCAAAATTTTTCCCCCACGCGTATCAACTTTCCCATCACAAAC
>NW_026017110.1:394494-396299 GCF_020466585.1 Dendroctonus ponderosae | reverse complement strand
GCAAATCTAAAACTTCCTGAATTCAAGCCTTTTCTGAGAAAACTGCCAACATTTCCCCATCCATGGTTCACTTTCTAAAAAGGCCATTTATTTATCTCTAGAATGATGTAAAAACGAGATTTCTTGCTCATTTTGCTTCCGAGAAACATGCAAAACGGGACGGAAAACATGAAATTTTGCAATAATCTTGCGCCACCCTTGCACAAAACACAAAACTAAAACATCAATTTAGGCAATACGAAAAAAATAGTTCAGATCCGCACTTGAGAGTTTAGATGCACTTTTTTTCGCCCAAATCTTGGTTTGTCTGCCTTCTGAATCAGGCACGCGCCCTTTCTACAATCGATTTTTAACCCAAAACTGTTATTTAAAGCACAACTGCCATTCACACGTACTTTAAACTTGGGGTGTTTTAATAATAAAACCGTCCAAGACGATAAAATCGACGTTTTCAGATAACTCTCAAGAAAATGTACAAAAAAGAGACTTCAATATTGCAGATATGTATGCCAAGATGGAGATCCACAATACCAATTCGATGATGAGAAACATTGATCGGGAGCCAATCAAGCTAAAATTTGGCATCGATCGGCTACTCTCGAATGACAATGAGGATCAAGAGGATGAGGAGAAAAACGTTTCGAGTAAAAGCCTTCCCATCTCCAAGCCACTGGCTCAGATGGCAGTTCCTTGCTCAGGCTGCGTATCATCCTTATTTAGATGCTGCAGGTAAGTCTGCCCCATGGGTTAAAATGAGTCGAATGTGCCAAGAGTGATATTTGCAGTTTAAAGTATCAAAAGATTAATAGGAACTTTGTGACGATGTGTGATGTTGGGCCTGAACGTTCGATTGCTTGAAATTGCCAAACCTAAATTTTAGTAGCAAACGAATCTGTTTACTGTTAAAAAAGAGTCCAAGAACAAATAACTAGAAGTTAATTTTTGGCTCTCATTTCGCCGTTTATTTCAAGTTTGAAAATTTCCTGCGAAGTAACCAAAAGCTCAACCGCAACCAAACTTACACTATAACTAGGCTGACTGGTTGCCTAACAGAGAATGCTTTTCCCTATTAATGTGCCAATTTCTAATTTTCACACTTTTTGTTGAATATTTGAACAAAAAATGTGGCGACTTTTTTTGGGTTCAAATTAAATTTCGACAAAGTGGTAAAACGTTGCCCCTAAACAATGTGATGACATTCTTTTTGTTAGGTGTTAAAATTCCATCTCGAGCCTCGTAAAGCACAATACAAAGTGCCGCACAGTCAGACGCGATGAATCAACGAAAAACTCAAAAACGAAAAATACTTTTGATGTTCAGAGTTGTGCGCTCAATAAGGACGAGTGTGCTCTAAATGCGATACCTAGTTAAGAACATTTTGCGCACGATTTGAAAAAACTGTAGCAAAAACCATTTTTCATCGCGATTTTTTAAAATAAATTTATCCGAAATGAAACAGACTCTTCAAGTTTAGAGTTGTGGGTGCTGTAATGAAGAGTGCGCTCTAAATGTCGTCAAAATTTCTTCAAACCTTCAAAAATTCACTCAAATCACACATGAGATGCTGAATTTTGCGCACTTTGTAAATATAGATCTGAAAGAGAACGCTTTAACGCCACTGCAGACTATTCAATAAAAAATAACAACTTGGAAAATTGACATTCAGATGAGCCTGATCAGAAGCTTCAGATGAGCCTGATGTAAAAATATACAGGGTGATTCAAAATTGGCATTCCTTTTAAGGGGTATTAGGGGCTCACTGGGAAGGTATGAGAAAAATATTTATATTTTTTCGATTTCGAAAC
>NW_026017110.1:388365-393495 GCF_020466585.1 Dendroctonus ponderosae | reverse complement strand
CGACTAAATCTCAGGTAAATCAAAGTGCGGCGCAGTTATAACTCATTATCGCATACAACTCAAAGCCCCACTCAACACAGTGTTACCCATGCCTAATTTTCATGTATTTATCCACTGCGATGTTTCACTTTTGAACATTTTTCTTTGACGATTTTAACGCTTTTTTCATATTAGCAGATTGAATTCTGCTGGTGGGTGCCAATCAGATATGCTGTCTGGAATACCGGGTTTCTTCAGCAGCCATTCTTACAATGTCTCACGCAACGATTCTGTATATAGCATGCAACCTATTAAGCCATTCGCCACCCGACCAAGTAAGTAAATATTTTTGAATTGCTGCAGTTTGGCTTGTTAGAAGGGGTAATTTAGTGCACTTGAACGGTAGGTAAGCAGTGAATAATCAGCAATCTGTAGTAGGCTTTTATGAATTTTTTTTTGCTCGATTGTATTCGAGGAATCAATCTAAATGATAAAGTAGCCTCTAAACATCGTATAGAACAACCAATAAACACACAATATAGTGCATAGCAATTTGTGTGTTTACACGTTTAGAGGCTGTTAAATGTCAGTCTCAATCTAACGGCATATACAAACATCTTCAGCTCTCTTCGCTGATTTTTATCGTTTGTTTATTAACTTTACCGCGAAGGAAAAATATCCCGTTGAAAACATTATTAGATGGTTCGATTTAAACAGTTCTCAGCCTCTAAAATACGGATTTTCGCATAAACTGTCATTTATTATACACCAGAATTTCAACAAATTTCATCGTGAACGTAAACGAACCGTGGGCGAACGCATGCTTTTTCTTCAAATAAACACGATTTCCGTTCGGAATTTGCTAATTAATTTTCGAATAAAAATCAAATATTTGGAAACAGTAAAGGGCGATGATGGTTAGTCGCCAGATTTGATATGCTCCAGTTATAAACAGTTTCAACAAGTTTTAAGGCAATTTTTATTGGCGGCTTTACCTCATTTTCCAATCTTAATTAACGGCTTGAACACATTTGCACTTAATCAATCAATACGCACGGCAATTGCCCGATTCGTTCATACGGTTTTAGCAGGCGCGGCTTTAACCATAAACCATGATTTATTAATTAGGGCTGACGAAATCGATATAATAATTTGTTCATATAACTCTCATAACAAAATAATTTGTTCTAAAAAATGTGAAAGCGTGCCAACATTTTGTTGCTCGCTTTTTGTCTTTATCAATATTTTGCGTTGTGAAGTGAGAAATTAAGCATGTGAAGAAAAGCATTTAAATAATGATCAAATGACACAACTTTCATCCAACTCCAACACTTCGAGGAACCGAACAATATAAACACACTCTGTTCCTTTATTCAATTTAACCCTCTTCTTTTAACAGGACAGAAGCATAGCGTGTATTCGAATGTTTCGATGCGATGAAAAATAAACAATCGCATGTGGATTTTCCAATAATCGTATAAACTTAAATAAATATACTTCCAGTTTACATCTTTGCCCAAATAGTAATTATTTATCAGGCTGGCAGTTAGTTGCTCTATCGTTTGTTTATTCGGGTAAATATTTTTGCTTTCACGTCCTAATAATAAAACTTAAGCGGAATAACGTGGAAGTGAATGCTGCAACTTTCAGCCTGTCTGTTTTTTAATAGTCTCATAATATAATGTTTAAAGTCGATGGAGAGTAGACAATCGACCCTAACAGTTCATGCTACTAGATATTTTTTCATCATTATTCCGAATAGGGTTGGGGAACTGCTTGTTTGTGAAGCTGCAAGCTCTTATTAAGTACACATCTTGATTATGTGGCATACAATAATTAATTTTTTATTCGAATGAATCAAAAACCGACTTTTTTCAGGCAGAAGCGATGATCAAAAAGAAGCACTTTTCTCTACTGTTCATTTGCCTTACTTTTACGCACATGTGCACAAAAGTAAATGAGACAAATTGAACCTGTCACTGCTTCTATATATTTTTCTAAGTATTTTCATTAAAAAGTAAACGACCTGTTTTTTAATTAATTACGTAGATTTATCGACACCTATTGATCATAATTTAAAGGTTACTTACAATTTGGAAATTATAATTATGGAAATTAATTATGTCAAATTATGTAATGACCATAACCTCACTCAAACTTATCGTTTGTCTGATGAAAATTCGAAAAGCAATCGATGCAAAATCGACATTTCGACATTCTTTATTTATAGGATCGTAACCGAAAGATCAATCGATTTGAAAGTTACCAGTAAAATTGACTGAAAGAACAGTCTTTCCAACAGTGACGTTTGCTTTGACACTGACATTTCAGAGTTTCGGAAAAACGATTTTTATCGTTGTTCTTCGACACGAACAGTCACAGATCATTCACATTTCACAGTTGTCATCTGACGGACCATATTTATGGATGATGTATGTCAAATAAACGTCAACTGTCAATTTTGACATTTTTCATTGACACATCATTGACAATGGTGTCCAAATATTCCAAATATGCATAATATGTCAATATTTTCTTTCTAACCTCAAATGTAGAATTTTTTTTCTGATTTTGGGTGGAAATTTTCAAAAAATTCCCCCGTTCAAACCGTTTGATGTGGAGAGATGGGAATTTTACATACAACATAGTATGATCCGGGGCTACAATCGTGGGCAGATACCATGATCGTAGATGGCGCTGTTTGCACAACATTGTCTTTATCGATAAAATGACAATCACCACTTTCCATCGCGGTGACATTCGGACTGTTTACATTTTTGACATATCTGTTCGACAGATCGATTACTGGATCTTTAGACCATCGATTGGTGTTGACACTTTGCCGATTGGTCCGTAAATAACTTTGGAAAAAATTTGAAAATGCTGAAAACCACCAAACACGTTTGTGCAGCCTTTTAGTAGAATCGTGCCGGTACGTTCGGTACGGTATCGATCGAACTCATAATTTCGACATGGACTTGGCATGCTTACATGTCTGTTTGTTGAGATTTTCAAGGTCATTCAACAAAGTTTTCGATAACCTTACTTTTGAGTGGAAAAATTTCTGATCATGCAATGTTTCGCTCAAATTTGATAGCAGGCATTTTTTTCTCAATCAACTCTCTAACGGTGTCGATACACCAATACCTTGGCTTTCGAACAGTGTTGTCAGTTTGCAAATCGGTTCATGTTTCGAATTTTCACAAGTTATTTTCCATCGTCATGTCAATCGGGTAGGTAACCTATCGAGCACTCTAGCGTCATTCTTGTTGACATTTCGAGCAAATGTCGAGTGATGACATTTGCATTATTTCGGATCGGCTACAATCTGCTGTTTGTTTGGTTGCCATAGTCACCCAACCATGTGCCACTTTGCTCGAAACATGTAGCTGACTTAGCTACGGATAACTTGAGTCGTTGCGTCACACTTTTTTCAATCGTTTGGTATCAATTTTACAACGATTGTGCCATATTTCGATTTTTGGTAAGCATTTTTCCATCAGGGTGCATTTTTTCGCAAATTTTTTATGCAGTTTTCATGTATAATGTCAGTTTTTGACAGCTGTCAACATTTTTCCTCCACATTTTGTTTAACCACCCTCGCCACCAACTCATTGGGCTTCGGATCGATTGATCACAATTTCAATGCTCCGCAACTTGACGTTTGTGTCGATTTTTTTCAGTTGAAAAATATGAAAAATTCCCTTAGCGACACCGTTGCTATGGAAACTTTCTTGGAAACTATCACACTTGGAAATTGGCAAATGTTCCACGTCGATTTCGATTTCATAGCCAATCTCACTGCCAGATGTGTCAATGTTGACAACTGTCACTGTACGGTACACGGTATTCTCCTGTCAAAAATCCCTTTTTTTGGTTGCCAGCGAAACCATTTGACGGCTGTCAAAATTTTTCCCCCACGCGTATCAACTTTCCCATCACAAACCGATTGGCGTCGTAATTCAATTGATCAATGTCAGTTTGACAGATTGAGAAATTTTTCAATTTTTTTCCGTGAATAACCATCGATTATTATTAATCGACATCATCTCGGGTGTCGACACTTTCTAAGAACTTTTCAACATCAAAAAGGGCATTAACATCAAATTTTAAATATGAAGTTGGGGCCCTTTATTTTTTGGGTATTTTTCTTTATTATAACTTATGGTTCGTGTTATGTCTTTCATTCGAATAAAAATACTGCTACTAACCTGTGAGGTCACCCTTATTTACCACATTTCCTTAGTGAGTTATTTTTATTTGGCTTTTAGTGACAAAAATTAAGGCAAGTTTATAAAAAGGTTTATGAGTAGATAAGTTCTATATTGTTGGGGCGGATTCATTTTTTTACAAACTTCTTTTTGGGTATTTCGCCTCAAAAATGTTTGTCTTTAAAAAAGACAGAATTTCCTCACGTCTTTTATTACAGATCCCGTGGAGGGCATTTAAATGATATTGTTTTTCACGTATAATGGCAAGGTTTAATCTTTCCATTGAATTAAAATGTTCTTCTTCATTTGAATATTTTGTGTGTTTTTTTTTGCTTTAAAGTTCGAATTTAGATACGGTATGCCATCAGCCAGACAAATCACATAAAACGGCGATGCTGATACAAAGGAAGACATAAAACGGCGATTGAATCAACACGACCACGCATGTTAGGTGTAGAATTCGAAAAGTGATCGAATTAATCCCGTTTTATATTGCCAGTCGTTAAATTAGCCACATAATGCTTTTATTACGCCAAATGTGCCCCGAACACACTTAAATACTCTTTCATAAGTACATATAAACTTACAACGTGCCATGTGTTTACACAAATGTGAAAATACTTAAAACTAAATTGTAAACGTAACCGTCTGAAGTGTTTACGTGATAATGGTAATAGAGCGATCTTTGTTTATGTTGAGTTCGAAATTTGGAACCCATCAACGGTTTTTAACATGTATATTTACAAACCAGTATAGTCTGTTTTAAGTTTTATGAGTCCCTGACTAATTAAACTTTTCTAATACTGACATATTCTGGATAGACACTTCCGCCAGTTTGCCATATCGGGCAATCCGTTCTTATAGGGGTGTTTATTGTTTGTTTTGTTATTTTATTTATTATTTATTGTTTTTATAGCTTAAGAAAAAATAGCGAAAATGG
>NW_026017110.1:386291-387366 GCF_020466585.1 Dendroctonus ponderosae | reverse complement strand
GGTTTTGCCATAAAGATGTGCATGCATTTCGCACTAAATAAATGGTATTTAAACTGGAACAGGATCGGGCTGCTTGAGCTCCACTTTCGAGAGCACTTCCGCGATTGAGTCCAGCTTTTTGTCCAGTTCGCATAACTAAAAAAGAACATTTCTACCTAAAATGATCCGAATTCAAGGGGTGACCCTTGCCTGTTGCTCTACTCGGTACAGCCGGGCGCCTACAGTCATCGACTTTTTATGTCCCCCTTTATCAACGCCCCCCGTATACGTGCCAGGCTTGCCCAGAGACTGATCCAGTCGCCTTTGAAGCTCCTGGAACAAAAGAGCCTCTCGCAAGGCTTGCCTTGCGTTTGTCCATCCGACTCACCTTAATCCTCCACATCATATTCAAGTGGCCCTGACTGTACTGCTCAATCACATCGCGGACATCGTAGGGTTTGCGGGCCTGTTGGAATTTGCGTCTTGCCACAAAATACTTGATTTTCCTGATTGCTCTAATTGCGTTTTTATGCGCGTCTGTCAATCTGCAACGGTTCAAGTTTACGCGATTTTTTTCGAACCACCCGAAGACACTCACTGGGTGACTCTGGGCAGTTCGTTGTCGTCGTCCACTTCATCTGAAGGCGCGTCTGTAGCTGTGCTGTTCTGAGCCACAAAGACTGCGCGATCCAGGCGGCGGAAGGACGGCCCTAAATGCCGTCCTGCGGATTAGTTTAGTGGTGGAGTGGATGCGAACGCTCGGCAAACTCACCAGCAGGTTGATCGTCTCTGCAGTAGGCGATGTCGCTTTCCGATATGCACTGGACCAGTTCGTTACCCCCCGAGTCCCGGGGATTCGTATGTACCGAAAAGTTCGACAAGGAAGCTGCCAGGTTTTCCATTTTGTTTCGCGATCGCATTCGCTTCAGAACTGAGATTTTCTTTATTACCTGTAAAGCAGGAAGAACAAGCTTTTTTGAACTTTTTTCCGACTCAACAGAACAGCCTAACAAACGTACAAAACTAACAAGATTCAGTATCATACATCAAAATGTTCAGTCTCTAGCAAACTGTGTGGATACTATTAATCACATGC
>NW_026017110.1:381894-385292 GCF_020466585.1 Dendroctonus ponderosae | reverse complement strand
TGATAAGTTGCTGACTACAGTCAGAGCAGAGAATTATGCTAAGAGTGGACTATTTATAATGAAATATCAGGTAATTCAAGCAAGCACGGTGCCATTGATGGAGAGCCAGACGAATTATCGAACAAATATAACGAGTTCTGATTAGAATCCATTCCAGATCTAAAAAAAAAAAAAAATACCCGATAATGAATGGACGCACAATATTCAGGAAAATCGTAGATCCATATTCTTAAAGCCAGCCAATCAACAGGAAATATTGGAATTAGCGCACAGCATCGCAAGATAACATAACATTTTAGCTATTGATGATAACACTGTCAATCTTTCATATATTGGCTTTTGCATATAGGGTTTGTATTCTCCAATAATCTGCTCCATTTGTTCCGTTCAAAAATCAACTTTTACTTCAACTGTAAATTTCACTTACAAATTCAACCCGCTTTTTCCTTGAAGCTGAAGGTAGATAGTTAAATATTTGTAATCAGATTGGAAACGGTTTGGAATATTTTTCTGAATCTTTCTAAATTTCGTTGTGTATCCTGTGATTGAATTTGTTGAATATGGTAAACATTTGAGGAAATTTTACAAAGGGGATCACGCCAATTTTTTCCAGACATCTCATTTTCATCCACATCATCTTTCGCATTTTCCAAACGGAGACATTCGTATAAATCACGTATATTAAATTGATATAAATCGTCCAACACTTTCTCCAAGGATTCTATTTCCACTTTATCCCCTGTATATTTCTGATGGCTACAAAAATACGTGTGTATTTTCTGGGAATGTACATGGTATGTTCAGGGAATATACATACATATCTGTAACGAAAGAAAAACGATCCTTTATTTGATCTTATTAGTTTATTCACATATTTAAGTATTTACTGATGTAATTTTTCAACAACAAGAGTTACTTACAACTAACCTAAAACTAATTAAATGGATAGTAAATTAATTAAAATATAACTTATAACTACGGACTAAAAGTCCAAATTAATATTTTCCGCATTTTTGCCGTTGTCGCAATGATGTGAGCAATAGTTTTACATTATTAGAAGAATCATTAGGTTCAGACAACCTTACTTGTCTCTTATGCGAAAATTTTTCTTGTGTGGTTTTCTCACGTGATCCCTAGCGTCTTCAATGCTTCAAGGCCAGAACAGCAGTATCACCTGTTGTTTAGAACAAGAAATAGTAAAATAATCAAATGTATCTAATTTAAACACCAACATACCTTTACATGTTTGCGGGGTTTTAAGCCATTATTATACCGTAATTTCCGTCTTGAAGACACATCAACACTGAGGCACAAGCACGGTTTTTATATTTTGACTCATATTTATTTTTCGCTTATCGATTAATATGGATTTTTAATATTCTCAAGTTTTCAAAAAACACGTGATGCACACAACCAGAGATACACATAGATAAAGACAAGCAGCAGTTGTCTCCTGCTCCCATGTCAATTATGGAAAAGTGCTGAATTGTCAGACCGCGGATATCACATCACTGATAAACCGATATTGACACAATCTAAATTTTGTCTGGCTTAGAAGGACAGTATTCTTGTAACTAATAAATCAACAGTCATACAGGTGATTTAAAAAATCAGGATTTGTGTAAAAGCGCATAATAATTTGTTTATGCCAATAATCAATAAATTATAAGCTTCGCAGCTTTTCAGAAATTCTGAGAGCTTTGGCGTTACCGCCAAGCCGCACTGCGTGAAAGATGATTCTCATTGGTCCGCTCTCATCGTCACTGTCGAAGGTCACACTAAGCGGGTAATTTGAATTTGTTATATGCATTTGAATTGTTTGAATTTCATAGGGTGGGAACTGTTAGCTCCGGATAAATTTATTTGAGTGATATAGAAATTTTATTAATATTGCCCAATAAGATTATAACGTTGACGCATTTACAAAGAAAAGTTGATATAAACTCTTGTACTTGTACGTGCCCTTACTTTTCTGCTGCGGGCATGCAAAATTTATATTCAACCAATTTGGAATATGCCGTAGATATACATTCATGTATATTACCGGAATATTTGTTTTGAACATACTAGGTCACCTGCACATATACACAATATGTACATACCTGGCATGTTCATCTGCACATATACCCAATATGTACATATATGTACATCCCTAGGATATACTTTTTATGAACGTTGATGAATATACATGCATGTATATTACACGAACTTTCATGTTGGGAATGTTCCCGCAATGTTCCGTATATTTTTTGCACATTCTGGGATATTCATAGACTATCAAATGCTATCTGGGTGGAACCAACCTGTTGATTGTCCCTCAGGTAAACCTGCCATGTTGCAATGGAATTGAAGCTCTTCTCGGCGGCACAGCAGCGCCACAAGCATTGAATCAGCATGGCGGCGACGGGAATTTGTCTGTTGAAGTGCTTCTGTCGCTGTTTCTGTTGCACTTTGAGGGCAAACCCCGAGCCCAGAATGCCCTAGAGAGGTTTACGGGTGATTCGCTCCGCCTCACTTCTGTTTGGTTCGATTACTCACAGCCGGCAAAGCAAAGAACGATATGGCAAACACACTAAAGACTGCCGCGACAATTTTGCCCATCCAGGTCCTCGGCACTGTATCCCCATAGCCAATGGTGGTAAGAGTGACGATGCCCCACCACAATGCGTCTGCATAACTGGCGAAGTCGCCCGTGTTTTTGCCTTCTCCCTCCGGATTGGCGTCCTTTTCTGCCAGATAAACGAAGTAGCTGCTGAATATCAGGCCCAAAAATCCGATGTAGAGTGTGGTGATCAGCTCCTGAAACTCGTTAAATTGAACCTTTGGATCGTCTGGGCGTTAAGAGCAGAACTCACCTGCCGATGGATGTAGACAACTGAGCCCAACAGTCTCCATGTTCCCCCTTGCCTGTCGACGTGCAGCATTCGCAGGATTTGCAGGAACCTGATCCCACGTATGGCGGAGGTGGCGAAAACTTGCCCATTGGAGCCCAGAGTGAGCACCACCATGGAAGCGATCACCACGATCAGATCTGAAGTAAATTGCAAATTTACTTTAACAGTGCGAACACTGGATGAGCGCTTCGCGACAAATTCAGAATCTTTTCGTGGGCGTTTTGGGTCTTACCGATGATGCAGATGGGCTTTCTGATGAATCTGAAACGGCCCCAGAAGCCCATATACTTGGACCGACAACCAGCTGACCAGAGGCGCACAATGTATTCTGCCCCGAAAAATATCACTAAGTATATCTCCTGAAATGTGGGAATTGGATCTTTTGAGAAACTTTGAGAAATTTGCAAAAAACTACAGGGTGATTCAAAATTGGCGTCATTCCTCTGGAGGTGTTGTCTGGCGCTGTTATAGGAGTACAGAAAAAATAGTAAAAGAAATTAATTG
>NW_026017110.1:378554-381126 GCF_020466585.1 Dendroctonus ponderosae | reverse complement strand
GTTAATATCTTCTGGAAATTTTCGAAAAAAAAACTTTCAATATTTTTCTCGCACTCCCCAAGTGAGCCTCCGTCACCCCTCAAAAGGAATGTTGCCAATTTTGAATCACCCTGTATGTGTATTTCACTACAGCAGCTATCATTAAACTACAACTAGAATAAACACACAAAAAATTGCTTTGGTGCTCTAGTCCTACGGCGAATGAAAATGAAATTAAAAAGCTACTAGACCTACTCTGTCATAGCACACTTACCATCCAAAATAGCGTTTCATTCGCGAAATTTGAGTAAGAATCGATTGTCGATAGAACACTAAATATTAAGCAAACTAGCACCAAAATAAATCTGCAACAGAAAAACCCATCAACAAACATTTACCAAAAAAACTCGCATGTATAGTAAACAGTCACATTCATTTTAATACAATGGGTGTCATAATCTATTAAATTATGAATGGCGCCACATAAATAAACACTGAACAGAACTCGTTTCAGGCACAAACTTGTCTTCAGTCTCTGACCATTTTGGACTATGCAGGAAATTAGTAAACTTTCGAATAAAATCACTCAAGACAAATAAAGTGACATTAACTCGAATAGGCATGACGACAGTATAAAAGGATCAAAGAAATAATGGTTTTAGAGAAAAATATCTGTTGAAAGGATTCTAAAAATTGACTCATTCCTAATAGAAATGATGGGATCGACAAGATTTTTAATATAATAAAAGTATAAAATGCAGCAGTCGGCCATATTGCTTGAAACGCCAATCAGAAAGTATGACGTCACGACCCTTGAAGGAATAACGCAGCCTATGTATCAGCTGTGGTAATAACGAATATATATAGAATTTATTTGTGCTAAATAATCTAAAGGAATCAACTGTTAAAGGAATTAACAACGATGGAACAAGGATTTATCAAGGCCAACAGCCCTAACTTGCCCAGAGTTGATATGTTAATGTTGGAGCAGTTCTTTGCATCCAATAAAGACTTTTCCTCATCTGAATTTCCTCACGTGAAAACTTCTTTGCAAGTACAATCTAATTTATCTTCATTGCTAACACTTGTTTTTATTTATATCATACGTAATTTTTGGGACACACAAAGTTATACAATTTTTTGATGAAAATATGTGTCAGATTTACTGCATAAAAGTATAGAGTAGAAAATAAAAAGGCATATATTTAATAAGTATATTTACTTAATTAGAGAATCTTGTAAATTAATTAAACCACACGCTATTGTAATTAGGTACACCTTCAAGGACTTTGATCAAACTTATGTTAAGGCAAGCATGTGTTTTTAACAAATTTAATTCTCGTAACCGTCTGATCTGATCACCCGTTCAATGTAAATCAAAGTGGTTTTTACAAAAATTAAGTTTTGTATTCCTGCTTATATGTGATGGTTTTCGCCTTGCGAACTTTAGCCATTTATCTCACTWWTTTCTTGATYAGAACGAAAACAAACAATTTATTARWTGTTGTTATTGATGTGTTTGTGCTTAGAGGACCCGCACAGCACTTGTAAAATGTGTAAGTCATTTTTAACACTCAAAATGTATAATATTTTGTGAACTTCCCTCTTTAAACATAGGCACCGTGCACACTGCATAAGGTCGTGACGTCACAAGCAGACGACACATGACACCCACGAGCGTTTTCGCGCCTTATATGAAATGCCAAGCTAAAAATGCGATTATTTGCGCAAACATATAATTTCTTGCGGAAATAATGATGTTTTCGGTATTAGTAGACGTATATAATTATATACAACGGTATTTCAAAATCTGTCATCTTGCCTATTCTGACATTGGCGCTCACTGACAACATGCTCATTTGTATCAGCGAAGTTGCTAGGAGACGCCAACTTTTGGGCGTGAAATTTTGCAACCAATACGGAAAAACTGTCAGTGTCTTATAGATGTCAACTTCCTGAAACTTCCTTTCAGTTAAGTCGCAGCTTGACAAAAGTATCTAAGCAAACGGCAACAATGGACAGCCAACAAAGGCCTACTTACACTACGATATGATACATGAAGCACTTCCAATTGTCCGGCCTTTCCAAAAAGTTGTAAACTTGCCCTTGAAATGTGGCCCGTCCTGCTATTTTCCGATGCTGTTTTGTCGCATAGCGGCCCGCTTCTCCCCATTTTGGGGGATTTTCCAACAACAATGGCGTACAGGTCGTGGTAACGGGAGCTACAAACGTGTCTTTACTTAAGAAAACTGAAGAATTATGATGGAGCCTGAAAGGTTCCCTACTTGAACCGCGCTGGTAGGACGAGCCTAAAATCTTCCAGTGCCAAAAATTAATAAAACTGGAAATGAACCAATGATCCGAAGCAAACATTTGAACATTTTCTAGCACGCTTGGTAAACAAGCTCAAAAGGCAGCATTGTTTTATTGTTCCATATTATATGCGCCATCTGAGTAAGTATTTGTAAACCGTCTTATCAACAATAATTAGTTAAATAAGAAGATAACGGTAAAAAGCACTCACTCTATGGAATTAAATTACATTTACACATGCAAAACATCGTATGCGACGCCAGGGCGGATCCAGGGGGGG
>NW_026017110.1:374967-378511 GCF_020466585.1 Dendroctonus ponderosae | reverse complement strand
GATTTTCTATCCAACGTTGCCAAAACGAATTGTGTGGCTCGAATGGTTCTTGAGAAACTTCGAAAAAAGCAGCGTCATGTTCAAGTGGACTTTGCAACTCAAAAAAAACCACGCAAATCTAAACTTCTTGAATTCAAGCATTTTTCAGAAAACTGCCAAGATTTCCTTATCGATGGTTCACTTTCTAAAAAGGCCATTTATTTCTGTATAGAATTATGTACAAATGAGCGTTCTTGCTCATTTTGCCTCCGAGAAATGAGCAAAAACGGGACGGAAAGATGGAATTTTGGCATAATCTTGCACCTAAGTGTGTGATATTCAAATTTCGCTTTCTGGGTCAAAAACTACTCGAATTTTCTCACTCATGTTTTTGCGACTGAATCGACTTTTCAATTCTCTATCCAACGATGCCCAAACGAATTGTGTGGCTCGAATGGTTCTTGAGAAACTTCGAAAAAAGCAGCGTCATGTTTAAGTGGATTTTGCAACTCAAAAAAAAACCACGCAAATCTAAAACTTCTTGAATTCAAGCATTTTTTGAGAAAACTGCAACATTTCCTTATCGATGGTTCACTTTCTAAAAAGGCCATTTAGTCCTCTTTGGAATGATGTAAAAACTGGCGTTCCTGCTCATTTTGCTTCCGAGAAACATGCAAAACGGGACGAAAAACATGAAATTTTGCAATAATCTTAGGCCACCCTTGCACAAAACGACGATAATTTTTCTAATTTCATAAACAACAGAAGACTGTATTTTTTCTACATAACCCCCTCCTGAATTTAACGCTGGATCCGCCGACTGCGACGTTTAAGAACAAAGTTAGTCAATAATATAAAAAATCAACTCCGTTTGCTAAGTTTTCCTCAAATGCAACAAACAAGAAACGATTAGGAGAAAAACCTTTGGTTCTACACCAGACAAAATCTAGTGTACAGAGTGTGTAGAGTTACCTGAATTTAGCAGAACTTCTTGCTCATCCATTGCCATTTTCGCAAATTAAAAAAATCAATACATGCGTAGCAGTCTCGATTATCTGAAACAAAACAAGCCTGATTGAGTACGAGATTAAATCACCCTTGCGAGGGATAAAAAATTAAGCGCCTAAAAACGCCGGGAGTCCACTTCAAAGCGGCTTAAAATTCAAAAGTTTTCTCTTTCTCTCCTTTCCCTATTGTCGAACTCACTTAGATTACTCAAAGGTTACTTACGTTTTCAAACTAAACTCCCGTTTTGCAAGGTTTAACAACCCAATTTGCCCTGTCAATCTCAAAAAAATATGAAGACTTTCATGAACATTGTCCACCAAAGTGACTTAAAAAGCAGCTTCAGTGACCAAAATATTTAACTTATAAATGGCAGAATCTAAGGCATTGACTATTAGAGTATTCGCATACAAAATATTTACAATAAAGTTCTAAAATTCTAGCTACAACATACTTTCAATATGATTGTCAAATTAGGAGCTGATCCTCCATGGTGCACAAAGCAATTTCTACATTTCACTGCCTTTCCGTTCACTAAAGCAATGAACAAGAAAACCGATTTAACTTTAGGAATCAAGTAGTTGTATGCATCTAACTGGATATCGATTATTTTGTATTTCGCAGAACACCTTCGGCGCTAGCGAGTTAGCCATGGAATAGGGTCACGTAAACTAGTTTATGTTAAAATTGATATTTTACGGCTCAGGTGGACATTAGAGGAAGGGTCGAGTGAACTTGCGTGGAAACTGACCAGAGACAATTACAATTATCGTTTAAACATTTTATGTTTCTATTTATTCTGTTCAGACTACTACTGTGGAGCCCTTTTCAAATGAGGACGCCTTCTTGATGTCGCTGGCACCTTTCTGAACGTTCTTTTCGAGTTTTCCCCACGCTGCAGTTTTCGGTTCATCACCACTCTCCAGTTTAGCCTGCATAATCACAACTGGCGTTTGTGCATTTGAATTGTCCAGTTGTTCTTGCAAGCAGCTTTGCAGGATATGCAGGAAAAACAGAAAGGACAACAACGTCAAAACACTCAGTCCAATGCTGCGCTTTTCTCGGTCTTTTTTGTAAAGGTAGCTCCTAAAAATCGCATTAATTTCTGATCGTCTTGCGTTGGAAAACTGCTGAAAATGCTCACCCAGTGGTTCCATAATGGTTAAACGTCGGTGGAAATTTGTAATGTTGGTGTCCATCCACAATGGGAATGTTTTCTGGAATTTTCATCGCATTTGGATGGAGACCGGAGATTCCATTGTCCAATTCGTAATTCACAGGCATGGTTTAAATTGAACACATCCACTTCTTAGCTGTTCAAAAGCCCCACTGATTTTCAGTGCTGTGCCTAAGCTCTGCTAATGATGCTGTTTCTTGAACAAGCCCCAATTATTCCTGTGTGGTTGTGTGACTTTAAGTGGAAATGATGAGACCATTTTGCGGTCTACTGCTGCTAACGGTTTTAAAAAATACCGTGCCATACCCAACTATCTAATTTTTGTAATCCCAAATTTTAGAAAATACATTGGTGCAGCTAAGCCGTTTTATCTGTCCGATGTCAAGAAACAAGTTTGGTTGCCAGGGCAACGCGCTTGAATTCGCGCTGCCATTGGCGTGAATGTGCCAGGGTCTTAAACAAAAGAAGCCTGGAAAGGGTCGTGGATTTCTTGCACCAAATGCCACAACGTTTTGAAAATGCATTAGTGGAGATCGATCGGCTGAAGCATTAGGATCAACTCCACTTAGGCTTATTTTCTTTTCCATGCCCCAAAGAGCCACTAGCAGGTTGCAAGAGCAAAAGGATCCGCATGAATGTTTAAACAGCACATTTGTCCTCAAACGGATGACATGATTTCATTTTTTATATAAGTTTTCGCCTGTATTATTAGAAGAATCATGGCGCGACTGCATGCAGTGGCCCGATTTCCATCGAGCCAAAAACATCCAGACCCTACTGTAATTTAAAAATGTAATATTTCTTTAAAAGCAAGGTGTAGCATGCAATAGGGCTATAAATCTTCAATTTTCCTCGAAATTTCTGCTCCAATTTGGTTTGCTAATTAATCTCTTGGGTGATTCTCTAAAACTGTGCAGCGCCCCTGCACATTCCCAAGTTTCTTATTAACAATTTCACATGCTCACTTTCCCCAGAATGGTCCTTGAATAGGAAACTTAATTTTCAATGTCAAAGCTGACTCATATAGCGAAATAGGCTTATAAATAGCAGCCCCACATAAGCCAATTATAATCCAATTATTTTAGCATAAACGTTCATTATACAGGGTGTCCCACCTGAAACCGCCGCGATCGATATCAGACAAATTGTAATTAGGAGAAATTTTAAAATTGGACGAGGGTTTCAAGAAGAGGCATAATATCAGTAGCGGAAAAATTGTTGGATAGTCTGCCGGTGAAAAATTCTTCTTATGAAAACTTTAGAGGCGATCGATAAAAATGAAAATTTGTCTATAAATCTCTTAGATGCAGTCAATTTCATTCATAGAGCTTGGCAAAAAGTTAGCCGAAAAACCATTGCAAATTGCTTTAAGCATGGGGGATT
>NW_026017110.1:370717-374285 GCF_020466585.1 Dendroctonus ponderosae | reverse complement strand
CAATGCTGGAAAGGCCATAGCCCGAAACGCTTTATTGCTCACTAACGAATATATTGCAAACTAATATTCAATAATAAAAAATGTATATACAACGTATTTAGCAAACTAAGACTAGATTGATTTACTTTATGTAACACTGGCTTGTACTACTGCAATCACTATTAACACCTGGCAAAATTAAAAAATCACTATTTTGTCGAACATGAATAGACGGCAATTAAAATGTTCATTCCATTTCCCCTGGTTCCCTGCACTGCGCAAACAAAAAGTTGCTGACTTCATAATTAACTTTCTTGAGTTCAAATCTCAATCTTCAAATCTCATTAATGCATCCTAACTATTGTACAAAATATTTGTACCTGTTTTTGGTATTTGTCAAACTACTGTATATAAAATCTAGTGTCTACTCAACAATAAAAAATGGGAAATACAAAATTGGCAATAAATTTAAGTGTATTATTAACGTCAATAAATAATCCTTCATGGGGCACAAAGCAGAATAAAAAGCTATCGTCTTTTGCCCCTACTCCTTCTCACTTGAACCCTAAGAACAAAGTAGGCACTAATCCTGATGGCGACTATCAAGCCGCCTAAGAATATCACAGCTAACGAGTAAGTCGACTTTGCCATGTCCATGTTGCTGAGGAACTTTTCCGGACGGGAATAGTGGCAATATTCGGAGTTGCAAGGAAGTTTGGGTCGATCGTACCCAAACACTGAGAGCACCATGCCTTCAAACCCATACTTCAGGAAGGAAATGTGGAAGAGCCAACGCATCGATGGATGGCAGGCATTCAACTGCACAAAAAAGCCGGAAAATATGGTGAACGGCAACATACAGAACGGTCCAAAAATCACGCCATTCTGAAAAACAGTTTCATTTAACAGCATTTAACCGGTGGAAGATGAAAGATGCAACATACCTTCACGTCCATGCATGCTCCAATAAATAATCCGAAACTTTGAGCAACTAATGAAATCAGCACACACATGAATAGGAAGGAGACTATTCTGAACGATTCAACCGGTTGCTTGGTCAGAAAATATGTGACGGATCCGTAAAGAAGGGTGGCGCAAATCTGCAAACAATTCATGTAAACCGTTAATAAGCTGTTAATTTAACTGAAAATACCTGCACTGGAATGTCTGCAAACGTGAGTGCCAAATAGTACGATTTGAGCGAATACCATTTGTTGAAATACTCTCGGGTTATTATTGGAAGCTCAGAAGGAACTAAAAAGCCGAAAGCTAGTGGAATGTGAAAACTGCTGAAAAAAGTTACGTACATGTAGTTGTAACACAGTTAAACGAAGTGAGCATGAGAAACATTGCACTGAAAAACATGAATTTGAAATTGTCGTACATGTCCCCTGCTTCTGATCCTATTCCATAGTAGAGAATACCTGAAAGAAGTTAGTTCTAGTTCAACTTCAATTGAATCTACTGCCAAATACCTATGAAAATTGCGATGCAGAAATGCGTCAACAGCCTATTATAGGTCAGCGTTTTGTCTCTCGATATGACCAAAAAAGTCCTTTTCAACAGCACAAGTAGCTGATGGCCAAAGCTGGTCGAATAAGTGTTCGGGGTGTCTTTTATACAAGTAAGTTGTACAGGAGGTTGTGTTACTACGGGTGTTTGGTATATTTCACGCAGCCCTGAAAAAACTCAACCTTGACTTATCGGTTAATTAAAGTTTCACAGTCTTACCATTTTTGGCCGAGTAGGGAATTTCGCTCCGCCATCGCTGGCTCAAGCCGTTCTTGGATTTTTGAATTAGAATCTGGCTGTAGTCGCCGTGGTCGCCACTAATTACCTCCAATACTAAAAGGCGACAAATATGGTCAAAAACCTGTCGATTGATTGCATTTTTGCTGCAGCTGGACACTTACAAAAGTCGGACGGATTGTGGAATGTTGGGCAAGTTAAGTGGACTTCGCTCAAGTAAGGCAAGAGTGCGTTAACTGATCCTTGGTACATGCAGGAACCATTAGCTACCACATAAACGTGATGAAACAAATCCAATATAGATGCACTGGGCTGATGAATCGTACAAATAACAGTCCGATTTAAAGACGCCAATTCCTTAAGTAGTGTTATGCATTGTTTTGAGGCCACTATATCCAATCCGCTGCAAAAAATGGGAAAATCTGCAGTTGTGTAAGCAACATACAATCAACAATTATCACGTTAACAAAATACTCATCTTAAAGATCATCCCTCTACCGACACCTTTTCTTAGTGTCGTCTCTTGTGGAACTTTTCACTTTTTGAAATTTACTACTAGCCATAAGCTGACAGGACGCCTTGACGTTTATTCTGTTTGAGCCGCCGTTGTCATAGCAACATAGTTCGAAAAACAATTGAGAACGCATTTTTCGCGAGTTCAAAAGTAGTCCGGTCAGATTAGACTTTAAAAGACGTATTTCGGGCACTAAATAGATGAAGGTAAAAGATTATCGAAAGTGGTTCGGAAGAATGTCAGAATATATTATATAAATTGGGACAATAGTTTGTGCGCGAATTCCGGCAGGGGAACATTGTTTAAATAATTAAAGAATGTGCGAAAAATGTTTTTTGCGCATAACTTTTGAACCGTTGACGCTATTGAAAAAAGTTTATGAAATACTTTTAATTGAAAAAAAGTTTAAACTTTTTTTCTAGTATTAAAAATACATACAATATACGAAAATTAATTATAGGAAATTTAATTAAATGTGTGTTCTTTTTGTGTTCTTTTTAATCATACCTACTAACTTCTACTACTCTATGTAAAAATACCGAAATAAAATACACCCCGTGTTTTTGTTTTATTATTCGCTTGTAGCGAACTCCGGATATAACGAACCAGTTTTAGTTCATTTTTCAAGTTCGTTATATCCGGACTCAACTGTATTTTTAATACTTGAAAAAAAGTATCAAACTTTTTTTAAAAGCATCTATTTAGTGGCCGGAAAAAAATCTAATCCGACCGGACTAAAGTCCAATCGCCTACTGGCGGATAAATTATACCTACCCTTTGACTAGGCAAATTTGACACCACAAAAAACGCTCTGTTTGGTGATGTCTAGTGGTTGGTAAGTTCGCCAGCGGTGCAGCACGTTTAAGGCTTTTTCTTTGGTTTTACTGATGATACTATATAAGACAGAAGCCGTTTGCGTTGTTTTAATGGAAGGATTGAACGAAGTGGCAACATGTTTTCTTCTTGTAAGAATGACTTTTGTTCCTTTATGTATGACAGGACGGACGAAACCATGTAAGTTAGTTTTTTAGCCTTCTTTGCAGACTGATTTTTCATGCAATTTGGTAGTTTAATTTTGCATACTTTGATTTTTGGTCGAAATTTTTCCAAAAGTAGGGTCCAATTTTTTGAAAAAATTGATATTTTTTCAAAATGTCTTAAATTTTACATCATTTCTAGCCCACGGAATCGAACTCATTAAAAAGCATGGTAGAAGTTTCAGATCCGAAATAATAGAAATTTTAAGCGTTTTTTGAGCGTTCACGATGTTTAGCCGACGATTTCTTCCTTATTATTGACACAAACACTTTATAAATGCATATTTCT
>NW_026017110.1:367613-369718 GCF_020466585.1 Dendroctonus ponderosae | reverse complement strand
GGGACGCGAGGATGCATCGAACTCACAGAAAAACATATCAGAAGTTTCAGATCCGAAATAATAGACATTTTCGGCAAATTTTAAGCGTTTTTTGATCGTTCACGATCCTTATTCGACCATTTTTTCTTATTATTGACCCAAACGCTTTATAAATAACGCATATTTGTGACCTTCTTGCGTCGAAAGGAATCGATTAACCCCAAAAAACCCGGATGTACAATTATTATTTTTGGTCAAAATTTTTCTAAAAATCTTTCTTCTTTCTAAATTTTCTCAAAATGTCTTAAGCTTTTTATAAATTTTTACGGAAAATCGTCCGTTTTTTCCACAAATTTAAAAATTTTCAAATCGGCCCCATATTAACAGCTACGCAGAAAATGTCCACATGCAAAAAGCTGTTTTTCCAAAAGAAAATCGACCTTAACACAAAGAGAACATTGATAACATTTGCCTTGAAAAATCGTCTTTTTGACCTTCAAACTCTTATGACGTTCAAGATTTCCAACTGATTTCAAGTTTGCAAAATACGATTTTTAGACCAAACGACTCGTTTTAGAACGAATTTTTAATGATCCAAATCATTACATTTTGTAGATATTTGGATAATTTAAGCGGTGAGCATATTGTTAACGTCAATCACTAAGGCCTGCAAAACTCTAAAATAGTCCTGCCATAGCAGCAAGGTGTTTGCTCCTATTGGACATCAGGATGACCGGATTAATAACCCATTGATCTTAATCGGGGCTACATTTAAATGGTTTTTTGGTTTGCCTATACGACCCCAAGAAAATTCTGTTTTCAAAAGGCCCTACAGCTTAGGGAACATCAAAACGCAAAATCGTTGGCTCCTATTGGGCATCAGTATGACCCGATTTATCACCCATTGAATTGATATTCGATTTAACCCACTCACTCACTCACTTCAACTATTCTGGTACATCGATCGGGTCGATATTTTAATGCATTTTTGAGATAAAACAATTTGTCTGTTACCTGGTCGGTTCGTCGAAGAACATCACTTGAGGATTAGTTACCAGCTCTAGAGCGATCGAAAGTCGTTTCTTTTGGCCGCCGGATAACTCGAATGTTTTCGTCTCCCGGTCTGATCCTAAGTCGACTGATTCTAAAATCTCCATCACCTGCAACAAGTTCAAATCTGGTCAGAAAACTGCTGTAGCCTATAGAGCGAAAACTGCCTAAACCTTTTTCGCTTTTTCGCTCAAACTGAGATCACTGGGTAGTTTTAAATTGACAGCCACCATCATGGCTTCGTTTACTGTGAGCAAAGGCTGCAGATTATCGTCCTGCATGATGTAGCAGGCCTGTTTCCTAAACGCCGACAGATCTCGCACTTTGTCATTGATGTTGATCTGGCCGGTAACACCATGTGTGCTAGAAAAGAATGGAAATAGTGTCTTCAGTTGCGCTGATTTCTCATAGGAAGCGCTTTTAGGGTAGTAAACCCAAAAAAAAATTGTAACGTCAACGGCGGCAGAAATAGTGCCAAGTGCACCGACTAAATGTGCACAGTACATCGAACGTCTCCAGAAGGAATAACGACTGGAGCAAGCGAAAGAGAGCACATTGTTACATGTATTAAGAGTTTCTCTTGTTATAACCGCGGCCTAAAGAAAAAATTGCCGAGTGCGGACATTTTTTCCCAAAAAAAACGCCTGTATTTAATAGTAGTTTCGTTTTTAATTTTTTATTCGAATAAAGGACATAACACGAATAATAGGTTATAATAAATAAAAATAACCAAAAATAAAAGCCGTCAACTTCATATCTAAAATTTGATGTCAATGCCATGTTTGAATTTGTCATGTTTTGACGTTTGTAATTGTTCAAAAGCGTACTTTTGTAAGCATATACAAGTGAAACAATGAGTGTTGAAATAGCAAGTGATTCTTTCACGGGATAGGGTTTGTATAAGATGCATGTTTTGCATAAAATTTACGATCTTTAAAAAAATCGTGTTTTGCTTGTGGCAACATCGGCGAGTGCAAAAAATAGACCATTTGAACGACTTTGAGACTGAACTTGTAACAAAGTTATAATTTACAATTTGTAAGTAAACTCTTAATTATGATCAATAGTTCTCTATG
>NW_026017110.1:361116-366614 GCF_020466585.1 Dendroctonus ponderosae | reverse complement strand
TTTTTAAGGAATTACGTAGGTTTATCAACAACTATTGATCCTATTTTCAAGTTTACTTACAATTTGTAAATTATATCTTTGTTACAAGTTCAGTCTCATAATCGTTTTAATGCCCTACTTATCTACTTTTGCGATGTTGTCACACGTAAAACACGATCTTTTTTTGAAGAAGCGCAAATGTCATGCAGAGTATGCAACATGCATACACCATCCCAAGACCACAGGTGTTTCAAGTTGAAAAAGTACTTAAACTTAATTACAAACTTCAAAACATGACATTTCAAAAAATGACATTGCCACAAAATTTTAAATATGAAATCGATGCATTTTATTATTCGTGTAATCTTCCATTCGAATAAAAAATAGTGTTCGATACGAGGGCGAAAATTTGTTTTTCGAACTCCTGACGGATTGACACCCTCGACTTCGTCTCGGGTGTCAAACGCCGTCGTCGTTCGAAAAACGACATTTTATGACAGTGACACGTTCAATTTGTCTCATTTACTTTTGCGCACACGTGCGTAAAACAAAAATAAAACAAATGAGCAGTAAAGAAAAGTGATTCTTTATGATCATCGCTTCTGATCGAAAAATGGCACTTTTAGGTTCAATTAAAAAAAATAATTAATTTGTTTGAATGCACACGTCCACCTGATAAATAGGGCAAATTAAACCACGCGCAACCTTGGATTTTGCATGCAAAACGAATGAAACAAAGAGACCGAAAAAATTAACCAACGGAGATGCAGCACATCAAGAAACAAAGCCAGCTATATATAAGGCGTACATTTTTATACATTAAAACAAAGAAAGTGAATAAATCATTGAAATCCGACTAATCTCTCTTTAAATAGTTTGCACACAGTGTACCTGCTTGCTACCTGTAGCTTGCAACATAGTTGCATGAATGAAAAACATTAAAAAAACACTTATGTACATCTAATTAAAGCAATTAATATGAAATGTTCCGGCAACAAAGTAGCCCCAAACGAGCGCCACCAATAGTAATTGCCGGTTTGCATTGAACTTGCAATTGTTGCAGAACATTTCAGCAACAATCGCGTACATCTGCACTTAACAGTCGACTAGTCTTTGTCTGTTTCAGTGCATCTGTACTGAGACCTGGAAGCCGACCATTAAGCTGGTTAATTTTCTGACCCAAATCATTAGTGGTATTTAAATCACCCAAATGTATCGATTGATTGAAATCGCATACACTCAGCCATGGGAATTAACTCCGTTTTCGCACGATAATTGTTAATAATAAATTAAATGTTATTATTATTAACTGGTACACGTTCGTTTAAAGGTCAAAGCGCTCTTAGTCACTTCGGTACTCGGCTTTGTTTTACACGACATTTTCCTTTTCAACTCGGGTTCGATGCTTGATGGCACCCAAGTTTGTTTCCTCGATGCTTTTATCGGGCATTTTTCTGTTCTTTGTATATTCGACTTTCATCAATTGTATTTAAGTTGTAGATAAGTTCTATATTGTTGAGGCGGATTCGTTTTTTTTTATCTTATCTGAATAATAAAGAACCAACAATTAAATTCACTATGGAAAAAGAACAAAATCACCAAATTCCTTTTCTCGATATACTAATTCACAAGAGGAAATTCCGTCTTTTTTCAAGACAAAAATTTTTGAGGCAAAATACCCAAAAAGAAGTTTGTAAAAAACTTGTATTTAAGTCGACGCAATGAAAGTTAAGTACAGGTACAGCAAAGCGAAAGGGCTAATCTATAATCCAAGATTAAGAGCCCGAAAGTTAAGCGACAAATGCAGGAAAATCGCAGTTTTATTAAGGGTGGCCCATAATTCTAAGCTTATGGAATACTGATTTGGGATATACGATAAAAATGGCAGTAAATCAATAAATGTATATACGCAATTTTTAGATTATATCAGTTTTTGCTACATTGTAGGGGAAAAACACCTGAAACGATACAACATTGACGTTAAATCCTTAATGATAAGATAATGGGCTCTTGATAATTTTTATGTCCCAACTTGCATTAAAACAGCGAAACTTCCACAATCAAGTGGAATAACTAAAAATTGCCATTTTCCAGTGTGTTCATTAGAGCAAAGTCCCCTCAAGCCTGCAATTTTCGCTAATTTTTGTCAATTCTACATACATTAAGCAAAATTTACTACACGATAAAATCGAATTTTTGAGTAATAATCGACTACTACCAGAGAGTGAATATCAGCAAATCCACATCAGCAATTACCAGCCGTTTATTTTATCGCTTTAGTTTATTATCGTTATTATTTAGATTATGGCCACGATTGAGGATGGCGGGGCATAATCCATATTTTTCACACACCAAATCGCTTTTAGGTGACTGACTTTGTGAAATATAATTTCCTGCGGAGCAAAGAAGAACCGGTGCTCAAAAAACTTACATATATCCAGCTAAAATATCCATAAGAGTCGATTTTCCTGCTCCGGATGGGCCCATAATTGCTGTAAGCTCGGCGCTGTGAAAGTCGCCATTTATGTTATTCAAAAGGTGCTTTTTTTCTGAAAACAAACAAAACAAGCCATCAAATCAACAGCTGTTCTATGCAGAATGCTCAACGTGTCGCAAGTGTGGATATTTCAAAAAGTTAGTCAGCTAAAATTAGCAAATAACCAACGTAGGTTTTGAGAAAACCCCATAAATGTTGCTTCTTTGTTATCTGCAGCAACATTCAGTTATTTTATTCGTCACTGTTTCATGGCCTTTGCGATACAAAGACGGTACTTTTAGAAATTGAAACAGCCAACTGGAGTAAATTACGCACGAGAAGAATTTAATCCATAATTGCATCACCTTTTGAGGCTAAACGCACGCGACGACCTTCTTGTACAGAAACGTCTTTTGTGTCTCTCATCAAGGATTCCAGTTTGTGCAATTTGATTGGTTTGATCAATGCATAAAGGGCGTTCAAAATAAAAAAAAACAGAAAGTGAATCTGCTGAAAACTACAACACCGGACTTGAAAATTAACAGCAGTTTGCAAAGGTAGGCAGCACTAAGGCCTGGTTCTACCAACTGTCGATAAATCCGGGATTAACTCGTATCACATATCAATCACAATAGTTTAATTAACCGTATCAGCAATGATTAAATTGCCTTGCGCTGCACCACAAATTTTTCAGTCCTGATTTCTTCGTATTTTATATTTAATTATAAATTATTAATAAAACTTGATTTTGTGATTGAATGCAGCGACTTTTCCTGCTCCACACTAGAGAAATCATAGAAGAACAAGATGGCAGATAATTCGCCAGTTATTTTCTTAGAGGTACGTTCTTCAAATGACAAGTATTCAGTTTTAATCGTAGGTGGTGGAACCGAGCCTAAGAACGTTTCTAGAATCTCTATCAAAGTCGCCCCAAATCGCTTATAAAATTGATCGGCGGTATTTTTTTTTGTTAAACTATACCGAATCCGTCTTATTTAATGCCGTAGTCGTATTCTTTATCCCCCGGTAGGGATGGGAGAAAAACATAATTTATTCGTTCGATGTTCGATATTTTTACCATCGATGTTGGAAATTTTGGACATCGATAAAACATCGGACATTTGATGTTGATACCAGATAGAAACTTTTCCAGCTGCACACGAAAAAAGCTTCTTTTGACCGTCAGTTGACCGAAAAATGTGGCAACTATAAGTTGAATAAATTTAGTCGATTAATTAATGTCATAGCAGCAGTAAAATTAAATTATTTAAGTTTAAGTTAATGAATTTAAAATTTGTATGTATTGTATTTGTGTCGTGTTCGTTCGGATAATCCGTTAGGAAATTTTTAAGGGTGATCACTGTTCAATTTAGACTAAATTATTTTGCTTTAAAACCAATAACGTTGCAATATATACTATAAATAAAATATAATAATTACTATAAATTGTCCAATTTTGCAAACTTTAGAACCAAATGACTTGATTTGCAGCGATTGCAATTAAAACCCCGTTCACACGACGACATTAATGTCGTGACATACAATGTCATGTCAAATGTCATTGTGTGAACACCCGAATGTATCAATGTCATAGTCTCGTGACGTTAGTGTCACATATCAAAATTGATTGATGTTTTGGCATTTCTTCAAGGTTAACAATCTTTGGAGCGATATTTTCAAAAGTAGAGCACTTTTTGTCTAGTGTTAGGAAATTTTTAAAATCTAGTGTTTACTCTTACCATATTTGGCGTGACAAAAACGTTATGCTGAAAATGAAGTGAAGTGTCGATTTCAGGTAAAGTACCATCTAGTGGCAAAGTGGAGAAACATTTTTTTATCAGAAAGTTACAGATCACTAACTGAAGCTCTGTACCGATTTTCAATTTGATGCGCGAAGAAAGGTGCAAAATCGGTCGAAAATAAAACGAAAACTCGGAAAATATTCATATTTCAAATTTTTGCTGCATGCCTTGCGATTATTATTTTAGTGTGTAGAATCACCCTTAAAAATTTCCTGACGCATTATTCAAACACCGTGTATTCATATGCAAATCGATTTTTTTCGAGCATGTTGCTATCAACATAAAGTTTTGAGCTTTAAAAAAGCTTTAAAAGTCTGTTGAGTGAGCGGTTTAAGAATTGTCTAAATCTGCCTAATAATTGCCACTTGCTTTTTCTTCCTGTTTTAACTGCACTCTCTAAAAGTTGAGTCGCTGGTGTTTGTTCTGAATACTTCGACAGTATTTTTTCTCGCTTGTTAATCGCATCAATAAATCGATTTGGAAATGATCCAGTGAACCTCAATGTTCGCTCATCATCGCAATTCGCAAACCGAACCTTCTGATGACAAGTTCAACACCCGTTTATCACATTGAGAGAACAATTATTGTAAATGCATTATGATTAGACAATTTCGCACTTTGCATCAAGAACAGAAAGGACGTTTTTTAATCTTTATTTGTACTTTCATTGTCTAGACGGTCGCAATTTAATGATTAATTAGTGTGTAGAACATAAAGAAGTACGCATTATCATTTCAATTAAAGCGCATTTTTTACGTTAGAACAACCCATTAGCATAAAACACTTTTTAAATTTACATTTTTTTTTATAAAACTGGAGAATTCCACAAATGTGTCGAGTTTTGCGTAATAATTTTTGCATTTTAATATCAAAGAATGGTGGTCGTGTTCGATTGGTATTTGGTTATTTTTGGGTCAACCAATCAAATCCATGAATAAACCATGAGCCATTAAAAAAACGCGAACGTGCTTTTTCTTGAGTCCTTGCAAGGCTCACTTTCCACTTGAGACTCTGTGGAAGCCGTTAATTAGGTAGAAAAAATACAGTCTTCTGTGGTTTATGAAATTAGAAAAATTATCGTCGTTTTGTGCAAGGGTGGCGCAAGGTTATTGCAAAATTTCATCTTTTCCGTCCCGTTTTGCATGTTTCTCGGAAGCAAAATGAGGAAGAACGCTCAATTGTACATCATTCTAGAGACAAATAAATGGCCTTTTTAAAAAATGAACCATGGATGGGGAAAT
>NW_026017110.1:346374-360918 GCF_020466585.1 Dendroctonus ponderosae | reverse complement strand
AATTCGTTTTGGCATCGTTGGATAGAGAATTGAAAAGTCGATTCAGTCGTAACAACGTAAGTTTTCATTGCTAAATTCACCTTATTCCAGCCAAAAATCACAAATTACTACTTGATCAAAGCAAATAAGGCTTGCACTTTATCAGAATGTCAACAAAACCTTTCTTGGTACCGATTACCTATTTCAGAATCGCCTAATCCTCTTTAAATACCGAATGAGTTTATCAAATTTATTACTTAGAAAAAGTTGCTACAATGTAGAGTAACGATTACTCACATCACAGAGTAAATATTAACTACGATAACTCCAATATTGCTTTTAGTTCTTCTGTTTTGATACTAGTGGTCACTCGTCTTTGAAATCTCGTGACAATTGCGCTTTTTGGAATTTGCCTCGGATATGTGGACGACACAGTCTTTGTTGCATACGACGCCTATAATGACAACCAATAGCTCAGGTAAACAGCAGCAGCGAGATAAACGGAAATAAGTTAAACTGCAAGAGCGCAGAAAGATTGTAATTATCGGTTAATTAAGGAAATAACGCTGCACGGCTGGAGCGAAGCAATTTCGAAGAGAGCAAAGAACTGTGCGTACCCGTCATTGGGATTATTTTCTAGATGTAACGATTGTACCTGAAGGACTTTCAGCTGCTCAGTGGTGAAAAGAATGATACTTAGTTGTGAGCATAGAGTCAGTAAAATAAGACCATAAAATAATAAATTATTTTACTTTCTCTATGGTTGTGACTCTTGATTATACATTGTCAAACCTTTATTGGTAATTACAGGCAATTTCTCGCCCATATCCTATAGATAACAATAATCGTTTCAACACCTGCCACACACGCGGATCACACAGTTTGGATTGGCTTTTTAGAGATTTGTTTTATCATTACTTATATAACGATTGACTTTGTAACCAATTTGTACCAATTTTGTAGAAAAGTCATAAGTACTGTTGATCGAAATGTTCTGTTATCGTTCAGTCCCAATTTCCGTCACGACAAAGACTCACACCAATGGCAACAAGAAGCGCGAAAAGTATTAAAACACATCAATAAAACTGAAGCGAAAAAGCACAGTTTCTCCACAGAAGGCCGGTGAATAGCGTAAGAGAACCGCCACTTTTGGTACTAACCTTTTTTAAAAAAACCTTCGCTCACACTATAGGAAATATTCCGAAAAGTAACGTTAACGGAACCTTCACTGCTGTATGACTCGGTCGGAGTAGCACATTTGTCCGAAGTGCCGTTCTCTGTTGTGGGTACTTTCAACAGATCAATCTTAAGAGAGTCGGGCCGCTTCTTTCCGATGTTTTTCAGTCGCACCGGTGATGACCGAATTCCATCCATGTCCCAGCAGTAATAATAAACCACTAAACCCAAGCAACGAAGCCAGCAAGTACAATAACAGGAGAGGAAAGTTAATATGGTACTTTAGAAATGATCGTGAAACGCGCACAGCCGCGAATTAATCGCAACTGTTTTCTGCATAAACTGAAGGCAGCTACTTGTATTTTTCGGTTATCACTTATTTGTCTATCTTATCGTGCATCAGATAAGCCCCGGTTTGAGCAGAGCAATGAACGTTTGTTTCCAAATGCATTCAAACAAAAAAATTGTCTTCGGTTATCTCGCTTAAGTGAAATTTGCAAGTCGCTATCAGAACTTAGATGTTTTGATTCGAATGAGTCAAAAACTGCAACTTTCCTCATCATAAAGAAGCACTTTGTCTAGTAGTTTTCATTATTAACCAGGAGATTTAGGCCCCTTAATTGCAACACGTTTTACGTTATCCGTTATTCTGACCATGCGCATTCGTAAATAAATAACCGTTTACGTTATTAGAGGATAACGTGTTCCGTTATTTACGTACGAGTTGCAGTAACGTTAATAAGCATCACGTTAAAAAGCAGAACGACAGTGTTGACATATTTGACTTATTTCCAATATTGAATAAGGCTTTTTCATTGATTTATTTACGCTATTATTGCGTAATTACGGATTTTATGTCAACATTGTTTGGGCAAGTTTGAACTTTGGCAACACTACTAACATCGCACGCAAGGGCGGATCCAAGGGGGGTCATGGGGGCCCCCATTCAATTCTCTATCCAACGATGCCAAAAATTTGGAATAATCTTGCACACAAGTGTCTAATTTCGGTTTCTGGGTCAAAACTACTCGAATTTCCTCACTCACGTTGTAACGACTGAATCGACTTTTCAATTCTCTATCCAACGATGCCAAAACGAATTCTGTGGCTCGAATGGTTCTTGAGAAACTTCGAAAAAAGCAGCGTCATGTTCAAGTGGATTTTGCAACNNNNAAAAAAACCACGCAAATCTAAAACTTCTTGAATTCAAGCATTTTTTGAGAAAACTGCCAACATTTTCTTATCCATGGTTCACTTTCTAAAAAGGCAATTTATTTATCTCTAGAATGATGTACAAATGAGCGTTCTTGCTCATTTTGCCTCCGAGAAATGAGCAAAAGCGGGTCGGAAAACATGGAATTTTGGCATAATCTTGCACCTAAGTGTCTGATATTCAAATTTCGCTTTCTGGGCCAAAACTATTCGAATTTCCCCACTCCCGTTGTTACGACTGAATCGAGTTTTCAATTCTCTATCCAACCATGCCAAAACGAATTCAGTGGCTCAAATGGTTCTTGAGAAACTTCGAATAAAGGCCATTTAGTTATCTCTGGAATGATGTAAAAACGAGCGTTCTTGCTCATTTTGCTTCCGACAAACACGCAAAACGGGACGGAAAACATGAATATTTGCAATAATCTTGCGCCACCCTTGCACAAAACGACGATAATTTTTCTAATTTCATAGATAACAGAAGACTGTATTTTTTCTACATAACACATACATAAGGCAATCTCTGGGCTCAATATTTTCTAAATTAAAAATAGCTAGATAAAGACAACTTCAATGTTTTCTTCCATCTTAGCGACTTTTTATTCAATGACAATACAAACTTAAACTATCTTTGAAACTTTTCCAAACAAAACGGGATTCGAAAACAATAAAGTGAGGTTTATTTCATTAAGAGTGCAACAAATGGGGTATCAAAAAGTAAAAAACGCACTTAACGTTATTTGCCTGAACACCTTATTTTTTTAACACTGCGCATGATCACAATAACGTTTAGCGTTTAAGGCCAACGTCATTTTAAGAACTATCTAATAGTTTTAACCGGAGTTTAACTATTAGTTAAATGTCGCTATTATTTGTAAAATAAGTGCTGTTTGAAATGGAAAATTACGCTGCTGAGAAACTAAAAATACCAAAAAATTCACGCCTAAATGTTACTGGCAATGATAAAATGGCTAAAATGATTTTGACATAAAACTTAAAATATTAAATGTTGGGTTTAACTATTTTTTGTGTTATATCTCACATTAAATTAAAAATAATAACGTTCTACTACCAAGAACCACTAAAGTCAAAGGGTAATTTTTGTGTTTTAATTGCCCGCAAATTATTATTTAAAAAAATTATTAATTTGCAAAAATAGATGTATGCTAGACCCGCGAACAGGAAACACAGTTTCCTCTGCGCGCTTTGAGGCATAGAGAAAGTAAAACATCTTTTTTATTAAGAAATTAAAATATTTTACTTACTCTATGATTTGATGCGTTATGATGAGTTTGCGTCCTTGTAACGGCTTTAAATGTACTACCCATTGTTCTACGACTTTGTATTTAATTCGTAAACTTTATGTAACTCTGATAAATGAATGAAACAAAATGAAAATTATATAAAAATGTTATATTCCGATAACGGGGATCGAACCCGAGCCTCCTAATACCACAAATTTATTTATCGATGGTAAAATAAACACTTCGATGGTACTGACAGAGGTTTGCACTGGCAACCAAGCTTGCCAGGTCTTCCGTTTTAACGGTTTAGCGTTAGGTTTTAACGGTAAATTCGTATGGCTATTTACCGTTAAAACATTAGATTAAAGAAATTTGAGGTTTTAAGTAGATAAGGTAGGTTAAGGTTGGAAGCTAAGACAAAAAAAAACATCAAATAATCGAGTTTTACTAGTTTGTAGAAAAGACGCGCGTTTCGGTAGCTATGCTGCCATCTATGTTCACATTTGGCAAGTTTCGACAAAGTAATAAAACTCGGTTATTTCAATTCAATTTTATGTAAATTAAGTTATTTAAATCAAATATTCTGTTCAAATCCCAATTTTTTTTTATAAAACGTACCTTTGAAAACCACTTAAAAAATTGGAAAAACAAAAATTTGGGACATTAATTATATAACGTTTCATTTTTAAATCTACCGTTTTCCCATCCATTCAAACGCTTTCGAAGTTCTTGGTGTGGCAACGCTGCTGACAACGACAGTTCGTGACAGTTCATACGTAAATCTTTTTATTGATCGGTTGGGTTAACTTTCCTCCAAACAAATAAAACTCAACTATTTAGTTAAAAATCCTTAAGAGCAGACAAATTTTGTTAGTGGATGTTTTAAACGTGTTGGTGTATTAAATTACCCAACTTACGGCCAGTTTTATGGTCTACATTTGCGACCGCACTGGAGCTTCCCGAAGGTAAGTTAATGCTGACCGAAAGGAAGTTAAACCCTACTAAACCTACATTACATGCCACTACGTATCTATCGGACCCGAAAAGCTTGATAAGTCACTGAAATTTAATTAAAAATCAATTAAATTCACACCACGACATGTGAAACTCAGCTCTGTGCTTTTTGCTAGAATTCAGCCATCATCAGGGCTGTTCAAGCCAAGGGCTCGACAATATTCAATGAAACTCACTTTTTCGCGTTTATCTGACAGTCCGTTCAAACGCTACAAGCAGAAACGGGAATAGTAGTCACACTGACAATCTTAAGCTATAAAATCAGAAATCAAACAATTCTTCAAATTACACAAACTGCCACTTTAGGTTAGCAGTCCTAGACCATGTCTTGGCAATCCTGGCACCAAACGGCGGCACCGCCGCCCAATGTAATGACTGCCCCCCCTATGGCGAATGCAATGGGCCCCACACTAATGCAGTCGGCAGTCATCCCAGGCAATGTGAATGCTGCACCTTCGATAGTGGCGCCTCCGACAGCTGTACAGTACAGTACTGAGCAGTGGTCTCAGATGCAGCAACAGAACTGGCAGCAATGGGCCCAGTGGCAGCAGCAGTACCACCAATGGCATCAGCAGTATGGTGCTGAAGTGCGCATAGTTCAGTGGCTGATTTGAGCAATTATTCTAAGTCAGTCTGTTTTAGTACGAGAAATCCATTAATGCCTTGACCGCTGTGGGTCCCAACACTGCGGTGCCGCCGCCGTTGCCAACTGAGGCTAAACATGCCGTGCCTCCACCTCCACCAGATAATACCAAGTTAGGGGCGGCAAACCAGTACAGTGGGTACACGACAGCGCCCCCACCAGGACAATTTGTCAGTAGCGTTGCTCCTAGCCAGTATGCAGATCAGCAGGACTGGAAGAATTCCGCTAACAAAAGGTCACTTCCGGCGAGTACAGATGTTGAACCCAGCAAAAGGCAGATGCTTCAGGCGCCAAAGAACAGTAACTCCTGGCAGAATCAGCCGCCACCCAGCGCCCAAACGCCAGCTCAAAAAGCCCTCAATCTGGAAGAGCTGACCGAGGCGGAGAAGAAATTCGACAAGGAGTTTGCTGCGTGGGAGGCGCAATTCAACAAATGGAAAGAACAGAACGCCAATCATCCCGACAAGTCACAGTACTTGGAATACGAAAAAAAGTGGGATTCTTGGAGAAACTCTCTTTTGGATAGGCGGGAGCAAATGCGAAAGAAACGCGTCGCGCTGCAAGCTTCGATGACCGCTCATGTAACAACGCCGCCAGTCCTGCCCCAGCAACAGCAAAAAATGCAGTTTAAGCAACCCCCACCACTTGTTGGACAAAGCTTTTCCAATCAGGGCAGCCAGCGTCCTGTCCAGGTTTTCGACAAACCTCCACCGACTCATAATAATGCACATTTAGGCTTCAAACAGCCGCCCACTGCGGAAGAGTCCTCAGATGTGGGAAACAACTTTCTAAAGACATCTTCACCAACGCCTGGTGGCATTCCGGGCCTAGATTTGGTTAAAGAGAGCAGCATTCAAGAGTATAACGAAGTGCCTGGCGAACAGATGAGTGCCAGTGTTGTCGTTTCTAAAGGCCCTGACCTGGATGCTATTTCTAGAGGAATAAACACTATACTGGGAGATGCGAAGCTACTCAATTTGTTGTCTATGGTATCGCAGAACAAGAAGGTTCCAACGGAAGTAGTGGAAACCGAACGAAAAGTACCTGAGGCGGTTCAGGCACGCACGTCCATATCGAGCTTAATGGCCACATCGGTCCAACGTCCGCATTTTAACAAATCAAGCCATGAAGTAAATGACTATGCAGAGGATCGTCAGAACTCGGTCGATCTGGTAACAGTGAACAATTTTGATGACCAGACCAGAATGAGCTTTTCTAATGGCCCCAACGAGGCAGATCAAGGCAGCAACAGTCAGTCGCGCTTGGATAACTCGCACAATCTTCCCCGGGGGGATTACAGACCCGGATTTCACCAAGAACAGAATAATTTTCGGGGTTTCAATGGCGACAACAGGCCTTTTGCGCATCGTCCAAGTGCGAATTATTCTCAGAATCATCCTTCGGATTACCATAAGAGTTTCGGTAACCAATATGACGGCGATGATCAATGGAACGAAGAAGAGGAGTATGATAAGTATCATGACATGTTTAACGAAGAGGAGCGTTCACTACCAGATCGTCATACTGTGGAACCCCCTCCAGTGGATAAAGAGCCGTTTTTTGTTCCGGATGTCGTTATTGACTACGAGCACAGACCTCTTAAAGATCGTAAGTTGATGCGTTTTATGTGTTAAATGCGCCTAATCCAATCCGTTTTTTGTTTGCAGCCGAGCCTGAAATATCCTTAGACGTAATCCGGGCCTTTGACTACAGACATAAGCCAGTTAATCGTATCCCATATCCTCAGAGGCCGCAATGGCTAGCCAATACGCTGCGAAACATACGGCAGTTTGAAACTTTAGCTGCCGGTCGGTTTAACATCAATGAGAGGTCAGCGCACGTGGAAAGGGAGATGTCTAGATACCCTGTAGAAAGGGTGGACCCTTATGGGCGACGCCTCGATGATTGCATGAGCTTTTCCAGAGATGTATATGACGGCAGATTGCCGTATAATGAGCGTGAAAGAGAGCGCGTTAGATTTGATTATGATCAGAGGGGCCGGGGCGACAGATATCAGCCAGACAGAAGAGCAGAGACAAGAAACCGTATTGAGAAAAAGGCTCCGGATGTCAAAGGGTTCGAATCGAAAATGGAACTGGAGGACTTATCGGACGAAGACTGGGAAGACGACAAGAAAAAAACGCAAAGAGATTCCTTTCAGTTATCATCACCAACGAGCCGTGTAGTAAATATTACATCCTCTGATTCTACAGCGGCGATTTCGAGCAATGCGGCATCTAATCAATATATGACTTTAGAAGACCTCATCAATGCCCCGGGGCGATTCACCCGACCGCCTAAGATTGCTATTATAATGCGAGGCCCGCCAGGCAGTGGAAAAACGTATCTAGCCAAGCTCATTAAGGACCGAGAGGCAAGTAAAATTCGGTTTTCTATATAGTTAAATAAAACAACCAGTTTCGATAGGTTGAAAATGGGGGCTCGGCGCCTAGGATATTGTCGTTGGACGACTATTTCATGATTGAACACGAAAGAGAAGTGATAGAAGACGGAAAGGTGACGAAAATCAAAGAAATGACGTACGAATACGAAGCCGGAATGGAAGAATCTTATCGGCAGTGTTTGATAAAAGCATTTAAGAAAACGGTCACTGACGGATACTTTCCGTTCGTAATTGTGGACAATGTTAATCAGAAGGTTAAAAGCTTTGGAGAAATGTGGAGCTTTGCCAAGCAGAATGGATTTCAGGTAAGCGATACTAACAGTACGTTGCGTGTTTCCTCTAATAATTATGTAATTGAAAGAATAGATAGAATTCACATTCATTATTTTATGATTTGTCCTACGCGTACCGAGCGCACATTTTAAAAATATTTTTGTGATGTATAGGGTGTCCTATCCAAAAGCTCCAAAGGTATCAAAGTTGCTTTTTTTTAAATGGAATGTCCTGTATATCATTGCATTTTTGATAGAGATAAAATTTAGACAAATAGATTTTGATAAAATTCGAATTATTTGAAAAACCTTTAGATTTAGACCTTATAAGTCGTATTAAAACAAACACTTATTTTGCTCAGAGACGCCAAAAATGCAATAATATATGGGGTATTTCATTTAGAAAAACACAACTTTGATACTTTTAGGGCTTTTAGGACACTCTGTACATTACAAAAATATTCTTAAATGTGCACCCGATAGGCGTCTGTGCATTCATCAAATAATACTTTGCAAAAAACAAGCGGGCTAGCCGCAAACGTCCGTGCCGTATAGCGTGAATAACCCCGTATTATACATGTGATGTGGTTGTTGGTTAACTATTCAATTGCCTGTAGATTGTGATGATTTTTTTGTAAAGTCGTTTCTTGCAGGTTTACATTTGCCAATTGGATTTGGATCCTGAACTTTGTACGAAAAGAAATATCCATCATAGAAGTGAATCTTACATAGAGAATTGCATAGCCGGTTGGGAACCGACGCCCTCACATCACCCGATGATCGATGCAACCAACTTTCTGCAAAGCACTGGAGCCATCACGGAAGTCGAAATGGAGGAGGCCGAACCAAGTCATGACGAAGCTGATGTCGATGACGGAGAGGTAAACATGTCTATTTACGCAAAACGTCTTGATTGATTCACATAAACTGCCCTTTATGTGTTGTGGGTAGTGGGTAAGTGCCTACTGAGACTTACAGCTCTCTCTTAACCAAATTAATCGATCAATGCTCAATCAGTTAAAGCGGGCGCGGATTCTTTCCTTTGAACCGGACATTTAAATATATGGATCTTGGCATTGTATGTTTACTTTAAAGTTAATCCACTGTTCTTTCCACAGCAAGGTTGTTTAATTTTTTACTCATAGCAATAGTCGGCTGCCTTCTTCGTAATATCAATTTAGTTTCCACAGGGACATACTAGAAGCAAGTGGGATTCATTTGACTGTTCTTTAAATAATCTTGGTAAGTTTTTATATATCGAAGGTGGGATTATTGCTTTCCTTGCCATAGTACGAATTTGAACTTAATATTTTTAAAATCATGTTCCGTTTTAATGGATTGGTCGAGGCATATGTATATTTGCGAATTACTTTTTCACACAAACTCAGCAAATATTTACCATTCAATGTACAGGGTAATTCAAAATTGGCGTCATTCCTCTGGAGGTGTTGTCTGGCGGTGTTTTAGGGGTGCAGAAAAAATTGCAAAAAATTAATTGCCGTTAGAAACTGAGAAATTTGCAAGAAACTATATTAGAAAAACGGCAACAATGTTTTTACCGTCACGTAAATACCGGTTGCTTTATGTAAAACTCCGGTAACCATGGATAAATAGAGAAAGTGACAATAAGATAGACAAGGATAAACGGTAAATTCAACRGGAATCGTTGAATGACGGAACCTATTTCGAARCTCATAACCTCGAATTATTAATTTGCTTTCAAAGTACAAAAACATACATTTGAGYCTGTACCTCCAAACAAGTGCCTGTGTAATCGCCTTATTATGCACTCTTCTCTAGCAGCTTCTCGTATTCGGTTAATTAGCTCCTGCTCAATTTATACCGGTGTTCAGTAATGCATTGGTTTAATGTGATCTTGCATACGTGGTAGGAATGTAKCCGGTATTTATTTGGTGCCTGGGAAAGTGTCAGTTGTCGTGTAACGTTTAAGTTTTCGTAATTGGGGGTCGTAATTTTTCTTTTTGATTGCCTAAGTTTTTCAATATGCTTCCAATTAAACATGGAACACTGTCAAAATAACGCTTAATAACGAAGTTGAAATTCGATTTTCATCTTCTAGAAATTATCGAGATGTAAAATATCAATATTTTTCTCCTCCCCTCCTAGTGAGCCCCTATTACCCCTTAAAATTAATGACGGCAATTTTGAATCACCCTGTATTACTGGTATTTGGATTTATGTATTTGTTCCTTGCCAATGTGAGGATTTGATCGCACTGAGTACATATTTGAATTTTTATTACGTTGGCGAAATGTAATTTGAACAAATGGATATACAGGGTGTCCCAATAAGGGTAAAGAGCGGCTGTATCTCGACAACGGTAAGGACTAGCGGTTTGGGGAAAATCCTTATAAGTAAAGTTGGCATAAATGGCTGGAAATGTATAAAAAATCCCCACAAAACAAACACTCTTGGTATCTCGGAAAAAGGGGAGATGGGCTATAACTTTAAACACGTCATTTGAGCGCTTGGGTAATAACGCATCGTTTATCTCTTTGACATTTTTTTGTATCTTCCATAATAAAAGACATTTTAATATCTCCTGAAGTACTTAATAAATCAATTTTAAAACACACTTCAATATCTAGTCGGATTAGTGCAGCATCCGAACCTGTCTGTAACTTTCAATTAAATATAAAAGCTCTTAAAACCATTGGCTAATAATGTATTTGTATTCCAGCTCGGCTCGACGGCGTCAACAAGCCGCTCCGGCCATCCAGAACCATGGAGGAATACCTCCAACTGGACGACGAATGGGAGCAACCCGAAAATCCCACAAAACCCGGCCAGAAAAGGGTAAGGATGATGCAAATGTATTTAATAACCCAATGAAAAACACAAAATTCACGCGCAAAACTGATTGATGTTGTTTGTCTGCGATTTTAATCAGTGAAACTTTTTAATTAAAGGTTCGATGGGCCGATCTGGAGGAGCAAAAACAACAGACAAAGATGAAAGCACTGGGATTCGTCGTGGGCCAGACTGATTGGCAGCGAATTATGGACCCAACCAATGGTGAAAGTGCGCTCACTCAAACCAAGTATATCGAAAGACGCTATAATAACTGAATTGCGTTTCAGTTTGCGAACTTGTTTTGAGCAAAGCTTAGAAATTCGACTTTTTCGAACACGCGCGATGTTATTGCGGACAAGTTGATTTAAAACTTTTGTATGTGCTTCTATTGAAGTGGCATATATTATTTAATTAAGACAATTTCAGATTTGGGCGTTCTTGCAACTACATGTTTGTTTTATTCATTAAAGGCAGAAACAGTTTTTGTAGTATTCTCATTGCAGAATCTAAATGTTTTTCGGACTGTGAGGAATGAAAATTAAGCTAGTATTGCAGCCCTGGCGGGTGGGACTCGAAGAAGTGTTTAACAGTCTTTCATGTCATGATTATGCAGTCGCAAAACACGTGTGGACAAGGGGGGTTTTAAGGAGTTTGGTAAGTTTGGAAAATTGTGATATTTTCATAATTAAAGACAATTGTTTATTATATATAAAGCTATTGAAACATCAACAAAGCTGGTATACGAAACATTATCTTGGCTTGGCTATATCTTACTCTACCAGATACCTAACGTCTAATGAACATTCTACATCATTCGCTCGTCTTTTAACTTACTGTCTTCAGTCATTCGCACTTCATAAAAAAGAACTTTATAAATAAAATAAATAACGATATAGTAACATTGGTCTATAAATATTTTCCAGTCATTAGGTGAAGTGTATTAGGAAATAGCATACTCGGAAGTTTTCTGGTTAATCCAGGCAAAACAGGCAACATTCCGGACGCTATTCCCTAAAGCACCGAAAATATTTTTTCAATTACCCATATATTAGTTCTTCCAGAACTTTCTAAATAACGGAGAGCGATAAATTAGTACACTTCGTTGCATTCCAAGTAGCCCATTTCGCAGTTGTCTCCAGACCGTCCTCTGCGTCCGGCTTCGTAAATTACGTCGAATGTGCTTTTGCTGGCGGATTTATCCAGGACGAAGCTTGCGGCATAACTGAAATGAGTTTCAATTGCAAAGTTTGCACGAGAAACGTTCTTTTATATGGCGCAGACAAATTTCTATTTGGAAAAGTTGCGTTTCTAAGCGGATTTTTGACTACAGTGTCGCTCTTTGAGCGTAAGGAATAGCCGCAAAAGACATTCAGACAAATGGCGGAAAGGCAAGATTTTGTATCCAGTGTTATTTTCAACGCCCAACTCAACTGCAGTTTATAAATCCACTTAAAAAAATAAGAGCGCAATTGACGAATTCCAATAATGTTTGACTGCACTTGTAAAATCTTCGCAAAAAGTTTATTACCCCGACTTAAACTGAAAATTTTTTTTTCTGCACACATGATAAAAATCGAAAATACCTTCCAATGTTGCAAAACAGGGAACTTTGGCCGATATCCCGGGAACATTCGCTGTTGGCTTGGCAGATGTATTTTGCCATGCAGGCACTTTCATCTGTTCCCAAAGAGCGCACGTAGCCTTTAGCCATGGCGATTCCTGCCACTGCGGCGTCGCTGATCGAATCCTTTTTGCCGATGGTTCTGGCAACCATGGATCGGTGCGAGAATGAGGTCTTCAGGGCATCGAGCAGGTTTACCACAATGTTGATGAACTGCAACAACTATCAGTCACAATCCTGCAGTAGGCGTGTCTGTCTTCTGGCCAATCTACGCGTTTGTGCGAGGATGCGAGTGGTCCTATTGGTTGGATGGGCTGTCATTTTCGAAGTTGGACAGACGTCGGACGCATTGACACAACATCCAGCCAATAGGAACAGTTTCGTATCATCGTACAGACAGAGGCTTGGATGAATCAAGGACTACTAAGATAAAATGTAGATGATAAATGTTTTTAGTAGTCGTTGGGATGAATTAATTCGAATTATTTGATGAATAATGAGTTACATCAGCATTGTTATACAGGGGCTCCCGTAAGCACTTGATCAAAAGGATACTGCGGTATTCTTTGCATGAAAAAAAGACGATCTGACCTGACTTTTATTAACAAAAAATGTCTGGCTCCTCTGCTATTGGTGGTCCAAGTTCTTAAAAAACTCCCTTTTTTGAAATATCGGGAGAATGGTACGACGTATTTTGGTGGAACTCGCTGTAAATTTGTTCTTATGTAAGAATGCCTATTTTGATGGAGCAAACGAGTTTAGCCGTGCTGGACAAGTGGTGAATTTTTAAGGGTACAAAAACTCCCAGAACTTTCTATTTGGTGGATGAAGTCAACTCATTTTTTTTTTGCTGATGCACTAATCATTTATTCACAATTTTGTGCACTTTGTAAAATCTTCAGGCATTTATAGTTTTTGCGAAAAAAAAATTCTGTTTTCTTGCCACTTAACAACGTTAGACATTAACTGCAAATTTCGTGATACGAGGCATAAATTAATTGTCAATCAATGTCACAAAAGCGTGTCGAATGACCTTTTCTAATGGGACCTTTCGATTGGTTGGAGATCTGTCAATTCGTCCGTCGTCGTACGAATTGACAGATCTCCAACCAATAGAAACACTGTCGTATCATCGTACAAACGGATGCGTGGGATACGGTGAAACAATTAAGTTTTTTTGCGCAGACAACTTGCGTGAAAGCGTACGCGTTTAGGCGCCGCATATTTGTAGCTAATGTCTAACATTGTTAAGTAGTAAGACAACAGGTTTGTTTCACAATGTTTCAAAAAAAGAGAAATTTTTTGAAGAACTTTGGCCATCAATAGCAGAGGAGCCAGACATTTTTTGTTGATAAAACTTAGGTCAGATTGTCGTCTTTTGGTCATGTGCTTACGGGACACCCTGTATATGAAGATTGAGCGTGCAATTTTTCACGGCGACTACATGAAACAAATAGTGTTTAATAGTTTGTGCGTGTATTAGAAGACTTGGATAGAAAGAACGCTGGAAGCACTGGTTCTACAAAGAAAAAATGAAATTAGCAAGGAGCAGATTTAATGAATATTTACACAGCGGAATAATTGGTGCATCAAAACCGGTGGCGTGGCAATTAAATAAAAAGCAGTCAAACCCATTGGATTACTTTTACTCGAACCGATCTGAGACTTTCTTCACGATCCGGTGATTACGCTGATCCATCACATGTGATTTTACAACACCCAAGAGGTGATCCATTCGCATTTACATACCTCGCCCGCTTGCTTGGCCATCATATTCACCTGTTGTGGGTCTCTTCCGCCTACAAGTGTGGACACGACCGCCGTCAGAACCCCCTGCGTAATTTACAATAGCAACTAACTACTTGGAAGATCAGGAACATTAAAAGGTGAAGCTCTTATGTATTGACCCGAAAGAATCGTCCACCCTGTAGTAAGTACATGTACTTTTCTACTACCCCAAGCGTTCATCCGAAGGAAAATTTAGTTGGATGCTGCCCATTTTTATGACGATAATTTGAGACTCAACCCAGATAGCACAAAATATTACATACACATTTCGGAAATATTTATATGTTTGCTAAATATTTCAGATCAAAAGCAAGTATTTCTTAAATATTTGTTTCTAATATTTTATTAGCATGAAACAAATAAGTTATTAATAATTT
>NW_026017110.1:343867-345375 GCF_020466585.1 Dendroctonus ponderosae | reverse complement strand
TGTCCACTTTGTCAATGCCGTCGCCTTGAGCGGCAGCGCCTCCTCCCAGAATAGCTGTGAGAATCTTCAATCCTACAGAGAGAAGATTGGCCCATGGAGAAGCTGGCACTGGCCCATCATCCAGACCTTCTGACTTAGTCGGCCCATTATTGGCGTTTCCTCCCGGATTGAAGATCATCTGCATCACCATACCTGTGGAGGCAACTTGTCTACTCCCGCAATGGAAATTGAATGGACAAACCGACCTAGCAGACTTGACCAAGAGAATCCTCCGCCTGCCGCCCCGGATTGGGACAAGTCGTTGGTCTGGATGTCGTCCAAGTCATCCAGCGCCACTTTCTTGATGGCATTCGGCTTCTCCACGAATTTCCGCTCCACTCTCGGCTGGTTTTTGGAGGTTTGCTGRTGGACGATTCGGCCATTCTTGTAATCGGGGGGTTGCTGACTGTTTGGGTAAGCGAACGTGCTGATCAACGCACCGCTTACCAGGAGGATGAGCAARTTGAGGCCCACAAATTTCCTCATCATCTCGCTGCTGGCGAGAACAGAATTTTTAGCAAGTGCTGTTTTAATGGCGCATTAAAAAAGGRARAGTTTCTACGGTTGATAACCGAGTTAAGAGCGCTTTGATAATAAACATTGTGTTTCCGTTCGTTAAGCCCSATGCGGAAAACTTCCCTTCTTAATAAGATTATCAATTATCGTTCAACAATGAACCTCTTTGGAAATGCAGCCTAATGATAGTATTGTTTGGGAAACTACGAAAGCATAACTGGTGTGTTGGTTGGCCTTCTTTAGTACGTTGTTTTGTTTGCATCTTTGCCTGCCTGAGCCGTAATGGATTAGACGATACTTTGGCTGGTTTTTGCACTTGTGAACCGGTGAAATTTATTAAAAAATCATTTCTATGATAAACACACAATTAGCCAGGCGAAATGGAACATCCCAATACATTTCTCATGTCTATACAGTTAACGCAATTAGCACCAATAAAGCATGTTTGCCCTGTATATACAACACTTGAAATTAGTGCTAATCAATTTTGTGGGTCAATGTGTTGCATTTATTCTAACATTTTGACTCCAGCAGCTAAATTGACCTGAAATAGTCCCAAACTAGTGCGAGGAGATTTTGAATTTTCCATTAGCCCATCCATCCAATCGTCATCGTAAAATGAATCATTTAAAATTGTCTCGATAGTAAAAGCAACCATCAGAACATACACTTTCTTTCGTCGGGATGGATTTTCTCTCAAAGAGTGCCATTTAAAGATGGTCCAGTTAAGACAAGTCGGCGTTGGCTTATGGGCGATTTGATTCGTATTCGTATCGATCGCAGGACGTGGAATATTCATGAATCAAGTTGCATCAGAAAAGAACAACAGCGACAAAATGGACAATTGATTGAAAAGCGGCGCTTTCACTCTCCATGTTAGTCGGAATTTGTGAATCAGAGTTAGTGGCCGGCTGCTATTCGGTTAGCCATTTTTTATCTCTAGAATGATGTGC
>NW_026017110.1:339865-342868 GCF_020466585.1 Dendroctonus ponderosae | reverse complement strand
GTTCAAGTGGATTTTGCAACTCAAAAAAAACCACGCAAATCTAAAACTTCCTGAATTCAAGCCTTTTTTGAGAAAACTGCCAACATTTCCCCATCAATGGTTAACTTTTTAAAAAGGCCATTTATTTCTCTCTAGAATGGGGTACAAATGAGCGTTCTTGCTCATTTTGCCTCCGAGAAATGGGCAAAAACGGGACGGAAAACATGGAATTTTGGCATAATCTTGCACCCAAGTGTCTGTTATTCAAATTTCGCTTTCTGGGCCAAAACTATTCGAATTTCCTCACTCACATTATTACGACTGAATCGAGTTTTCAATTCTCTATCCAACGATGCCAAAACGAATTTTGTGGCTCGAATGGTTCTTGAGAAACTGCGAATCAAGGCCATTTAGTTATCTCTGGAATGATGTAAAAACGAGCAATCTTGCTCATTTTACGTCCGAGAAACATGCAAAACGGGCCGGAAACATGAAATTTTGCAATAATCTTGCGCTACCCTTGCACAAAACGACGATCATTTTTCTAATTTCATAGACAACAGAAGACTGTATTTTTTCTACATAAAGCTGGATCCTCCCCTGCCTACAGCCGAGTTAGGAAAAAGCTTTCTGTTGCTGGTCAGAAGTTCAAACAATATCAGCAACCAAACTTTTCGTCTTCTCCTTTGCTCTTTCATCTGCCCAAGTTTCTGGTTGGAAAATCCGACGGTGATTGGAGCACTTAAGTGGATGTTCTCTCTTTTCCATCACAAACCAGTAATTTCCCGTTAATGAATCCCACTCAGTGCTTATTTATTTATTAATCAATAACGCGACACCCTACTTAGTGGTCGCACATTTGGGTCATTTAACCGTTAAAGCAAAACACAGTAATCTTCATCTTCGGCCCGCAATATTCCAAGCCGTTGAAAACGAGTCCATGAAGCTGAAAGACGGATATTGAGTGGATGATGAATAGTTGCATATATGATCATACTAAGTGTATTTAGTTCTTCGGTAGCACAGTGAAATTTAAACCCGTTATATAGTTAGCACGTCGACGTCCCGTTCTGTTGGCTCGATATTTTCACTTATACTGTTATATGAATATTTAAATCCGATACTTCCGATGCTTTACTGTTCTACATTTCTGTAGTCGAAGGGCTCTGATTTAACGGCAACTGCTAGTTCTTCAGGCCGTAAGCGCTCTCTAATGGAGAAACTATCAGCAGTTAAAGAAAATGGTTTTTTCATAATTTTCTAGGCAATTTTAATAATCTTCATAAAAACAAAACAGGCGTTGCTTTTCCAACTAAGTACCTTTTCCTTCCCCAGATAAATATTTACCTACTTACCTAAATAAAATTCAGTTATCACAAAAATCACACGGAACTAGCGGTAGTGAACGCGATGATCGACGAGCGCAAATGCTTCTTCAGGTACCTTGAACTTCACTTTATATATGATGACCCACTTAAATTCGATGGCTAACAGAATCGGTAGAAGACGTTTTTAAACTGGCTGCAACTATTTAGACCGCCATCATTGGCGTCGCAAAATTGACCGAAAGTCTCTAATGGCCATTCAGTGGCTCCAATTACCATTAAGTATTTTCATTTGAAAACTGCGAATGCGTTTAGGGAAAGTGATAGAAAACGTTGAACCTCCGGGGTTACTTGAAGCTGTTTAAACGCCCAACTATTATTCATTTTGTAGCAATCTCGAATCATTTTCTTTGGCAAGTTTAGTCACTTTCCTACAGATACTCGTAAATTTTCAGTTTCATTATTCAGATATTAATTTGTGTTAACTATTTTTGCAGCAGTCCGTTTCCATTTTCTCTGTTAACCCGCCGCGCCCTTAAAAACTGTTAAATTAATATTTAAAATGTATGAGAACGTTGGTGAGAATGGTGAAAATACCGTTTTTGTTCCCTCTTAAATATCCTTAAAGACCGTTGGGAAGCAAAGAAGAAAAAACCGTAGAAGTAAATAAACAATAATTTTATTAAAAAATAAATCACCAATAAATGTGTGTTAATAATACCATCAAACTGAGTCCTCATCCTTTTTTCTTAACATTATAGGAATTACTACGGAATGCTATATCGAGTTAACATGAACATATGCAAAGAATTTAAAAGTTGTTATGTGTGTGTATAAGTGAGTAGATTTATTACTGAATGTGGAAAAAATGATTCGGTTTTGTAAAAAGGTAAAACCTGTAAATACGCCAAAATTTTGAATTTGTGTTTTAAGGGCCTAACTAATCACCTACACACATTGCATTATGCAGTATGGCTGCAAAAAATTATTAAAATGTGCACAATTGATTGTTCGCATGGCATTTTCTAGTCAATGAATACCGAGAATACACATTTAGAAATACAGTGTTACTACAAAAAGTCATTGTTTAGCTGATTTTATGACTAAAAATGCATACAGACCAGATAATTCATAAAAAGTCCATATTTTACGCAGATAATTAAAAAAACATTTCCTTTGCCAAATTGCAGAAAACCAGATCGGGCATTTTTTCTGCACACTCAGGCATAAAAACAGAAGTGACCAAGAAGTCTCTAATCAAAACAGAAAAATTACGTTTTATTTATAAACTACCAACGGCCCACTTCGAAATCGTGAAGTGAAAAGAGGGCATATCTAGCGCAAAATCACCCTGCAGAATATCACAGCCATTTGGCGCGTCCAATGGCGTAAATGCTACAGCGCAATTAAGATGTATATCAGGGTCGCTGCGAAGTCATAATAATTTTTTTAAGTGATCTAGAAACTATCTGCTTAGCCACAAACAGCTGCCAAACCAAACCAGAAAAATTTGTTTTAATGCTACGATACAAAGTGGTACAAAAATGTAACAATATCGTATTCTCTCAATTCATTTAGGTTTTGCTTGGTATGTGCGCCAGCGGATTTGAATAAAAGTCTGAGCAATCGCATGGGAACTACAAAAAGATTAGTGCCTCTCCAATAAAATGATTAAAAATAACCTAAATCAAGACGGATT
>NW_026017110.1:308986-339815 GCF_020466585.1 Dendroctonus ponderosae | reverse complement strand
ATCAAGACGGATTTAAACAACCGCAATTCGCACATAAAATTAAACTTGCTCCTATTGCTGAGCGGGAGGCGTCTGTGCCTGTACAGGGGGCGAAAGTTTCGATATGAAAGCGATAGTGTCTGTAACCAATGATTTGATAAACCGAGGCACATTCGGTCGGCTGGCGAGGTTTTCGCACTTCAGTCTCAACTCGTGGAACATGTTTCTTGTGTACGGATTCCTTCTGGATGTGTAGCGTTGGTACAAAAACTTGTAGTAGATGAACGGGGTCAGGAGGCCGGCCTTGCCACTAAAAAAACATTTCGGTATGCTTCGAAATAACTAAACAAATCACTACTTACGAGAAGGACAAAATCACTGTGTAGGGCATCAGCATGATTTCACTCAATGAAACCAATCTTAAAATGTTAAGCGATTGGAATTCGACCAGCGATATAAGCAATCGACAGCCCCACCATGAATTTTGGCCTAAGGTCTGCAAAACAATCGAGCAATAAAAGTTTGGTAGATAAGTTCTATATTGTTGAGGCGGATTCATTTTTTTACAAACTTCTTGTTGGGTATTTTTGCCTTTAAACGACAGAATTTCCTCACGTCTTTTATTACAGATCGATAAATAGTGCTCCTATTTCGCAATAAGAACGAATTATTTATCAAAAAGTAATCAAGATCTATCACCTAGAGGGTATCCTGTTATGTCGCAGGATACTCTCTAGGTGATAGATCTTGATTACTTTTTGATAAATAATTCGTTCTTATTGCGAAATAGGAGCACTATTTATCGATCTGTAATAAAAGACGTAAGAAAATTCTGTCTTTTAAAGACAAAAATACCCAAAAAGAAGTTTGTAAAAGTTTGGTACTTCGAGCACCAATCGCACTTACATCTAACAGTGTCAATGAATAACTTGAAGCGTGTAGGATGGCGAATAGCACTACTGGTGCCAGAGCCACTGTGAAGAAGTTAAGAAACTTACATTCTAAACGTTGAATGTTTGAAAAAATCAGCAAAAGTAGCAGGTGAAATGTATTTTTCGTTCGTTTTTGAAGTGTATTTAGGTATATCTGAGATGGACTAGCAAAGTTTAGTAGTTATTTTTCCATAAGCCGGTTCCTAACTCCTATGTCGCAAAAAAAAGCATTTATAGAGCTTGCTCTGGAACCCAAAGTTATCTACATAAAGTTGGACTATTAACCGAATTCGAGCAGAATGGCAATTTATGATCGTTGATAAAAATGTGTAGTGCCTGACTGATATCAGTTAAATTTTCGATTTGAAAAGGATACAAGTCACTGGAGCTACATAGATGAATATCAGCGAGTAGAACAAGTAATGGCCACTATCCTCTAAAATGAGGGCATAGAGAAAAGTCCTTGAAAACTCGACTCTTCCCAAGCGCTGATGCAGCCGCAAGGCGCTGATTGCTGCATTGGCGATGAGGACTTTGTAGTACGCACTTTGTGATTGTCTGAAAACAAACCCTAATACAATACTGACAGTTACTAAATGGATATTAACCGAGGCAAAATTATATATATCACTAAGAATGTGTGCGATAAAATAAAAGCTTTTTGGGTTTACTACCAACGTTTTCCCACTTCTTTCTATTCTTCCCAATTGATTGTTAACAAACAGCGACAGATTTGATGCATTGACTTAAAAATTAAACGCTCTATTAATCCACTAACAAACTGAATACAAGTTTAAACTTTCTAAGTACAGAATACATAGATGTATTTAAACGTGAATATAAATGTTTCTAGCCACCGACTATACCTCGTCAAACAAGACGTAGCTAAATAAGCATGTATTTTGACCCCCATTATTAGATTCATGGCATTGAATCTCGAGTAATTGCTTTATTAATGGCCTATTAATGCATATATTTAGGTGGAAACTGTGCCTAAAACTTACCCGAAAATAGGTATGAAATATCCAATGGAGAAAGCTATTACCAGGATTCGCATAGCCCAAAGCCCACAGTCGATTTTGTGCGCTATAACATGGGCTTTAAGGGCATCGAAGTTGATCCCCCTTTGGGGTTGGGGTTCTGTATCATTTTCGGGGTTCATTATAAAAAATAATTGATTAACAGAAAAAGGACCTCGATCAGAAACTGGTATGAAAAACAATGTTAGTTAAAGCGCCCGGATTTTACAGTGAACAGTTCAACTAGAAATAGGACAGTACTATTTGGCTCCTAAAATGCTGACATACACAAAAAAAAATTGACTTGTCATTTTCGACAGTGCAAACATCTGGTAGCAGTATCGCCAATGTAAAGAAAACTCATACTCTAAAGCATGTCAGTACTTTTTTGAAAACGAAAAAGGCTCATATATTTAGCAGAATCAAAAGCTTGTCATCTACTACGCCCATTCTAATGTGCTTCAAAACATTGACAAAAATTCTTAGAAAAACCATTAGAAACCATAATTACTTTTAATAAAAAATTGTATTGGAATCACTGAACTATTTGCAAGGTTCGACAGTTGTCAAGCTGACATTAGCATTAGGATTATTGGATATTTATAATATTCAAGCTATTTCTGTGTATAGCTGAAAAAACCCAGCAGCCACCATGGTAATTGCTCAATTTTAAATAGTGAACTAAAATGTGCATGTAAAATTACGGCTTCGAACTACTAGACTGCATAATGGCTTTCAGTGGACATGTATTCAGTAGTTAACCCAGTTACAGGGACAAGCCCATTTTACTGCCCTTTAACAGAATATTAATTGTTGCTTTATTTTCCAGGGTAATGAGAGTTCGCTGCCCATGGAACTTTGCTCCAACTGTAAGTAGACTAACTTATGATCAGAATCCAAAAAGTAATCAGTGCAACTCACTTATTGAACAGCAGCAAATATGCCCAAGGAGCTAAACTTGCAACACACATTATCACATATTCATTTACTTCTGTGGTGTCGTTAGTTTACTCTTTAGTTGGAATCGCTGGTTTTGCCAAACTGCACGTTTGCCTTTTTTCTATCAGTCTGATTTTTATTGGAAAAATTCAATGTATGTATTCACTTGATTTAGAAGATACTCAAAGAAGTCACATTAAAAAAGGAAGTATTTACAGTGTCTAAGAATGTAGTTAAAGGCTTCGTGGTCAACTTCAGGACAGGATGGCAAGGGCAAAATCAACCTGCCCATCAAAGAGCGCTTAACACACTCGTAGATGCCCACATTGTTGTTTTTTTTTGCACCAATCGGTCCAATATGCAGGGACAAGGCAGAAATTTATAATTTTTATAATGTACTTATTGTGGCGTTTCCAAATTTTTGTATGATTCACAAAGGAAAAATCGGCGAGTTTTAAACATTTTAGTCGATGCCGACGAAATACGCCGTCTCGGGAAACGTTTCCGGAAGCTCGACTTGGATAACTCTGGAGCCCTCAGCATTGACGAGTTTATGTCTTTGCCAGAGTTGCAGCAAAATCCTTTGGTTCAACGTGTCATCGATATTTTTGATGCTGATGGCAATGGGGAAGTCGACTTCAAAGGTATGCTTGAATGTAGTTGGAGGCGCTTAACATCCACCTTCACTTTCTCAATCTTGCCGTGTTATTTCTAGAATTCATACAAGGCGTTTCGCAGTTCAGCGTTAAGGGCGATAAATTGTCCAAACTGAGATTTGCATTTCGCATTTACGATATGGATAATGATGGATACATCTCCAATGGAGAACTGTTTCAGGTAAAGAAACCTAAACACTCATGGRKTTTTCGGGTTTYTAGGCCGTYCTTCGGTAGAATTTGTTCCTGACGTTTCGCAAGCACGCGTGGCTTGCATCTTCAGAAGTGCGCAACACCTGTTGTGGYTTCAATTTGACGTAAAGACGTACGAGGTGTCTCAACCACGCTTTGCATTACCAAATTTTCTTTATTTTCGYCTGGAAGTTTGTTTTTCTTTACGWTAGCAAAACTCCCGTAAGCTACAAGGTTGTCTTTCAGACGCCTAAACCTAGWTCTACCAGGTTGTCRCCTTTCTGGATATTTATTTAAATACATTTCTTCAGCTTTCGCTTCATTTCGACGACCGAGAATAAAACACTCCAACATACCGTATTTTTCATAATTTGAAAATTGATTCAGTTTGAAACACACAATTAATTACAAACACTTGACACTGACAGTAGATTCTACTTTGACAGTTACCTAGGTAATTAAAACAGACAACGAACGTCACTATGGGGAAATTGAAGAGAAATATCAATGCCTACTACCATCAATTCTTAATTTTGTTAATTTTAATTATTTATCTTGGCCGAACATAAACATCTTATACATGGTTGAAGAGCATATTTAAAGGGGAATTTAAAAATGCAGAAATTCAATATGGCGCCCATAAGAAAAACAAAAGTTGACTTCGGCCCCATTGAACATAGTGGGCCTAGATTATTTTTTACTCTATTTTCAAATTCACGCTCATTTCTTACCCCCACCCTGAAAAGTTCGTTATTGTATCTTTTATAATAAACACGATATAAAGGATTTTATAAAACGCACTTTTTTCCTTTTTCCCTGTATATCCGTTACTATTCCGAGTTCAAAGAAGTTGATGACGGATTATTTATATCAAAATTAATTTCTGGGTTTCAGTCATTTATTGTCTCTATCAATTAAAAAATTAAAATACACCGAAACGTATTTTAATTGATAAATAGAGACAATAAATGACTGAAACCCAGGAATTAATTTTGATTTGGAATTGAAACACAGTCAGGCAAGTATATACAATGAAAGATTATTTATAGGCACCTGAATGCGCAACTTTTTCCCCATTTGGTCCACTCTGTATCTTTAACGGTTTCGAATATCCCTATGTACATAATTTTATACTGGACACACTGTATATTGATATACACTGATCCATCGGAACAGTGTGAGCGTTCAAGCCAACCACTTCTGAAGATGCAAGCCACTCCTGCTTACGAAACGTTGGGAAGAAATTCTACCGAACGACGGCCTAAAAAACCGAAAAAACCATTCGTTTCAAGGAATGGCCTCGAAAGTTTATCTCTTTTGATGAAACCTAAACAGTTCACTGTTTGGTAGACAAGTTGTTTTCAACAAATGTGTTTATTGTGCAGGTCCTGAAAATGATGGTAGGAAACAACTTAAAAGACACACAACTGCAACAAATCGTTGACAAGACTATCTTGTTCGCTGATAAGGACGAGGATGGGAAGATCTCCTTTGAGGAGTTTTGCAATGTCGTTGGAAACACCGACATCCACAAGAAAATGGTGGTCGATGTCTAAATTAGGCTCGTTCGCACGGAAAACCTACAATGCAGATCCTAACTGTATAGTTAAAATCATTTAGGTTTACGTTTTAATCCCCATCACGTTATATTAATGAGTACCATTCAATTGATTAGGCCACTGTCTAATTAGGGTTTGTTCTAGTCATAACTAAATCGAACTATAAAAGTATATTTATTAAATTCGGTTAATTTCCCTTTAAAATGCATTCAATCTTAAGCAGCGACCTCCTTCGCCACTAGTAGCACGTAGAACAATATAATATCTGCTTACGCGATTACTGTAAAAAATCTATTGTCGTTGCACGAAAAGCTTGTATAGTGTTATTAACATCTATGTATTGATTGAAACGGTTGTTCTTTATAATTCTAGGTGTTGTGTGTTTAGCGCTTGAATAATCTAATATCTATAGAGTTTTGTTGATTGTTTTATATATTTATAGGCAAATTATATTGGCATGGTAGACGGGTGTAAAGCTCTTTCTGATTGCAGAGGGTGAATCAGAAGCTTCTCATAAACTTTACCATGACAATCAAATCGACTTCTAAACAACCTTAAGAAAAATACATCGAAATCGATCGGGATTTGGCTTTGATGTATATTTTTTCGTATTTAGCGGTTCATTTGATTAATAGTTTTACTACATGAGTTAATTAATTAAGGTGGTATCATATAAAGATCTATTTAATCACTCGCTACTGATAGTTGGACGTTTTCTTTGAATGTTAGTGTTAACTCTAATGCGTGGTTATATTATATGTCGGTATATGAATAAATATTATTTACCTCTCAAGATTTCGCCATTTATTTCGACTAAGCTCAACATCATGCGGTTTTAATTTCGTTCAGAATTTGAATAAGTTTGTCATTGATGATTTGGCCATCAATCTTTCGCGCCAAGGTTTCAAAGTCCGCCGTTTCTATTTCTTGGCATGGATCCGTTTTCCGGCCAACCAATCTAGCGCAGTAAAATGGGGCCATTAATCGCTCACACAGAGCAGCAATGCCGCAAAACGTGCGAAAATCCACACAATCTTGGTCATTCCAGTCAATGAGGCTGCGAAATCGGCTGGCCTCTTCCTGCCTCATTGGTCGACCCATCAGCAAATCCAAGGCATCCTGCAGTCGGTGTCCTGGCAGTTTTCTTCCAATTGCAGTTCCCTCAATTTTGAACCTGTTAAAGACACAATTGAAGAGCAATTTTCTTTTGGACGACACATTTACGTGCTCTTGGACGTACTGTAAAGGGGTCATTGTTAATAGGGATCGACTGCTCATGGGCAGTTCGAATCGGGCACTGGACCTGGTAAAGGTCCTGGGCAACGACATCCATAAGTCGGAGTTTAGCTTGGCAACTTTGAGCTCTTTTTGAAGATCACGCAGTTCCTGGCAGACGGGTTTGTCCCTGGCAGCTGATTTTAGAGCTTCTTCTAGGGCTTGTCTTCTATTGGGGTTCAACTCGCTATCTACCGTTTCTTCATCTAACTCCCTCCTGATTTGCATCAAAATTTCCGCGTCCAAAAACGAGTTAACGTCTATGGACCAGTGGGAAGCCAACATGGAGTTTCTACCGGCGACTTCTACTTTTTGCGAGGGGTTGATGGGGACTATGGAAGTTCGGGCACTTCGGTCCGGCGAATCCACTCCGATAGCTGCTACTTGCGTTTCCGGGTCTGTGGACAGCTGAAAAGCTGGAGGGCCTCGCAAAGAATTTTTCTTCTTTCGTCTTTTTCCCCTTCGTTTTACCTCCTCTTCTTCACTGGCCGTTTCACTGCGCTCCTCCCTGTTGGCTTGATTTTCGCCCCTTTGGGGCTTAATTCCCATGAGGTTTATTGCGCAAAATGCGGCCGCAGTTTTCACTTTTCTTGGCGATTGTCCAGCAGAGTCGCGATTGTCCTCCAAGCTAATGGCTCTAGCAGGAACATGTTGTATGCGGATTAAGGGCGCTTCGTTCAGAAATCCACTGTAGGGAATAGTTTCGTGACTATGCGACCTTCTGAGGTCTAAAACCAGTTGGGGCTTGCGATGCTCTGGCGTGAAGCACCTCCTGGAACCGGAAGCGTGGGTTGCAGCACTCGCCAATGTAGGTGCAGGCGTTAGCGGGCGCGAGTCTGTATCAGTATATCTCCTGAAGAGTTCCTCCGGAACACTTTCCACCTGTGGAGGCGTTCCGTCTTGCCCACAGTTGAACGGCTGCAGGTTAGCCCTAATTGCTGCCATCTCTTCCGCAAGTAACGAGTGGTTCTTGTCCTCATTTGCCCAGTTTTCCTTCGCTTTGAGGAACAGTTCCTTGGTGTCTTTGTCCATGGGGTGATTGCATAGCAAGGAGCATCCAAGGGCGTATGGGTTATACAGCCCAGCGTACGGCTTCAAAGTGAACGGTGCAGGCTTGACTACAGCCCGCAATTGCACATTCTTCTGCGTCTTGTTTTGATAAATCGTTTTTATGGGGCTTGCGGTTAAACCGGTTCTACTTGTTTGCTTCATGATGGCCACAAACCACTGCAGACTTCCATTCGAAGCACCATGGGGACGACTTATCGATTATACAGGGCCATGCCAGTATTATCGCGCAGTTCTGAAAAAGGGTTTTGAGAAGGTGAAAGTTAACTGAGCAATAAAAAGCGCCTTTTTAAAGGAACTTCGTATTTTCTTAGCCACATTACATACAAATATAATAACACTTTAATAAACTGAAACTGTTTCAAAAAAGGGTTTTGTTATTACTGGGTTCCTCTGAACGGCTCACATTAGCTATCTCCTTTTATTTTCTGAACTCCTTCTAGTAAGTGGAATTAAGGAAAACCTACAAACAACATTTTCCTACAAAGACAAATACTAAACACTGGAAATTCAATCAAAATGCTCAAATTACACCAGCACGAATTGTATTTAAAAAAACTGATAAAAAAGCTTCCTGATATTCTGTTCTAAATTAATTTAGACGGCTTCTGCGATATGATAAAGGATATTGTTTCTCCCTCGACTGGCTGCGCTCATGCGACCGCTCCCTGCTACTCGAAAATTGCGGCGATATTTCCTGAAAAAATCAAATTGAGTCAACATTTCAAAGATGAAGCTTCCCGCTCTCACTCTTATGTCTCTGGTTTCTCGCATCTCAGCTTTCCTATGGTGTTTCTCTCGGAGGGGTGGAGCTGATATTTCGATTTTTTCTCCATTTTGATGAGACAGTAACTTGGCTGAAAGACAATTATATTTAAATTGCGTTTTTATCTGGCGCATAATAAACTAAAAAATAAAAAAGTTTTTTTAAATAAACAAATTAAAATACTTGAGTGCACAAATGCACTCTTTCAACTAACACTTACCTTTCTCTTCTTCACGTCTGCGTTTTGCGAGCTCCAGTTGAAGGCTTTCCTCTAGACGATCCTAAAAAAGCGTTCGCTTCATATGAAATATCCAAGCAATGATGAACGCGCAATGCAAATAAAAGCTTTTGTGCAATATACAAATAAATGCGAAATAAATGTCTTGAAAACACAATTTAACTGTTAAGATTTGATTGGAATTCGCATGATTGGCAATGACCAAAAGCAACCCAACAATAGAATAAATAGATAAGTTTAAGTGGGGCGCAATTTGGTTGGCTAAATCTTTCAGAAATTTCAGATTTATCGTTGGTTCAACTAGAAGAATATTCTCAGACAACCTTTAATGCATTAGTTAAAATAGAAACTATGTATTGTTCACCCATTTTTTATTAAAACTAAAAATAAACTGAATAATCAAGTACAGCGTAAAATGTAATACAAATCAATAAAGGTAATTCTAAAGGTGCTTAGATTGACAACTTATACAGTGTTAGTTAATGCGTGGGATACTAGCTGACACATACCCGTTTCCGATTGAGTTTTCGATCTTTTTTCAGCTCTTTGTCCTCTTCGCTCAGCTTCTCCCGTCGCTTGCTCGCCGATCGCTCTTTCTTTTCGATTTTTTCTGGATAATCAAGCAGTTGACCGGCAGCAACTTTCCGCTCACCATATTTGGCAGCCTGGAAATAAATAAAATCATACAATTCGGTGCAAATAGAAAACTAGATACACAGTTAATATACTGAGCAATTCCAATTCTATTGTTTTGCAATTGATCAAGTGAGTGTAATCTGAAATTCTTTGCAGTTATCAACCAAACAGGTTGCATTTTCCTACAAGCATTGCCACACCGTAGGTATAGACAATTTTATGGGTTGAATATAGATTTTTAATTATTTAAACTGTTCAATTAATACATGAATTGGATATTACCTTTGGAAGTCTGGTCAACCTTGCAAGGCCAAACACATAAACGGGATCGCAACAATTAAGTTTTTTTTTAACAAAAAGTCGTTGGAAAGCACCTGCAAAAACCTTATTCAAAAACTATACTTACCTTGGAAGCGTGCCATATTGAGACACTCAGTGGTGGAAGATTGGGCTGACTGATCCAACACACTTTAAAAGAAACAATGCAAGCCCGAGCAATCGCTGCCGAATTTAAAACCGTATGACAAAGACACTTCCAAGCGCCCCTCGGTAGCCCCGAAATCGGCTTCCAGTTGATTTTCATTCCTTAGCGCGAGACATGGAAATGTTTTCCATCGAATCGCGAAGCACTACTTCTCTTCTTTTTCGTTAAATTTGTGACTTTTGCAGTTGGTTTTAAGATTTTCTTTGTAAGCCGCAATGGGTTTTAATCAGCTCGGATCATTTTTCTTCAAGCAGTTTCCTTTCTTAAACGTTATTGAGCTCTGGCGAAATATGGGATCTTTCAATATTAGAGCGAGTTCATGTTCTTCATTCAGAAACATGTTCTTCCGTCTATGCTTTTAACTCTTGAGTTCCGTCTCTGAGTGCGGGTCAATAGAGTAATTATATCTTGATGGATGGATGGATGGATGAACATCATCGTTTCTACATTGTTCAACTACTGGTTAAACTAATATCCTGGTTCCTTCTTCAGTCAGCCTTCGTTCTTAGGTTTTGCGTCTGCCATTTATTCCTAGGCTAGTCTTGTCTTATCGTTCAAAAATTGGAGTTTGCAATATTTGAGATGTGCGGTTTGGCTTCTAGTTGTCCTCACGTTCATTACTACTTATTGAGTGGTTAGCAGCCCAATCTCCCGGATTGAATCTGAAACGTGTACCGATGCTACCTTTTTCCGATACTAACCTTGGCGGACCCAACATCCACTTTTCTTCTTTTAATATCTGAAACAAAACGCAATTTTGTTACAATCCGGCGCCCTCATTGCAGTTTTTTAAGTAACTAACGCCAAAAAGACTCAGCAATTTAAAGTTACCTCTCTCAGGTTCTGGATCGGAGACATGCTTGCTCATTGTTGTTGAAGAACCCGAATTATCCCGCTCACTGATATCTTTATGATAGTAACTACTTCGCTCTTCATAAAATCGATCTTGTCTTTCAATCGAATACCGCTCTTCCTTTGGGCTTACAATTTCAATGTATCTGTCTTCCTATTATGATTAAAATACATTTAAATGAACATATCCACAGAAATGTACTAATGTAAACATACCTTTGGATCGACAGATCTTTTATTTCTGTCTTCCAGTTCTCTATCATCTATGCGGTTTCTCTTCACATCTCTTTCTAATTCAATTAAATTTCGTTTTGCCTCTTCCTTCTTCAAATATTTATCTTTTTGATCTTCCCTAGTGGGCTTGTCTTCGCGTCTTTCCTTATCTCCAGCACTACAACAGCAATAAATTCATTATACTAAATAATGGCAATAGAAAGTGATTTTACTCACATTTGATCTGTACTGCTTGAAGCTGCTCTTTGCAATTTGCCGTCTTCTGAAGATACACGCGCTGGTTTTTTCTCTTGTTGCATGAACACTTTTTCTGCATAAACAATTGGGTTTTAACAACATCGAGCATTTGAGATTAAGCAGATGCCTTACCTTTTGGTTCACCATTATGCCTGTTCAGGTCCTTGCCATTTGCAGCTGGCGCTTCCGGACTGGGTTTTACCACCTAAAACATTTTTTTCTATTTGATACACGATACAAATACAGAGTGAACGCAATAATAAAAAATATTTGAAATTTGTAGATTTATCGATGATTATACCGATAGAAGATATTGATTTCAACTACCTTATCTTTCTCGACAGGAATATGAAAATCCCCTTCCTTCATCATTTGACCGCTGGTCAGTCTTTGCTTTAGTTGCCCTAAGTAGCTAATTGCCAATGTAAATAAGTCTTGTCTATTGTTCTTTTCTTCATCCCTCACTTTTTCTATTCTTTTTTCGAGAAATTGAGCTGCAAACCATAAAATTCCAACTTAGATCAACTCAACGGGTCGAATTTAACTGTAGGTACAGAACAGCGGCTGAACTTACCCAATTTGATCAGTACAGGGAAGAAGGGAATGATTTTTATTAAAATGATCAACGAATTTCTGATTTGTACGTAATCCTTAGACTCCAGGCACGTTACGACCGCCTTGGCTAATTTATAATGCCACTTATGGCAGACATGTCTATAGTTTTCGAATCCCACATTGTCTGAACTATCAGCGGTATGATTGCTCACTCTAAAACAAGATGAATTATGCATTGACGTTTTGTGGACTGCGAGAAAAATAAGTTCAGTATTACTATCAGGAAAAGAACAAATTTACCTATATTTGGTCATAAAACCGGGATAATTAGAACACTCTTTTTCAAAGGTTTCCTTAGATTTGTGCCATTTCATCACGGTTTCCAGCATGGCAAACAAAAATCGGCCGTACCTCAACGCCTCATTTTCAGTGCACGATATTATAGAATAAGTAACATCACAAAACAACTAAAAAATTACTTCTTCATCACGTACATTTAAAGCGGTTTGTGCAAATCCTTACCCTATCATAGCAAAGAAGAGTAGAAAAGTTTTCCGTTTTCAACATGTGGATGGTGTGTACAAATTTTGCGCAATACACCGCGTCGATCTGAGTGAATGTACATCTGGGAAACAGGCAAAGCTGCAAAAATCTGGTTATTGACTCAGTTTTCGCAGACTTTCCGGCTCTTAGCAGAAACCAACTGCTTTTCTCCTGTTTCAATCTGAAAAGGACCTTTTCCACATGCTCGGACTGTTTCTTTTTTTCGTCCATCAGTTTCTCCACTAAGGAAAGATGACGCTCTTGTTCTTTCTTCCCTGAAAATAATACAACTGATTGAGTATTCTTCTCATAGTTAAATTATAAATGCTTAAAATGGAAATAAGCATTTTTCATAATGTTGCTCAAGATGTAACACACGAAAGTTACCTTTAGCTCCAAGACTTTCTACGGCCGAAATTGACTGCTGTTTGGCCTTATTAATAACTTGTTGGTAAATATCTTCGGGTACACACAAGTCGTACATGGTTAACGACCAAAACGTAGCTAAAAACTGAGGACTGATATCTTCCCAGGTTTTTGGAGAATGTAACGGCAACAACGAGCTGTGCACTGGTTGCATTACTTCTTTGACTGCATCATAATATTTCTGAATTTTAATAGAACTGGACATTTTCTTATAGTTTGGATCTGCCTTACGCAGCTGATCGTATTTTTGCTAAAAGTTAAACAAGTCTTTCAGTTTCATTACAGGGCCCATAATTTCATAGGCTAACTCTTACATTTATCGAATGATTGAACATAGGCCTCGCCAAGAAAAAAGCGACTTCTGTGGGTATATGGTAATTTAGCAGCATACACTGAATCGTTGGCAGTTTGTTAATGTACTCTTCCACCGTCAGTGTCGAGCCCAAAAATGTTCCAAATTGCACCAAAGTGTCTTGGCATTGATCGGATAGCTTGCCCACCAACTTAAGATGACTTTTTTGCGTCTCCCTATAAACAACGCAGTAATTCTGTTGAGCCATCAGCAAACACAGCGCTACAGCCAAGTCGTTTTCGTTCATGGCTTCTTTGAGTCGCAGGGATGATCTCTTAGTGTTGCGAATTTGACTGAAGTATCCAGCCTACAAACGAAAGCTTAAAATATTGCAAAAAGCGTTAATGCTCGAATTACCTCTCCTTTCAGCATTTCACCGCCGGACATCGCGTACAACTGCTCCATTGTAGAATCTTCGTTTGGTTCCACTCCAGCCATCTTTTGGACTACTTCTTTCAATATAAACAAATCCAAGCTGGAACATTAAAAGCTAATCTATGAGAGCTAGGAAATGACCGACTAATTACCTTTTTTGGGCTTTCAGCTGATTTGCCACATATTGCAACAATCCCGTTAATTCGATGGAATATTTTTTGTATACAGCTCCAGAGAATACAGATAAGCTTTGCAACCACATCGAAATCGAAGTACTGTCATGTTTGACTCTAAAAGGTCGGGAATTATTTGGTTTAATACCAGTAGATTTGCACGATGATTTACCTTTTCTTATCGGCCAGGCACAGATTTTCAATTACACAATAACCGAGAACATCATATGATAGATTCGTCAAATATTTCAACGAATCGACCACCGGATTTATCAAGTTACTGTAAACCTGAATTTGCAACAGGACATAGTCAAATAAAAATCCTGGTGAACAATGAGTTAATTTTCCAATCAACCGTCCCACTGGCTTTACGTTCTCCTTGCTCACTCGCTTCATTATATTTTTAATTTGCTTCTCGGCATCACCCCGCTTTTTCATCAGTGGCGGATAGGCAGAATACGTATCATTTTTCCATCTAGCATACAGGCAATACCTGAAAGATCCGACATTGAGCAGCTGTGCGAAGAAATGACCAAATAAATCATACCTAATTTGATACGGATAAAACTTGACTAAATTCCAAATCTCTTCAGCAATGCAACAGTTGCAATCCAAATAAGACAGCGATGGCAGTATGGTCTCATCAAGAATGGAAATTATTTCAAAGTATAAACCATCATCTTCACGAGGCGTAAACGCTTTTCCTGCTTCAACACCCATTTCTTGAAGCACTGCCCTAAACAACCTGATGGTTTTACCTGGAAACAAGTAAGCACAAGTAAACACAAATGTGGTTTAAAAGTTATAAATTGTTTACTTAATAGAACCGAGTCATAATGAAGCGACGACCCTAAACAGATCAACATTGGCAATACCGTTTCCTTCAAGTCAGTAAAAGTTAGGGCTGCTTTTGGAGCAAGAGGGTTTGAATAAGGCCGAACCGGCTGACGGTTGATATTGGGGCCCAAAGCACAGTTTCTAAAAAAAATAACTCAAATTATATGCATTCCTTCGAATTCCGATGTTACTTACAAGGAATAGACTGGTTCAATAAGGGCATGCAACAAGTTGCATAGAGATAAAGCTATTGGCTGGAATCCAATGGCAAAGTGTTTCGGTAACAAGTTAATAAGGGTTCTGGCGTTCCCCCAGTCTCCAATAGAAAGCAAAGCTTCACAAAGCCCTGAAAAACGTCTAATAAGTTTCCAAGACCAAAAGATTAGGAGCTTGCTTACGCAGTTTTTCATTTCCAACGAAAAGATCCTCAACAGACTCTGCGTCGTCCTTGTCGTCTTCCTTTTCCTTGTTATTTATCGAGATTATTTGCAATTTGCGAACATATTCCGCCGCATCTTTCAACGCTTTTTCACAATGTTTCTTGATTTCCTTTTCGTCGGGACTCAGCTGGAATATTGCATTAGAATCAACTGCCAACAAGTATAACGATCTCACCTTGGAGTAGATGTGGTCCAAACTTATTAAAGAATGCTGCAGCAAATAAGCAACCAATAGGAAAAATGATGCCGGGATGTCTTCTCCGGTGTTCTTCAGAAAAGCCAATTTGGTAGACAACACCTCGCTTATTATACTGGGATCCTTAATGTATAATTCAATGAGGGGAACAAAAATGTGGGCATCTTTCGTTTTGTTTTCGAAGCTTTCGAGGATTATGTCCAGGACTCTGTTTGGATCCAAATTAAAACATCCTGCCTCAATTAATGTAATGATTAATATTGCTGTTATGGAAAAATGTATTGAGTTTTTTACCGATTAGGGAATGCACTATATCAATAAGGGCAGCTGGGCTAGTGTTTTCATTGAATTCCTTATTCAATTCAGTTTGCAACTTGGCAAATCCTTCGCACTCTTCTCTAAACAAATTGAACTTTCTTTGCTTGTAACTGAAAACATTTTAAGTGTTAAACAGTGAAGTCGATACTGATTGATAAATGACAAACTTACTAGAGTTTAGTTTTGATTTTGATAAACTTTGAGTAAAACGTGCGGTTCTTTAAAATGCCCACTTCTTGTAAAGTTTCAATTTCCAATCTTTCCTTTAGAAGTTTCTCTGAAAGAAACTGAAAGAAAGTTTAAGGTAAGCAACTTTTCCGAACCTGTAAGACGCTCTACTCATACCTTTTCGCAATCTTTAACAATGCTACAAAAGTTCGCGCGATCTTTCGCATCGTCGCTATCAATTTGCGATGTGATTCCATCGGCCACATTTAACACGTCGCAGATTACAGATGCTACATCTGCGTGAATTGACTGGAAATACTTCAAATTTGAGTTTCAAAGCAGTAAAAACTGATCGATCTTACCACAAGCTCTTGCAATGCAAGTATTACAGCCTCCTTTTTCAAAACTCCTTTAATGCCTTTATCAATTAATTGAAGCACATAGCTGGTGATCGTAGGCATTCTGTTCGTATGGTCAAAGATCGAATTATCAGAGTCATTTTTCAGCAAGGTTTCACATGCTCGAATGCTGTAGAAAAAAATTGAACATTAGATTTTCGAAGCAGGTCTATTGGTTAGTTTTATGTAAAACATTTGCGCTTTTGCCTATACAGATCCATTCTGTTTTGATTAAATATTGCATCAAAGTTAATACGCCATGCTTCTGGCTGCTGTGATACAGCCCTAGAGCTGAACTCAACTATAACCGGATGTTGGTGTTTCCAATTTACGGTTTCAATTAACGCTGTGCATAATTTATAGGTAAAATCCAGCAAAGTCTTTTAATAATAAAGAGTGTTTTTTATATAATTTAAACCTTTCATAACCTGAAACTTGCTTTGTTTACTGTTTGGATTGTGTGCGGGTGTAAATTAAGCAAAATAAGCAACTATACTTACAATTCTTGCCGACCACTTTTCTCCCAGTTCTCCCATAAATTGTTTGTGAAAACATCACCCATAATTATGATTTAATAATAAAATTCGCAACGAAATCTTCAGTTGGCGCTTGGCATTTTCCAAAGAAATTTCACAACCAACAGTTGACAGAAGAAATGACACGAATTGGCATCAATCAGTGGAGCCAACATTTTCTTTTTTATTGGCTCCACAGAATATCCCCCCGCAGAGTGTGATCTGTGTACATAACATAACCCACAAATAAACCTGTCTTCATGATAGAGTAAGTATAATAATTTATTAATTATTTTACTTTCTCAATGCTCAATGGTCTTCATCTATGCTCTTTGCAAATAAGCAGTAAATCAACCTCGGAATCAACGTTTTGAGCTACTGTTCTTTATCTATGGTTGTGAGTAGTGAGTAGCCTGTGGTTTTAATTACATCTGAGCTAATTGGTTGTTTTTGAGCATTGATTGGAAACTATGGATAATGAAAGAGAAGAAATGAACGACTCAGAAAATAAGGCAGCTTATTTTAACGAAACGAGCAACAGTTGCCCAATGGATGTTGTGAAGGAAGAAGGAACCAGTGCAAGGTGTCCTTTCAAGAAACCTCTTCAAGAGGCAACCAAGTTTCACATATTAGATGAAACTGAAGAAAAGTATGATTCCGATGGATCAGTGGACTACGATTCAGACATACCAGACGATGAGATCGAAAAGATGCTTGAAGAGGCACTGGAGCGGAAAAAGAGAAAAGCTGCCGAGGCAGGACTAGACGCCGACAGCCTAGAGGTGCCCTTTGAGGAGCGCACCAAAGTGGTGGTGTTGGAAAAGGGCAAAAACCATTTCGACGTGTTGCCAGAAGAATGGCTGCAAGTGACTCACAACAGTGGCATGCCAATATTTTTACATAAATCGACCAGAGTATGCACTTTGTCCAGGCCTTACTTTTTGGGGCCTGGATCGGCGCGGAAACATTTGATCCCTGTGAATGCCATTCCTTGCCTGAACTATCGCAAGGCGTTGGAACATGAGGCCGCTCAAAAAGAGCTGAACCTGCCGGTTGAGGAGAAAAACTGCCTTACGGAGAACATGCCCAATGCCAAAATCGAAACAGTGCAAGAGAACATTCAAATGCAAAACCTCACACCAGATGATCTGAGGGAGTATTGCAAAACTCTGTTCGAATTTCAGTCGATCAACGTGTTGAGGTTCAAGTCCTGGTCTGAGAGGCGCAAATTCACCAAGCGACGGAAGCAAGAGAGTCAACTGCAAAGACCCACGCTCCCAGATGGAACTAAACTGATCACATTCCCGATCAAAGCATCGGACACGAACGAGAAGGCCAACCCGAACTGCAGAAAGGAATGGATAATGAACCCAAATGGAAAGTCTTACGTGTGTATTTTGCACGAGTATGTGCAGCATGCCCTGAAGAAGCAACCTACCTATGTATTTGCTGAACTGGAGAACGCCGCCACTCCCTATGCGGCCACTGTAATGATCAAGGACATGAAGTACGGGATTGGATATGGAACCAGTAAGAAACAGGCCAAGTCTGAGGCAGCCAAGTCAACCTTGGAGATCCTGATTCCTGAAATGAAGTCCAAAATTACAGCTGATGCTCAATCTGGTGAGTGCTTAAACGTTTGAAAGCTTTCGCAACTAAACTCCATTATTATTCCAGGCTGTACAAAGAAAGACAAGGACCAAGATCTGTCTTTCTTCGACGAAATTCGCGTGGAAGACCCGCGGGTGGCGGAGTTCTGCGCAAAAACCACCGAACCAGCCCCCTACGACATTTTGCTCACTTGTTTGCAGCGCAATTTCGGCCTGGACGATCTGAAGATTCACTACCAAGGAAACACGTCGAAACACCAAGGAAACGAATTTACAATGACGGTTGGCAAGTACACGACTACAGTGGCATGCAAGAACAAGCGTGATGGCAAACAAAGAGCTTCACAGAGCATTTTGCAAATGTTGCACCCCAGTATTACGTCGTGGGGCTCGTTGTTGCGACTTTATGGAAACCGGTCGGTAAAGAGTTTCAAGGAGAAGAAAATGGAGGAACAAGAGATTACCTGTCTGCAAAGCAGGGCGGCCCTGAACCAGCCCAACTATGCTATTTTAAACAAGCTTAAAGTCGAACTGGGCAAACTGAATGAGAAGCGGAAATCCATCAGGCCAATTGGCATGCTGGACACCGTTGAGAATAAGGTAAACCTGTTAAACGCTTGAAGGTTGGAAATGTAACTCCAGGCAGTCAAAGTCCCAGGGAAAAATGTTCTCTTTGTGCGATCTCTGTACCCATAGATAAAGATGTGGATAATGACAAGTCTTTCTTGCTATTTGTTAGCTTTTGTTGCAATGCTGATAACATTAGTAAAACTACCCGGTTTGACTGAGCCGTGTTTATCTATAGGGTGATTCAAAATTGGCGTCATTCCTTTTAAGGGGCGATAGAGGCTCCCTTGGGGAGCACGAGAAAAATATTGAAAATTTTTTTTCGAAAATTTTTAGAGGATATTAACAGTTGCAGATCGAATTTCAACTTTGCTATTAAGCATTATTTTAAAATGGTTCCATGTTTAATTGGTAGCATATTGGAATACTTAAGCATTCAAAAAGAAAAATTACGATTTTTGCTTCAAATTACAAAAATTTTTGACATCAAAAAAGTTCTCTTCTACAAGTTTTTGATGAAAAGGCACAGCGGCAATGATGTTTTTTGTCATTGACAGATAGTTACTGGTGAATAGCTCTTGTCATTCATAACAATAATTTGTCAAACTGTGACTTACTTTGAATTTCCTTTCACGAATTTGCGGATATACGATTAGTTCAGGGGAAATGCTGCTACAGTAAGATAGCAGAACCTGAAAGAACTTGCTGAGCGTGGAAGTTCGTAATAAACGGAAAGTGAATATACAACTAACCTAAAAAGTGATCCTTATGTCCGGAAGTTCGTTATAAGCAGTCAAAAAATACGTTGGTCTTTATGGATGACGTTTCAATTAAAGGAAAAAAGTTTGTTTAACCGAAAGTTCACTATAACCGGGTTCAGCGAGATGACCGTAGAGAGATAACCGAGTTCATTATAAGCGAACTTTACTGTATATTTTCAAATTTTCAATCAAAGCTGGTTTTTGTCATTAACAGATAGTTACAGGTGGATAGCCCTTGTCAATAATAACAAATAATTTGTCAAACTGTGACTTACTTTGAAGCTCCTTGAAGCTGAAATAACTCACGCCAAAAAAAGGGCGAGGAGAGTGGCTTGAGGACGATAGATGTTCCGGTTCCAAGCACAGAGGAACACGTATTGGACATAACCGAAACAGGGCCTTCCAGGGGCACTCAGAGCACAATAACTGACACTTTCCCAAGCACCAAATAATGCCGAGGAAGAGCTACATTCCTACCACGTTTGTACCATACACACAGCACAAGGAGATACAAATGGAGCAGGAGTTAATTAACTGAATACGAGAAACTGCTTGATAAGAGTGGATAATAAGGAGATTACACAGGCAGTAGCTTGTTTGGTGTTGTAGAGTTTATTTATAAACACCCATATTCGAGGTTATGAGAACATGTTGACATTTCGTCAACAAATCTTGTTGAATTAACCGTTTATCCTCATGATACAATGAATACAAGGTAGGATCTTGCGTCGATTTGCGTGACGTCAGTGGAAATAACTGCCTGGCGTGCTTTTTTCCTGTCTGCTAAATGGGATTAACTATAGCTTATTTAGTCTTTGTCACATTTAATTATTTTTTTTATAAATCCTTCTTATAATTACAAGATGCTTTGCAGCAGATTTTAGACTTGGAAATTAAAAGTAACGGAAATGTTTTTATTTTGCAGACTAGCACAGTTGCCAGTTGTCCAATAAAGTATAGCGTTAGCTGAAAATGTATCCCTGCAGAAATAGTACATTACGATTCACGAGACGGAAGTTCAAACAATGACGCAATGTTACTTTCCTATTATTTATGACGGAATATGCGGTTTGTGGTGCCGTGGATGATATGTAAATTTTAATACAAATGAAATGACTGCACACCGCATTTTTTATATTTCTGAATCGACACTTAAAAGTAGCAAATAATCTAGAGTGCACTTTCCAACTACCAGTCGCAAAATGCTCAGTTTTGTCTACAACATTTCCAAATATGCCTAAACGTCCCGATGATACAATGAATTTATTGTACGACAATGAATCCATTGTATGATACAATCAATTCATTGTATGAACAGCGCATTCATTCATTGTGATACAATTAATTCATTAGTTCGTTTGGCTCAATCCGATTTCTCAAATGACAGTCTGACAACACAGCACGCTAAAACGCTAAAAATCAGAGATTTTGTAAAGAACTATTTAAAGTATTTTTCTTCCCGATAAGCCTAAATCAGGTCCCAAACGCGATTTTCAAAGCATTGGGCTATGCAATGCTGCAAACCATATCCTCATATAACTTTCCATTTTTGAACTATTGCGTTTTGAATTCAGTGAAAATTGGTCTAGGTTACATGCATTTTAAATGGGATCAGCTGTTCACTTTATCAAAGTGGTAACCAGCCACGTCATGTGCGCAGTAATATGCGTAGATGCGAGTAATATCCTACCTTGTATTTATTGTATCATGGTTTATCCTTGTCTATCTTATTGTCAGTCTGTATAATTCCATGGTTACCGGAGTTGAAACCTCGTTGGTGCCTTGAAAAACATAGCTGCCGTATTTCTGATATAGTTTTTTGCAAATTTCTCAGTTTTTATTAATAATTAATTCCTTTTACTATTTTTTCTGTACTCCTATAACAGCGCCAGACCAACACCAAGGAATGACGCCAGTTTTGAATCACCCTGTATGTGGCATGGGTAGGAGAAAGTAGGGTAGACAGTGTGCTCTTTAAATACATTCTAGAATACAACTAGGTAGTTTACAATTAAATGACTTTGACAACAAAAACAGTGTTTTATTTTAAGCTGGATGAATTCACTTTAGTTTTGGCAAGAAAGGATTGAATCGCCGTGGAAATGCCCGATTTCACGCTCAAACAATCAAAACTGCAACAATACAACAATACATAGTGTTTACAAAATAAACCACCAAAAACTGATTTCCTTGTGGCAAATTTGCCCACAGTGGCAACCCTGACACGATGAATGCGCAACAAAAAGCTGTCAACCGCCATATTGTTTTACCGGCCATTGTTTAAGATGGCCGACGGTTCTGCTGTAGGTTGCGGTTGCTTTTACCATATTTTATAAGTTCAATTACCGTTTAGTGCACAAAATCTCGTGTATTCTGTGGATATAAGCAGTGATAAGTCCTAGTTGTTAGTCCCAGTGGTAACCAGCCACTTTGAACGCTAATGCGGAGTGAACTTTGTGATTACGGGCAAACGTTTCGACCTCAACTGTCAATCGTCTTCAGGTTGCCTGACAGCTTGACACGTGGTCTGGCGTCAGCAAAACCAGCAAATCAAATAGCGTTTATCTGTAATGAGGTAGAGTAACACACATAACATAACATAGTAAGTAAAATGTTTAGTCTGGCAGTTGAGGTTAATTCTCTGTAAGATTCTATCCGGTGATCTGCCTCTTCTGGTGAAGTAAATCAAGTGTTGGGTTATGGATGCTTAAGCACCACAACATTACATGTAATTGTTACATTTTCTATGGTTGATAAGCGGGATGTTTTGCTGCAAACGAATCATTCAAAATAAGCGATCGAATTGACAGGTTTTAAGTGTCACGGGAACCAAATGAATTCGAATATTTTAAATCGAGCTCCAAATCATCTGTTTACGCGGCAACGCAGCATCAGGCGGTTTGACAGGGAAGCCATTTTGTTTGGTTTTACTGAAAAGTTAGAGTCTGTGAAATTTGCCAACTTTCCATCAAACTGAGAGCGTTTGCAACAAGTTTAAATTAATTGAAGTGTTAAATGAAACTATCGGTTTGCTTTAGACACGTGCAGGTAAGTGTACATTGCCCATTTAGCAAAAAATTGCGAGTCATGCGCGCGTAGTGCAACCTGGCCAGCATGTCAACGTTTCTATAGATCAGTTTACGCGTACATCTTCAGGTTGTGGCTTGTCTATCAAACAACCTGACATTTAGTGTATATTGTGTTTTAATCGCTAATGCCAGTATTACACTACTCACTTTCCCCCGATTTATTGGACCAGTTACTGAAGGGCCACCAGATATGCATGATGGTGAAAAATGTATGGGAACTTTTAGGTCTATTTGTATTTTGGCAACTGTCCATTGGTGCTGTTGGCAGCTAATGTCGATCTGAGAATACTAGGAATTAGGGGAATCCTTGGGTTTATGTTATTTTTTGTGTTTACAATCGGTGAAGTGTGTATAAAATCTGTGAAATTCAGTATATGAAAAAGAAAAGTTGCATCAATTTATTAATTTAATAATATTAATTTATTAATTTAATTTAATTTTATTTATTAAGAAAATCCAAGTTTAAAGTCTATGACGATAAAGAAGATGATTTTCAATACTAAACCCACTTTGATGGTTGACGAACAAATCTCATAATAGCGCGTAGTGTAATACAGGCATAAATGTTGTAAACAAATTTCGTTGAACATTAAAATGCGCTATTGAAAAACCGAGTAAGCAAAATTACTAATTAAGTATCGAATTTTTCGTTTTTTCTAAGAAAATGGCGGCGCTACCGCGTTAGGTAAACGACAAAATCACGTTATCAGGTATTTGGATCACGACCAACCTTAAAATGTGTTAACGAACTGTATATGCGTAGAAACGCAATATCAGCTAAATTTAGGGCATTTAGGGTAAGTGATTTTGTACTTGAAATGGATGGATGGAATGGAAAAGAAGAGGGGGCAATTTTTGGGTTTTTAAATCAATATACCCACCTACGTATTATTAAAATTCGACGCACTTAAACCTTCTGCAAGAAGTGCATCCTCTTAGCAAACACTCTGTATACAGGGTGATTTAAAATTGGCGTCATTCCTCTGGAGGTGTTGTCTGGCGTTGTTTTAGGAGTACATAAAAATATTTAAAAAAAATGAATTTATTAATTGTTATTAAAAACTGAGAAATTTGCAAAAAACTACAGGGTGATTCAAAATTGGCGTCATTCCTCTGGAGGTGCTGTCTGGCGCTGTTATAGGAGTACAGAAAAAATAGCAAAAGGAATTAATTGTTATTAAAAGCTGAGAAATTTGCAAAAAACTATATCAGAAATACGGCAGCAATGTTTTTCAAGGTAATCTGCCTAATTCGCGCCATTAGTGATGTCGTAATGACATTTGATGTGTTGCGGTAGGTCAGGTTTTTCAACGGTATTTTTGGATTTACCGATTTTGTGTGCCTTTAACGTGTTTAACGGTATATGGTTTGAAACATCTCAAATAGTTTAGGTAAGATCTTTAGCGTAGCTTCTCGGAAATATATCGATTAAACTTGATCATTTTTATGTTATCTTGACAGCATCAAGAATATTTAGGAGTTTCCAGCTGTAGAATTACATTTTCGGGCAAAAAGTAAGAGATACATAATTAAAACGTATGTATATTCAAATAGAATCTTATTTTTAAACTTCAGCGGCAGAAAAGCATATCATAAAGTTCAGTTTTATAACATTTTTTTTAACTAAACGCCAAACAATTAGCTTGAGATCTAGATCAAACACGTTGGAGGCACACAAAATAGGAAAATCCAAAAATTCAGTTGAAAAAGGTTCAATGTTTGGATTAAAAACCCTATTAAAAAATTAATTCAGTAATTCATTGGTTTAATGTGATCTTACATACGTGGTAGGAATGTAGCCGGTATTTATTTGGTGCCTGGGAAAGTGTCAGTTGTCGTGTAATGTTCTGAGTGCCCCTGAAAGGCTCTTCTGTTCTGCAAGTATGGCAAATACCTTCTTGTTGTGCTATTCTGCGCGCGCTCTGCTATTACTGTTTGCTTCAACTTTAACCGCAAAACATTGGTCTAGAACATACACTATAGCTTTGGTCGCACGTCATCAGTGACGAAATTTGACTACCAACATAAAAAGAATTATGCATGCAATTAGTGTGCAAGTCGAATCTTTTTTGTTGCGTTTTGAGCATTGGAGGCCCTCAAGCAATCATAAAATGCGAAAGAACTTTATAATACCGCCTAATTTAGAGCGATGTTGATTATTTATGTTCGTCTTTAAAATTATTAGTGGTGGTGAAAATTACAATGCTGCCGAATCGATCGAAAATTTTTTAATAACACATGACGTTTGCGGTTGCATTTGTCATGTACTTGTCCATAACGTTTGCGTTGACGGTGTATTTGTTCTTTTCAAATAAACCATTATTCCATAAAGAATAATCAGCAAAAGCGAGACCGCATTGAGATAATTTAATACTGCATTTTGTAATTTTAATTTTAATACTGTATTTAATATGGCAACAACGCTCGACAGATGACTGATGACGTGCGACCATAGTACAGTTAAATTTGGGTTCATTTAATTTCAGATTTAATAAAATGGACGCCGATGCGATTGACTTAACTGTGCCCCTGGAGGAAATATTGAAGGAAGCGAATTGGCCAGCAAAAGTCTTGAACGAGGAATTTTCTCTATTGGCTGAAAATGGGACGGGATGTGAGAAAGACCCAGACAACAAGAACGTCTTGGAAAAGTTGTTGAACAGTTACGACGACATTCCTACAAAAACTGAACTAATCAGTGCTGAAACTGAGCTCGGATTCAAAAAGCAACAACCGCCAGTTATAGACACTATATTAATTTCTGACGATGATGAAGCGGACGAAGTTAACAACGGTGAAAGTGCAAGTGTTACAGAAGTGGAAGTGGAAGAAGTTAGTGATTACAGCAATGGTTGCTCCAGGGGTTCATCCAGTCAGGGTGAATTTGGTACTTTTGAAGTAACCAGCAGTGGTAAAATCAGTAGCGAAAGTGTTAATACGTCTGAGAGTAGCTGGGCTTCGTCGCAGTCCAAAAAGCAAGGAAACACTGGCACTAATCCACAACAGCATGCGCACTTAATATTCAAAGGAAAGGTTATTCCATTGCCGATTGCAGAATGTTCTGCCACGACTGATCATTGGGACGAACCGGACCAATCACGTGGGCTTTGCGAAGGAAATCCCTCTGAATCATGTGACAGTGACTTAAAAGATTGCTTGAGGCCTGATCCAGTACGTGGCAATGCCAAAAATAATCCTCTTTGCGGAGGTTCGGTGATGAATGGATCTGATGTTGAAGATGCTTTCGTTTTGTCACGTTTTCAAATTCCTGATGATAACGACCCGTTGAGGCTTAATGGGATAGACTGTAGTGATTTAAAAACGTTTTCTGAAGAGTCGGCGACTAGTTGCTCTTCTTCTTCTAATGCTCCAAAAGAACTGCTTTGTGAAGACTCTTCGCGGGCGAAATCGGAATGTGATAATGTGTCAAAGATAATCTATGAAAACTCTCAGGACAGTGACTCAGAAGCTGGTCCTCCTGAGAAATCATTGAAAACTCGAAATGTGTCGATAGGTGGCAATGTTTTACATATGCCAATTTCCAAAGTTACTTCGATAGCGGACTTGATATGTGATGAAACGTTGGCAATTCCAGATGGCGAGTACGAATTGACGCCCGATCCTTTATATCAGTTACCTTCAAGGCCTGCGAAGCATTGCTTTGAGAAGTCAGATGATATTGATGCATCAGCCGGTGTCAAGACAATGCCAGAAAACAAAGAGACCATCGAAAGCGAAGAAGTTGCCAAGGCTGTAGAAGCAGAAGAGAATTCTGTACTGAACAGATGTGATCCGCTTGCTAGTCGGGGGTTGACTGTAGATTTACACGAACACCAATGTGCCAAAGAGAAGACAAAACGTTACCAGGAAGAAGTGTCTAGTGCACGATCTCCAACAGATAAAAGTACCAAAACTTCAGATTTTCAATCTAATATGCAAACCGCGATGCCGCTAAGGGCAGACAAGGAGGAACCGATGGTTGGTTCTGCAGGACAAACAAGCGAGGACGAAACAGAAATGCCAGCTGCCAATCCGGAAGAAATTCGGAAACGTTTGAAACTGCAGTTGTCGAATCTAAGAGGGCGTAAAAAAATGAACATTTTTCAACATGTGCAGCAAACGGTAAACAACAACCAACTCTCAGCAAGTTCAACGTGTCGCGGCAAGGGCTCTAACGATTCCAGCCAATCATCTAAGGTTACTGAAGATACCCCCAGCTTAGACTTATTGAAAAAACGTAGATCATGGCCAGTTGATCAGGAACCCGACTGCGGCTCGACATCTGAAAGTGCTCAAGCTCTAGATTGCCGTGAAGATGAAGATGTGCCTAATGTTTTTAATGAGATCAGGAAAATTATTAGGAAACCTAAACCGTCGCCTGCAGCAACAGTGTTAATAAAAGTACGAGAGGTGACGGCAATTAATGAAGGATTTGTAGACGCGGAAAAGCCTCCAGAAGCCGTCAAACCGCAACAATCTGCTGTACAAGATGGCATTAAATCTGAAGAGTGTTCAAACGATGTAGTCAGCTCGCCGTTTATAAGCAACAGTTTGGACGAGTTTTTGATTGATGCCAAACTGAATGTGAGCTACACGATTCCGAAGTCGGGCGCCGAAGAAGGGCTCATACAAGACTATTCAACGGTTGATCCACTAATGACGCCTGAGGTCAAAGTGAAAGAAGAGCGCATTCAGAAACCTAAGAAGAAAACCCATTACAAAGCGAAGACGTTGGCCGAGAAAAGGAAAATTCTTGAAAAGCTTAGATCGCAGGAAGAGAGGCGCTTGCGGAAGCAGAAGAAGAAAATGGACCTGGAAAATAAGAGTTACGTGTGGTTCAAAAACAAAAAACTATTTGTTAAAAGCAAGTTAAAAGGGAAATGCCTAGCTTCGATCAATTCGACCATAAAATGTGACGTTCCTGATTTGGCCTCGCCCAAGAAGCTCTCATTGTTAACAGAGCTGAATCGTCACAAGTCGTCTGTGGAATACAGGGCAGGCCCACTGAGCAAAAAGCACCTGCTGCAGTCCAACTGCCCAGGCGATTGGAGCAGTGAGTTAAGAAACCTTCCGAAAGTGGTCTTGCACGTAAGGCCGGCGTTTGGAAAGCGCGTTCCTGAGCACATCTTGCCGCAGATTGTTAGAACATGGGATGGTTCGTTAAACGCCGACCAAGTGGAGTTTGCCTTAGCAGCTCTGTCTGAGCAAAGGGAAAATACTCAGCGGACTTTTCAGTTCCATCTCAGCTATGAAAACGACCAAGAGAAGATGTTAGTTCAAAAGAAGATGGATGAAGCGCCCCTTGTCCTTTGCAGTACTGACCAATCGAGCCCTAGTGATGGCGTCAGTGAAGTGGCTGGAGTAGTGGACGATCTGATAAGGTACGTAGAAGTTAAGGAAATGGCTGGCGACTTAATAAAGGAGCCTGAAGATGGCGGGGAGGGCGCCAAGGTGGAGTCTCCCAAGGAAATTGAGTGGGACGCCATGAAGAGCCCGATCAAGGCCAAGAAAAGGAAAAATAACTACGTTGGCACCAAAAGAGAGCTACTGAGACTGAATTGCAAGCTGGTCACTATGGAGGCAAACGTATCGGCCGAACCGTCCAAAGTCTGCACTAAGAGCCACTGCCAGCTGGGCTGTGTTTGCGAGTCGCTGAGGTGCGAAACCATCATAGGCATACATTGTCGAAAGTTCGCATGCATGTTCTCGTGCGTATGCCCACAAAGGCAGAACGCCATCATCAACATATCGGCCCCTACCAACCCAGACAGCGCCTACTTGTCTAGGGACGCAGTCAATCGCATTGAGGACGAGGCAAAGAAGCATCTGGCGAGAGAGGAGCGGGACTTTATTCAAACGATCATTTACTCGAACGATAGCGCCATCGTGCTGGGGTCCGGCTACAAGTCAAGACGAGTCACAAGAGCGCCGAAGAAGTACACGGATTTCTTCGAGGACCCGATTGAAGCGAGACTGCCTGCCATCGCGCCCTGCAGTGTGTCGATCGAGAATTTGAACCTGTCGGCTCTCATCCCCTACTGCATGGAGCACAGGGTGCATGACTGTCGCTGCGGAGGTCATGATGTTCACTGCTTGAGGCGAGAGGCGCGATTGGCACATAGTTCGACAATGCGAAAACGGCACTGTAAAAACAGCTTGGAGGACGACAGCCTGTTTAAGCCAGTCCACAGCAGGAAAGGTCGCCTCAAAGTGAAGAACGAGGTGACTGTGGAACCTCCAGCAATCACGCAGCCAACTGCGGAAGTAGTTGACGGGCAAAGTAGTGCCCGGACGCGACCTTTTCCGCCAAAGTACCGACAGTTTCTAATGGTCAACTCCGTCCAAGCCGCCTCGGGCGACTACATCAACAGTGTTAGCGACAGCGAGATCCTCTACCTGAAGCAATGCCAGCGCGACTCTGCGCTGAGCGACAGCGATTCGCTGAAAATTAGGTTGGTCAAGGGGTTGGACAAGTCAGTTGCCCCAATGGTCGCAGACCAGGAGCTTCCGCTGCCAAAGGAGGCTCGAGCGAAGCCCAAGAACAAGCGAAAACAGCAACTAGAGGTGCGAAGAGATGTCGACGAACCGCCGCTGGACAGTTGCAACGAGTGGCTTGCGGTTCCCTCTAAGCGAGTAAAAGCGATGAGCGAACCCCGGTCGGATGACATCACGGCAGCCTTTCCAGGGGAAATCATCGTTAAGGATTCTACGTGGTTGAAGAGTGTTTGCAGTAGCGCGAAGGAGCCGTTGAAGAGCTACGCGCGCATCCTGCCATGGCCCGCGCTACTTGCAGGATTCTTAGCGAGGTCCATTAATGTGTATTTTATTCGCGAAATGCCGCTGCGTCTGGTGATGAATGTGGGAAAGGTACTAAACGGCAAGAACTATTTTAACATTGAAAGGTTTGGCTCGCAAATTCTAGACACTCCGTTGAAGAGCAACCACGATTGGCTGCTGAAGCAGTCGGACAATGTGCGCGACATCATCAAGTGGCTCCTCTCAGGCACGTTGTCTGCAAGGTATGCCCCAAGCACGCTTTCCTTCCTTTTAGTCGAGACAGTTCCCAAACAGTTTGAAGTTAGGGGTCTGTGCACGCAAAGCGCCAAGCCAAGCGCACTCGATCTGGCCAATCCGCTCTGCTCGGAGGAGAAAAGCGTTTCGGATGAAATCAGCGAAATCAAGCACGAAGACATGAACAACAAAATATCGTCCCTGTTCATCACCAAGTGGAACTACCCGCTGAGGCGGCTGCAATGCAGGGAGAGAATCAACGAAATGTGGGCGGCGCTGCCTGACGACATCGACATCAAATGGCGCGTGGTCTTCCTGAAGAGGGAATTTGCCTTTTTGATGTTCAAGAAAATCCGTTACTCGATTAAGTACAGCGACTTGATCAACCTCACTGACATTGCCAAAGAGCAGCAGCTCACTGTTATGGTGCGGAACGCGCAAATTCGACGAAACCACCACCAGTCCCTCTTCGGACTCTATGCAACTCCCAAATATGCGGACAGGATATTTATTGGGCCTTACAGTAGCGATTTCTCAGAAGTCGACATCGACACGTTGATAACGATGAATAAAAGCCTGATCAGTTGCGAAGCGTTTTACACGGTGAAAGATGGTAAATACAGACGCGAGCTCTGGCTCTATGACGGCAAGTCGAATAGTGTAGGAAGAGATCTCGAGCAAAACGCTGAGGCGTCGGCTCCCGAAGATCTGGTAAGACCGAAGGAAACAGCGCCCGTTCCAAATGCCGGTCAACATAGGGTCGGCACGTCGTTGTCCAAAGAGGAGAAAATTATCACCCACAATGGAGTTAAGGTGATCATCAAGAACTCCAGAGCCAGGACACCCTCAGAGTTCAACAGGTAAATTTGCTGAATCATTATTTCGGCCATCTAGTAGTTCTTAATTCCAAATCAACATCAATTCCTGGGCTTCAGTCATTTATTGTCTATTTCTCAATTAAAATATGTTTCGGTGTATTTTTCCACCATCATCAGTTTCTCTAAAATAACAGATAGTGAAAAAAAATCACAGTTCGTTTAATACAAAATAAACTAAAAACACCTTAGCAAATGAATGTTGCATAAAATTTAAACCTAGGATTAACAGGTTAGACACGCCTAATGTAATTTACAAAATAGACTGTTTGAATTGTGATATATGCACATACATAGGTCAAACTGGACAATATCTAAGGAAAAGAATATACGAACATAAGTATAGCCTGAATATAAAAAAAAATAACGAAAATGGTACAGCATTAGCACAGCATGCCCAACAGAAGTTGCATAATTCTGATTTTGATAACACAAAAATACTGATTAAGGAGAGTAATTATAAAAGAGAAGAGTCCATGAAATGATACAGATTAAAAAACATAACAATGCTATGAATTTCAGATCGGATACCGACAATCTTAGCTCAGTATATC
>NW_026017110.1:305640-308936 GCF_020466585.1 Dendroctonus ponderosae | reverse complement strand
CATTAATTAAATGAAATAAACATAGAATATTAACTAGCACCCGGTATATTGAAGAATTTTGCAAACCAAAAATAATATCCTCAGAATGCAACGAAAAATAGCTGAAAGTAAACGAAATCAATATAAACAGTATTTTATTCGCTTTGTGTCCAAAATGGACAAAATTAATACTCCAAATGTATACAAGGATTAAAGCAGCAAAAACGCTACACATGTAAGTAAAAATATTTAAGTAGCTGAACAAACAATTCTAGTCTCTTCCCAAATTTGATTGTCCAGACTAATCACCTGTTAGGCCTAATTAATCTTAGAATGTTTTAAAGTGTTGCAATTGTGATGTATTTTAGTGTGTGATATGATGAAGCTGTTGACGAACTGTGATTTTTTTTTACTATCTGTTATTTTAGAGAAACTGATGATGGTGGAAAACACCGAAACGTATTTTAATTGATAAATAGACAATAAATGACTTGATTTTGATTTGGAATTGAAACACAGTCAGGAAAGTAGGTACAATGAGTAGTTCTTAATGTTTTCGGTGTTGTTTTAGGTACATCATAACAAATATTCCCAATTTTGGCTATTTGGGGGCTTACCAACCGGAGGGATCCTCGCTACTGGAGGTTTCATGGCCTTTCGAAAGGAAGGTGCTGCAGTTTAACAGCGCTGACGAGGCTCGAGATTTTCTTCAGGAGTATGTGTCTTTTGCATAGTCGGAGGGCTTTGTTTATTATCCATTTTGCTTTGCTTGTAGGCGATTTAATCAGTTGTTACTGGCGGTTCCTGAAACCTTTAAAATCCAAGTTATCGTTCTGATTAGTCTGGATTTGAATGAATACCAGCCGATTAATTCAGACGTACTCAATGGGCATTCGGTAAGTGCGTTTGCTTGGCAGAGAATGTTAAACTTTAAATTGCCTTGCCATGCATAATGCGAATCTAACAAACACTCCTTTATCTCAGATATGCGGCTACTTAGGCACTTACAACTTCCGAGGCTTGACAGAGAAATTTTGTAGAGAAAAATTGAAAGTTTCCAAACAAGAGATAGTGGCATTGTTTGAGAAAAGAGCGCACAACTTTATAAATAAAAAAGTTAAGGATTTGGCAGATGCGATTGGAGTGGAGGCCAATGACGACCAGTATGACATCGAGAGTATTTTGCAACTTGTAAGTCTGAGATTAAGCCTTTTCAATCGCCAGTGATAAAGATTTGCAAGTTTTTTTCATTGCGGTAGATTCATAATTAACACCTGTGTTTTTAACTGTGCATTTTTTCCAGAGCAAAAGTGAAATAATGTCTCAAGGAGCGATTCGAACTCAGTGCTATTCAAAAATTCAGAAGCTAGAAAAATCGGTCTCTGACAAAATAATGAGAGTATTCAATCTAGTTAAAGATTTGCCGGCGAAAGAACGAAACATTGAGTCGAAGATATTAAATGAGATATTACAAATTAGGCCCAGACGCCCAGCCTCCAATGAAGTAATTGAAATACCTGATGATGATGATGATGATGATGAATATAACATTCCATCGCCAGCTACACCAACCGAGGCTGATGCAAGCAAAACAATCAAGGTAAAATATACAGCATTCTCACTAAGACCATCTGGTTATTAGTTGATTTTTTACAGCCGAAGCTGCCTGCAGATAATATAAATCCGATTGAGAGTGAGCAGATAATCCTAATTAGGTCTGACGATGAAGAAGATTCAAGTGCAATGAACGTTGCATCAACTGCGATTAGTCCAAACGAGAAGGCAATGGTAAATTATTGAATCATTTAATTGAATGGTCCAATAGAATAACCGCCCAAGTCCAGTGTTGATTATTTTTTAGGAAGCAAAAAAAACAATTCGTTTGTAAGCCAAACGATTTAAAAGTTAAGAAACTAAAATAAGCAACCATATAACGTTCACCAGTATTTATATGCTCAAAATTAAAGAAAAATGGACTGAAAAAATGGTTCTTGCACAGTTTTTGCAGTTTTCCTTTGTTTTTTGAACTCTTGAAATATCGGCTCCCTAACCGACTCACTACATTTTAATATTGTTCCCAAATCGCTCTTTTGATACAATAACATGCGATCTTTTCACAAAGTAAATTTGTTATTTTTCGTTTGGGGTTTTTTATGTACACAATTTTAAAGTAAGTTTAACAGTTTAAAAAAATATAAATAATATGTAAAAACCAAACTGAACGAAAGAAAACACTGAAACCAACGAAAAAGACGCGAAAACACACGAAGAAGCGACGCAACCTACCACCTGAATATAGACGACTCTTGATTCTTTCACGATTCGACGGAGCATTTCAAGCTCTATAATAACGTGTTGCTAACTCATTTTACGTAAAATTTGAACTTAGTCGGTTATTGCATTGGACCCTTCAATTGTCATGTGTTTCTAATCTTTATTGTTTATTTTAAATCAAAATAATAATCGTCCCTGACCAGTTAATTGAGCGAAAGTCGAAAAACCGTCCAAAGGTGGTTAAATCAACTGGTCATCCAGTGTCCAGAAAAAATTGATAAATTACTTGAATATTCAATAGTAAATTTGCTGATCTTGGCTTTATTATTTTAACATCATATTAGTCCCAATTACTACCAACCAGTAGTAAACCTAGCGACCATAACCAGCAGAATAGTGTTATAATGAACTGGCTTATAAATCACACTTACAGGGTGATTCAAAATTGACTTCATTCCTCTGGAGGTGTTGTCTGGTGGTGTTTTAGGAGTACAGGAAAAATAGTAAAAAAAATTAATTGTTATGAAAAACTGAGACATTTGCAGAAAACTATATTGTAAAAACGGCAACAATGTTTTTCAAGGTAATCTGCCTGATTAAGATTACGTAAATACCTGTTGCTTCGTAATTATTTAAAGCTCGGGTAATCAGGGATAAATAGAGAAAGTGACAATAAGATAGACAAGGATAAACGGTAAATTCACCAGGAATCGTTGAATGATAGAACCTATTTCGAAACTCATAACCTCGAATTATTAATTTGTTTACAAATTACAAAAACATACATTTGCGTCTGTAACTCCAAACCAGTGCCTGTGTAAATCACCTTCCTGGAACCACTTTCCTCGTCCTTTGTTGGCGTGAGTTCTTTCAGCTTCTGCTGTGTTACTGTATTTTTTCCTTTTTAAATTCAAAGTACGTCACAGTTTGACAAATTATTGTTATTTTTGACAAGGGCTATCCACCTGTAACTATCTGTTGATGACAAAAACATTATTGCCTCTTTGACTTTTCATCAAATAATTGTAGAAAAGAACTTTTTT
>NW_026017110.1:299538-305389 GCF_020466585.1 Dendroctonus ponderosae | reverse complement strand
TATATCAAAACTTTTCGTAATTTGAAGCAAAGATCGTAATTTTTCTTTTTGGACGCTTAAGTTTTCCAATATGCTACCAATTAAACATGGAACACTTTCAAAATAATGCTTAAAAACAAAGTTAAAATTCGATTTTCATTATCGAAAAAAAAATTCAATATATTTTTCCTTTCACGTGATTCCCAATTACCCTATAAAAGGATTGACGCCAATTTTGAATCAACTTGTCCATCGGAATTGCAATTAGTCGTGTGCAACTTTTTTTCCAGATTTCTGAATCGACTCCTACAGCGTTCTACAATCTTAGATTGGCAGATCCTCTCAATGACCACCAAACAGCCAATTTGCAACACGTGGATGCTAATATTGATAATTTGCCGATAATAATCGATGTTAGGACAGTTACCGAAACAGACGATGAAAGTGATGAAGGTGTAAAGTGACGTGATCATTGTGCAGATTAAAAGGAACAATGAAAACTATTCCAAAGTTAGATTTTGAATCAAGTATAAGTAATAATAATGCATCTTGTTTATGACTCCTAAATGATGCCACTTGGTACAAAATGAGTATTGCTGTGATTTAGTTTTAATGCTTGGCTACTCTACAGTATGGGCCATGACGAAGCCTTCTCTTCACCCTCAATATAGAATGCGTGGCTCTTATCGTAGAGGATCCATAACTCCTAACTGTTTGTGTTGCATTGATTCTTTATGAGTGTTTAATTTATTTTCGCCCTCATTAAAGTGTTACCATTTCGATAGGTACTTTTTTTTTCATAAACGTATGCGTGTTTGTTACTCACTCGGTCAAACTGTAATAGATTATAATGTCAACCTAGTTTCCATTTTCATATTAATTAATCATTCCACTAGCTGGACTTGACATTCCGCATAGGATAAACATCTAAATATTATCAACTTGATATGTTAATGTACGCATTTCCAATTTGATTCACATTTTCCTAAGTACCTACGCTCTAATGAAACCGATTTTTCCGACCATGCTTATCTACATAAGCACTATCATGGGTTTGTGCCCTCCCATCTACTTCAAGCAGCGATTTGCTGCCAAAGTGTTGGATATAATCTGGATATTATTTTGGACTGGTGCTGTTATAGCTACATGCGTCAGCTTCCAATATACAAGAATTGAGCAACCTTTTCTGGCAATGAAGATTTTAGAAATATGTAGTCACTTCTTTCAATGCGCTCTTGCGATTGTCGTTTCTGTGGCGGTGCTGAAGAATGGATGGAGAATAAAACGACTGCTTAACGTTCTTCGTAAGATCGATTATCATGGAGGAATGCCGAAAAAGTGTGATTACGTATCGCGAAAAATCGTGGTTGTGTGGTTTTTTTTATTGTTTGTGAAAATGTTTTTCACCCGGGACATGTTTGTGCATATGTGGATTTTTGCATGTGCTTACATTTGCTTTTTGCGCATCGACGTCCTTCTGGCTGCTGCAGTTCTGGTTTTATATCAGATAATTATGAAATACCACTGCTTAAATCAGCAACTAAACTCCACTGATAACAATGAAGAGTTGATTTTTTTGGCGTCTACTCAGAGGAAGTTTTTCTACATTATAGATGAGATTAATCGCGTGTTTGGACCTGCATTGTTTTGTTCCATTTTGGTTGCAATCTCGTTGATTTTAATCTATTTATCGTTATTTATTTTGGCTTTTACTGACCGAATGGTCTTGGTATGGAGTTCAAATGTTTCCCTTTTGATTGACATAACTTATCTAGAGGTAAGTAAAGCAAAGGCTGCGCTTATATCGCTCAGAAACTATATGATTTTTTAGATTCATGTTTGTGGAGTTATACTGCTGGCAGACAAGCTTTCATCAGAAATAAAGAAAACCGTAGCAGTGTGTCATCAGAAGTCTCAGAGATGTGCTCTGAGTAGAGCTGATGAAATTCTAAGCGATCGTTTTCTCGAAATGGCTCAGCAAACGCATCTGCGCCAAGTAGAGCTCAACGCAGCCGGGTTTTTCGTTCTAGACAATTCCGCATATGTCTTTATCATTAGCACTATTTGTACGTATTTGACTGTGCTTTGTCAAACCACTTTCTTTGCTTAAGGACTTTGACTATTTAATTTTTTTTATATTCGACGAGGTAAGGAAAAGTCAGGAGTTTCAGCAATTGGATTTTATTTATTTTAGAACTAAGCTTCCTTCGTGATTAAGTACATAAACCTAATTTACTTATAGCGAAAAATAAACTTAACGCGAATTATGCTCATTTTTGAAGATGTTGAACGTAGAAAAATATGTAACCAAAAAAAATGGTGTGCGTCACGGRACGCTCGACAAAAGTGATAACTTCAAAATATTGAACTTGTTTAACGCATGATGCATGAATAATAATTTTATTTTATAATTTTAATATTCTTGTTAGTCTAATAATTTATAAATTGATTAAGAATGGGTAAAATTTAATTTAATTTCCTTTTGAATGTAAAATATCTTTTTTACTTGCAACATTTAACATTCTTTAACGAGATGTTGTACATATTGCTCTTCTTGGGTTTGTGTAAACTCTTCTTGAGTTTCTGTATTTTTTTGTCGTAATTTCACCGAACACAATAATATCACACTCAATAATTGATAAATCAAAATCACTGGCAGTTTAATAACGCAATGTGTATTTGAAAAGTTTATCAGATGTACAGATGCACCCGCACTAAGAGAAAAATGTCGAATTCAAAGTGCATATGTGCTATTGTAGGAGTYGTTGGAAGAGGCCGGAGTGAGAGCCGYCGTGACCGAGAAAAATCGATTCACCCTCCCATAAAAAAGTTATCACTTCAATAATGTAATTCTTTCCATGTGGCGTTTTTTTGAATGCCTTGAAGCATAATTAAAATCGGTTTTCAAGCCTGTTGGTTGTTGTATCGCCTTCTGCTGGTGTTGCCAAACGTAAAAGTTTTCAATTAAATCAGCAGATGACATTGACATTGAGGATTTAGCGAGGAAAACAGCTGACAATATTTATATCTATCATTTGTTGACATTGATATTGTTTACAATCAAATCTAAATCGCAATTTATCCAAATACTTTGTGTTGCTTCTAAACTATTTTTATTTATTCTTTGATTTTGCTCCGCTTTTGTCGCATATGATATTTCTGTGCTTACTATGCAAATCTGTTGTTAAATTTCCAAGTGCAAATAGATAGCACGACATGGAAGCTGTAGCTCGAAAACCCGATAAGGTATGTGGAATCGATGGGGCTGAGATAAGGGGAATTACATCCGTAAAAGGAAAGAACATACAGCAAAATCGTACCTTTTCATGCATGTCAAACTAGAAGCTAGCAAAAGACTGTCTCAACTTTTCTATTGGACCTTGTCCAAGATATTAAACTTTATGGAATAATTAATAATTTCATTTTTTCCTGCGTTATTACAGAGTCGCATGCGGAAAACTAGACCCAGCGGTGTGGCCCAAGTGCAAACTACATCGCAAGATGAGTCTTGCAATTCATCTGATAAAACTAGTACTGCATCAAGCAACATGTCCTCAGGGCAAAGCATAGGCAATAGTGTGAAGAGACTCGTTGCCGAAGAACCGTCAGAAAGTTTGGCTGATGAATTGGTAACTTCCATTAAAAGCGAGGAGTTAATTGTCGACCAAATGAAAAGCATGGAAATCGAATCACATGCGACTACAGAGTCGAATTCTACAATCAGTGAAGAGTGGGAAAACGGCTCAACAGTAAAATCGGATCAGTCACAAGTTGGGCCTTTAGAAGCTCCCCTAAGCAAACGACAACAGGAAAAGTACAATTTCGAAAAGTTTCTCAATGCCAACAAGCAAATTCTTAGCACATTAGAAAGTATCGACTCTATTCCTTCTCGGCCTGCTACTGCAGCGCAAACTAACTTTATACCAGAGCCTCAACAATCAATTGAGGAGGAATTCAATATTAAACCGTATACGGAGCAACAGCTCAAGTCGCTCTATTGCAATAGTGAGTTGGATGTTTTAGAAGAATTCACCAAAACCTACATTGATACGGAACTGAAGTCCATACATTTGAAGAAGCATTATCTGTATGACTTGCTGGTGAATTACTTGAAAGTGAGAGAGAAAATTACTGGTAAATCATCGCATATAACCGGGTGTCAAAACATAATATAAAAAACATAAATTAGGAATGTATCCAAAGGCAAATTTTGATAAAAACATTTTTTCTATTTAGGCAACCATTTAGAGATCGAGCAGCTTAGAAAAGAGTACCGCAATTTGCAAAGTGAGCTTTGGACCAGCGATACAGCCACTGTAAAAGCAGCAGGAACATGCCAAGATGGACGAGCCATTACGACCACACATCAGTACAAGAGAAGCCTATTCCATAGACCAATTTTCGAAAATATTGTGGGCATTTTAGGCAAAGTACAAAAGTTGGTGTATGAAAATCACGTTTTGTATTCCTTTTCGGCCGAAGACTTCCGATTGCAAGTAATCGAGGTGCCACACTCGATGTATATTACAAAGTTATTCACTGGGTTTTGTTTCAGATTATCGTGTACATCGATCAGGTGATTACAAATGTGGTTACAGTCACTAATCTGGACGCTAGGGCTCCAGTGGCGTTAGACATGAAAGAATGTCTGCCGTATATAAAGGCCCACATCAACGAAGTGCGGACTTCCATATCGATTTTGTTCGCCTTTCAACGAAAGCTTATTAAAGACAAAATCTTCATAGAGGACGCTCGAAACTGGCTCACTCAGTTGGTAGCTGTTTTAATTCGAGTGGCAAACTATCAGGATCACCTATTTCTCATTCACCACATCTTAAGGTAAGTGTTCTGTTTGCGAAGATCCTGGCCATAAAGTTACAACTTTTCAGATGTCCAGCTGGAGTAAGTGCTTGGGCCACCACATTCATCCAGGTTCCGTTGCATTTGCCAATCGCCGAACCATTTGCTAATTATGAAGTCAATCATCTCCTATGTATTCTATCTGTAATATTAAGTCCGGTGAAAGAGAGAAAGGCGTTTCTTAAGGACGTAAGTGTACAGATGAGTTTTTTGTTGTTCTCATTCAACATTGATTGAAATTCTATACGCTGAATGGTTGTAGATCGCTCACTGCCAGAATCAGGCCAGCGAAGCCAGTTGGGTGCTAGTGGATTCTGATGGAGAGGAAGACGATGAAACCGGAATTTCCCTACGAGAAAACGATCTAGTGGCGATTCTAAACCAGCTGCCGCTTGGTGACATGTTCAGGTGTATCTTGTTGATAAGCAGAAGTGATGACGTGGTAACTTGAATTGGGTTCACCCATTTGTTTCAACAATCAACCATTTATTCTTTTAGGACCAATATAACAGCCATTTAGTTAGCGAGCATCATATCTTAAGGTATTTTGCCTTTTCCTCGGCTCTTTTGCGGCTGATTCACCAGGGTTTAGATACTTACTGTCTGCCTAAGTATAATCAGTTTTCAAAGCGGTTGAGCCGCTTTATAAGACACGTGATCCAATATACTACAGACCAATGGGAAATATTTCTTCAGGTACAGTTCAGTTAGTGTCTATTAGATCTTTAATATTCATGTGCATGTCGATGCGTGCTGTACGTTATCATTGTTGCTTGCGTTAATCACTGTTAAAGAACGTCTACTAGAATGGAACTTTTATTTGTTTTTGTATCTTTGATAACATTTTTTTCGGCCACCTTCGACATTTCTTTGCGGTGATACAGTGCGTGCTCTTAAAGCAGAAATAACTTGTTCTTGATTCTCTGTAACGGAAGAAAGTGCATCCTTAAGCAGTACTGCATAGTCTATGAGCGATACTAAGGTTATCGGTGCCATAAATCGAGCTACTCTT
>NW_026017110.1:289577-299463 GCF_020466585.1 Dendroctonus ponderosae | reverse complement strand
TACACATAAAAACTGATGATGGTGGAAAAATACACCGAAACGTATTTTGATTGATAAATAGAGACAATAAATGACTGAAACCCAGGAATGAATTTTGATTTGGAATTGAAACACAGTCAGCAAAGTATACAATTATTATTTATGTTTTGTATTTTCCTGTTATGCGCGTTGTTTATCTTTCGCTTAAGACGAAAGAGATATTAAAGCGAGTGAGATAATCCACTTCGATCTTGAAATAATACCAGGCATCTTTCTTTTGACTGGTATATGTACATGCTGCGCATCCACCAATATGTCCAACAAAGAGGGACCGGGCCGTAATTTCGATACCGCGTGAAGTCTCTCAAATGACCCTCAGCTTGCAATTCGAGCACACCCTCTAAAGATCTCTTTGCATATTTTAAGTGTTATTTAGGACAACTTCAGTAAACTCAGCGGTAAGAATTAATTTTTTTCTAGAGGGAATATATTCTAGACAGAGCGATGCACCAAAGACTGCAAGCCGAGTACGATGCCCTATTTCTACGCGCCATCTACTATCTTTACTCTTCGCAAAAGCTCCGAGGATGGCAGTTTCTTGCTGTAGTACCCTACAACGTAGTGTCTACCCGAACTTTGTGGAAAATCTATTACATTTTGCACATGCCCGATGAAAAAGCCGACGACATTATCAACTTCTCATTGGAAAGCGACTTTAAAAAGATGGTTTGGGAGAAGGATTTGCGGGACCATTTCGAAGACAAGCTGACTAGCTTAGATGACGCTGAAGTGTATTATTTGCTGAACACTTTCGCAAACATGGCTTTGGCTAGAAGTGGCTCGGACGTGGATTTTATATATTCGTGTACCATGGATATTTTGCAGGTAGCAATTTGAGTTAGTCCGGCCCAAGCTGGAAATCTTGAAATCTATATAAATTTTCTATAAAATCTTCTAAAAAATTTTCTATAAAATACAAAAATTATCTATACAATATTTTAGGTGGGTTTTGTTTCCCAACTTACTCAGGAGTCCTGTTCAAAGTCGTCGAGAATTTTACTATCTCATCTGCTGTCCAAGCATCCAAGCTTATTGTCGGCGATCCTGAAAAAAGTTCAAGAAAATGTAGACAAGATAGGCAGTCTTGTTTTGTATTTATACGAAGACATTCCATTATCCATATGGAACTTAGCTGAGGAGGATTTCAGCATAATTGAACGGTAAGAAAAAGGGTAAACGTTGATGGAGAGCCCAGGCTTGAAAAGACAACTTTTCCATTTATTTTAGGCTCTTATTAAATTACCCTGCTGGCAGCAACCAGACTAAGTTAGCTCGCATGGTACTGTCGCGACTGAACTGGGACCTCCTTTCATATGAGAAACATTGTGCCACTGCCATTCTAGTTTTAAAAGCTGTTGATCAAGAACCTTCCTATTTACAAGTGCGTAATGTTGCAAGTGAACGAACAATCACATTAACATATATTTGCAGTGGGGGTGGCAAACGATTCTACGTTTAAAGCTGCACATCAGCGACCGCCACTTTGAAGAACTGGGGCGCGTTCAAGAAATAGAAAGATGCGACGTATTACTGAAAGGTGCATGCCATTTGAAACGGCTTTTTGTTTTATTTATGTACAGTTAGTAGCGTTAACGTTATTGTGTCTTAGGAGTTCGAGACAATCAACCGCTGGCTAGTTTTGTAGCAGTTCTAATGACCACATGGGGTCACCTAGTCCCTCTAATCTGCAGCAACGGGTTGAAGCAACTGATTGTGCTGCAGTCGCATCAAAAACATGAAGCGGTTTTATTTGCTCTTTACCAAATCGTGCCCATTTTCATTACATGCCAGGAGTGTCTCATCAACAGCAACACATTTCAGGACATTTTGGTCAATCTATTGAATGCCGATAGAGGCTATATATCGTATGCCAAAAGTTTCATAGTCACTCAAAATACGGTGCTGCAGCAGTTCGGAAACATGGTTGAAACGCAGATAGTTAATTATGCGGCGTATGATTTGCGAACTCCCAGGCTGCTGGTAAGAAGCTAAGATTTTCTCGAAACCAGAGATTTAAAAATGATTTGCGTTTTAGGTCCGTTTGTGGATGAATTCACTGGTGTCCATTCCGAACTGGAGTAAAGATAACGGCGTGTTATATTTGCTAGATGTTATAGTTAGAGGGACGTTTTTCTATGAAAATGGTTTGCAAGTTATTTATGAAAACCTCTGGGATTTATATCAAGTACGATTAACCAGTGAACTCGTCGGAACCAACTAATATTCGAATTTGTGTGTTTGATTTTAGACCACAACGCCACAAGAATCAGCTTCACTAATCAGCAGGTTCAAGTGGGCGTCAAGCGGTGGCAAGTCTGGATACAGTTTGATTCAGAACTCATTGGCTCAATATCCATGGCTGGCATTCATCTTTCTCGAGGTCGAGCACCAAGTCAAAGAAGTGAAGACTGCTCTATGGATGGAAGTTTTGAAAGAGCTCTCGGAACAAAAAGGAAAAATTAGCGTGGATAATGCAATCAAGGTATTAACACTATTATTCTTCTTCTTTGGTGGATCTTGGCTAGTGAAGGGGGCTATCGAATAATTCCATAGTTGTAATTAGCGATGGAAACCATCGAACTATTCGATCCGTAGTCGATTATTTCTAGTCCGTCTCATTTAACACGATTATGAAGCTAAATTGCGAAGCTTTTGCTACTGATTTTCATCATTAACATGCACGTGTGTTTCTGTTGTTTTAGAACGCCACTTCCACGCTGAAAATATCCACTTTCAGTTCGAGCTACCTTTCAATCTACCGCTGGTCTCAACAGGCTCTAGACACTCCATTGGATCATCCACTGTTGCCCCTATTTTGGCAAAAGTTCTTCATATTATTCTTAGATCGACTGCCAGTAGCTGAGTCAGTACTGCACCACACTTATCCAATTAATTACTTAGCTTTAACTAAGATTGGCAATTTTTTCAGTTCAACCGGCAAAAACTGCATAGGAGAACGCTTTTTCGATGGTATGGTAAATTTTGCCTTCTTAAAGCGGTTGAAGAGACGCCTACAAGAAAGTGTTGATCATTTTCGAAATCAGATCGAAGCTGCAAGTGACGTACCTGATCCAGACCTAAAACAGTTTTACCAACTGCGATATCGGTAAGTTTAAGGCCGTTTTACAGTCGGCAATTTTTATTGCCCGCAATATTTCGTTCTACGCTTGCGCATTTCATCAGTTTTCGAGTTGCCGGCAACTTTTATTGCTCTTGCCGGCTATAGTTTAGTATAGTACCTAAAATTTCTTGCAGCTAGCCGCAATTTTAGTGACTTCCGGTACTTTTCATGCTGCCAACTGTTCGTTCATAGTAATATAAATCAGCAGCACTGGCATATTTGCTTATTTTCGTTTTTCATCGAAATAAACTACAACTTATGTTAATCACAATAATTTCCTTGGTAATACGATTGTAACCTCAAACGAAAACAGAACAAACAAAAAACTTTGGATTTTTTTACGTATTGTGAATAGTTGGTACGCTTGATGGATTTGTCTAAATGTGAAGTTTAACATTGCACACTGTAACAAGAGAAAGTAAATAATACTTACTCTATGCACTGTAAAGCGGAGTACTAAAAATATAGCCGCAAGAAAGTTGCGGGCACTAAAATTGCCGACTGTAAAACGCCCTTAAGTAACGTTGATGCTTTCAATAATATATCATTACTGGGGGATTTTAGCCTATTTGAAGCATTCCTTTTGTGGCTGGAAGAGCCCAGACTGCAGACATCCAATTTACTGTTGCAAAGTTTACCCGCTCAGTACGATTCCAAGCGGTTGGCCTTGATAATCCACGAAAGTAGTAAAGTAAGCTTTTTAACTATTAATACGGCGTAGCACTACGATGGAAATAGCATACTAAAAGACTCAATTTCAGGTAGCCTGGTATGAATGTGTGAATTACAATCAAATATCAAGCGATCAATCTGGGGCTATGAAGCAATGGCGAATTGCGAACTTTCGAGAGAAATCCTCCTTTAACAGGCCGCTATCCAATCCTGGTCGAAGCATTGAAAGCGTGGACCCTGCCGAAAGAATAATTCGCAGGTAGGCAATCTCTAAAAAATAGAACTTCCAATTGCAATTTTTGAATAACTAGGTTGGGCTCCTACGACGTAGTAAAACCGGCACCCGAGCTTACGCGAAAAAGGGTATTGGTGCCAGTGATAGATATTTCCAACAAGGAATCCATGCTCAAGTCGCTTCAGCCATGCTTCAAAACATTGAGTCAGTTTGCCCAGTGAGTAGTAGATGGTTGTAAGCGAATTATCGAAACAACTACGTTTGATTTGTTCGGATTAGTAATAATGGGCGAAACCAATCAGAACAAAAAGCTCTCGATGGCGCCTACCAAGAGCTGATACCGCAACTGTTTACTTCTGTAATGAAGCGCGTTTGCAAACCGGTTCCTTGCAAAGGCAACAGGCAACAAGACTCAGCCATTCTCTGCTCTGGACCTGCTATGATTGTTATAGAATTTCAGGCAAGTTGATGTTTCCATTTGGTGGAGATTAATTTTTATTATCTGCTTCTGATTGTTTCAGGAAGCCAAGCAAAATGAGCGGGTCGATCATGAAATATTGGTTAATAGGCAAGCTTACGAATCGCTTCTTGAAAAGTCGTTGCAAATGCCACCTGTTGCCTTATATACAGCTTCAGTAGCTATTCAGCAGTGTATCCGGTAAGTAACTAAGAGTCAACATTTTCTGCTCTAATCTCTTTGAAGGCAATTCGCTAACTCTACTTGTAGCGTTCTTCAAGAACGTGTGAAAACCAACCCAGAACTGGCCGAATTAGGAGTGGAACTTTTTTATCATTTGTTGGCGTTCCTACAAGATGACATCGTTCTATATTTACCAGCCAGGTCCTTATTTGTGAGTTGCATTGAGAAACTGGGACAATCGCATATTTGCGGCGTTGAAAGTGAAATGCCAAGGTGATTTAAATTATTCAGCCTAAAGAAAGCCTTGGAAACCCATAGCATTTCAGACTGCTTCAGTTGATTTTAAAGGAGCCCAGTCTAGGGGAATATCTTGCGCCCTATTTCTTGCCGAAGAATTGCGACAGCGCAAATATTCTGCTGATGTATTCCACTATAATTCATCAAATGTCTAAGAAGTACGATGTTGTTTTCGCGCTCATTTCAAAGGTAGCGTTGCAGGAATAGTGAAACTTATCCAGAAATCCAAATATTTGCAACGACGTACTGATTTTTATATTTTAGTTTGATGTGGAATCGTGGCTGAACCAAAAAACCCCTAATTTGAGCCAAAGAACTCAGTTTATCGGTAATATCATTCAGGCCCTCTCTATTCTGGGATACGATCCGCCAGTTGATACGCTTACGCTTCATGGGTTGTACCGGAAACATTTAGTCACGGGTAAAATGCCGTTTTCTTTATAAAGAGTTACTTCTTACGACAGGTAAAATGAATAACAAACTTTTTTGTTTCAGTGTTTGAATTTGAGTTTCCGGAACATTATGGGGAAATTATCATAGAACTGTTAAAAAGCAGTAATGGCACTCCAGAAAATAATCTAATTGCTGAATCCGTGTGGATCGACATTCTTAATTCTCTGGCAAAGCCGTCGAGAATATCTCCGAAGGCTCCTCTCAGGTGAGTGAAGAATGCATATTAAATGAAGGTTTTAGATAAGTTTTATATTGTTGAGGCGGATTCATTTTTTTATAAACTTCTTTTTGGGTATTTTGCCTCAAAAATTTTTGTCTTCAAAAAAGACAGAATTTCCTCACGTCTTTTATTACAGATTGATAAATAGTGCTCCTATTTCGCAATAAGAACGAATTATTTATCAAAAAGTAATCAAGAACTATCACCTAGAGGGTATCCTGCGACATAAAAATTTTTGAGGCAAAGTACCCAAAAAGAAGTTTGTAAAAAAAGGAATGTTTGTTTAGGAAAGGCATCATATTTGTAAATTAAATGTAACTATTTCTGATGAAAAGATTGTGCATTACATGATTTCGATCACTTATAGAGAACAGCTGAGACAGTACTCACAGTACCAAAAAGTTTTATCTCATCAAGAACTTCTGGAAACTTGCTCACTGTTTTCGCGGCATTTCACTGAGGAAAGACTAAGTTATGGACTGTATGGCTTATTCCCGAAGTGTCGAAAGTATGTCGATATATTCGCTCTCATGTTAGGCATGGCTGGACATGGATTAATTGTTAGCATGTTGAACACTCACCAGGGATTATTAGGTAAAGGAATTTTCATATGTAAAAGGATCCGAATTTTCAACAGTGAGTTTCTCAGGCGACAAATTGAGCGAGCAAATTTGGCCGTATATCAGAGACATGTTTGCGCCATGGTTAATCCCATATTCCGTCAATAGTCTAAAAGATAATATGGCCAATTGGATTCAACAGTTGGCCGACGATCGATCAGTGCTTCTTCCATGGATTCCAGCCGACCGAGAATCTGCTGAAAAGATGTTGCGATGCTTTTGTGAATGTATTCACTTTCTCCTGGATGCTTTACCAGGTAGGCCGAAAAGGCATTTAGATAATGATGCAATTTACATCTTTTTGTTTGCCTTTTCTAGCGTCCTTCAACATTCTAAGTTACGTCTTCCAGTGGTATGCTTCTTCATTTGCGCACACATCGGTAAAAGAATACATCTTAATTCCGGTCCACAATGCGTTTATAGCATTTCCCTGGAACAAATTCTGGCCATCCATGATCGATTTGGAATTTATGTTGCGGGTAAATGGTTAACTCAGCACTATCTAATTATCCCATTAACAATCGCTTCTCCTTATTGCAGGTCATTGACCAATACTTGCCCGAATGCCATTCTTTCTTGGGGTACATTTTTATGTCGATTCCATGGGTCAATTGGATGAACAGCTTTGCAGACGCTCCTGCTCAAATAAAAAACCGAGTTTACTATTGTTTCTTGAGCCTATTGGTCAAATTGTCCGTGGAGCCGAAGGTGCGAATGGACCATTTGGTGAAGGTTAGGGCGATCTTGATTCAGGCGGAGAATTTCGACTGGGCCCATTTGGAGCCAGTCGGGTTTCAGCATATAATGGACTGGGTTGTGATGTCGTGCAATACTAACGTTATTTTCAAAAATGACGTTCTTGATTTAGACTACAGGCTTCTTTGGTAAGGCACTATGCTTGTATAGAAAGTGACGGGGTTTCAAAAATGTATAAACCATATAATGGCTATGAAATGTTTGCAATTTTTAGCCTGCTCAAGCTAGTTTCGGGTTATAATAAGAGCTGGCCTGATTTATCTATGGAGCTGAGGAGCAAAAGACAGATATATGTCCGAGCCCACACAAAATTGCTTTCGGTGCACATAAGCAGAAACAAGAGTTTACATAACATAAGGGAAGACAATGTGCGAGTGATAATAAATGGTGAGTAAAGCGAATGTTGTTATCTATTCTCTATCCAGTGTTGCACAGCACCCGATCACATTCGACTCAATTTTAGGTTACTTGAACGATTTGGACTGTGTAGTCACAGCCGCAGATGAAATGGAACTGCTTCTAAAGGAAATATTATCTGCTGTAAATATTTCGGAAATTTCCGAAATCGTACTGAATGTTCTTATCAGATGGGTGGAAAACAAAACCAGCGAAATTACTATTAAAGCGTTCTTGAAAACTATGGGCACGACTATAACTGATTACAAGCATTTAGGTACCTTGTATGAGGCAACATTAACTAGTTATTTTAATACTAATGGTGAGTTGCCGCAAACTCAATGAAACTGTCTAGTAGTTTTTTTCCGTCGTCAAACTATAAGTACCTTTGTTGTAGTTATTGGAGGCAATTCCGAGGAGCCGCCAACATGGAGAAAAGTGAGCACAATTGTGAATATTTGTCCCGCAAAACCTGTGGATTTTGAGCAAGCATTACTGGTCGAAGGATTTATACTTACCCTAAACGTGGTATTGCTACAAAGGGTCTATAAAAACGCAGATCTAGAGAATTTGCTCAATCATTGCCTGGGTTGGTTGGAGAGGATCAAGCTGCGGTAGTTTGCTGTTTGTATTAATTTCCCTCCGTTGCAATATGCAAGTGTTTTTCATTGTTGCAGCCATGACTTAGAGTCCAAAATGCCACTTCTTTGGTTTGCCGTTGTAAATCTTGCTTTGCACCATTGTGTAAAAGATGAAGGTGCCACTGGTGGGCTGTTGCGAAGATTCTGCCGCATTCTGTTGCGGATAGCTGAAGAGGCTAGTCCGAACAACTGGGGCAGAGGGTTACTGACCGCAATCGGGTTAAGCAAGACTGAGGCAATAAGTCTGAAGTATGGAACAATAAGCCAGGATCAATAATTATCTAGTCTAATATTTTTGACTAGTTTTAGATTTATTTGTCGTGCAATGGCGGGCTATGTCCTGGCGCAGTTGCCGGATATCAAAGGTAGCTCGCAAAAGGTTCGCCTAGCGGCAAATGCGGCCTGTGCTATTGGGACACCCGGTGGAAACACCGAGTGTCCGAAGGTTCTATTGGGACTGGATTTTGGACAATCTCAAGGAAAAATTAAAGATTGTGCGGAAGTTGCATTAGCCAAGGTAAATAGTAGTAGGCTCCATTCAATTTAGATAAACATAGGAGTTGAAGAACCAATTTTTGCAAACTTCTCATTCCTCGGATATTAGAAACTTGATGAGTTGAAAAAAATGCAAAACATCTTTAAGTACTTTTTCCCCGATTTCTCAAGTTTATGCAACAAATTATAAGCTGTACAAGTTCAAATAATCGAAAACTTTTTCGACTACCGTGGGTTTTTGTTGGTCTACTTCAAACATGGTTTTTATCCTTCCAGATTCAGGATCCATGTAATTCCATGCACAACGCAAACTCCTTTCTTAAAATGCTGTTGAAGCAATTTTATATTAAGCCTTATCTTAAAGGGCTTGACAACTACGAGCTCTGATGCGGGAATAAATACTATTAGTTTTAATATAGAAATACCAAATTTTTGTGTAAGACTACGTTTATAGAGGGTGATAAGGATGATGATCTACTGCTGTGATCTGTTTCAAACAGTTTATTATTAAAGTAGATTTTATGCAATTTTATGTCTCATTATAATTGTATATACTTTCCTGACTGTGTTTCAATTCCAAATCAAAGTTAATTCCTGGGTTTCAGTCATTTATTGTCTTTATTTATCAATTAAAATACGTTTCGGTGCATCAGTTTTTATAAAATAACATAGTCAAAAAAAAATTTTCATTAATTTAAAAAACAATCACAGTTCAACAGCCTCATCATATCACACATTAAATTTAAAACATTCTAGAATTAATTAGGCCTAACAGATGATTAGTCAGGACAATCAAATTTGGGAAGAGACTAGAATTCTTCGTTCAGATACTCTTATTATAATTACTCTCGTTAATCAGTATTTTTGTGTTATCAAAATCAAAATTATGCAACTTCTGTTGTGCATGCTTCGCTATTTTTTCTTAGGCTATACTTATGTTCGTATATTGTCTTCTTTATATATTGTCCTGTTTGACCGATGTATGTGTTATCACAATTCAAACAGTCTATTTTGTAAATCACATTAGGCGTGTCTAAGTAAAAATATTTAAGTATCTGAACAAAGAATTCTAGTCTCTTCCCAAATTTGATTGTCCTGACTAATCACCTGTTAGGCCTAATTAATTTTAGAATGTTTTAAAGTGTTGCAATTGTGATGTATTTTAATGTGTGATATGATGAGGCTGTTGACGAACTGTGATTGTTTTTTTTTTAACTATGTTATTTTAGAAAAACTGATGATGGTGGAAAAATACACCGAAACGTATTTTAATTGATAAATAAAGACAATAAATGACTGAA
>NW_026017110.1:287748-289394 GCF_020466585.1 Dendroctonus ponderosae | reverse complement strand
GGTGATTGTTTTTTTTCTGGAAAATCGACAGAGTAGTTTGTGATTGCTTTGTCCATTCAATTATTGAATGTTTCGCGTTTTCATCAGATTCAAATCACATAACTCACATAGGAATTTATTAAGGAATCTCGTAATTCTATCACATAAAATTAAAAGTACAAAATTTACAATAGAAAAGTGAACGCGCAAATAGTTGTGCTTGCTAAGCATATAGTGAAGCCACTTAACATGTTGACGTTGATATCACGTAGTAGTCTTCATCATCGAGGCTGGATGGTGCTGGAGAAGGTGAAAACCTGGCATTTAGCTTGTCGTCATCCTGCTCTTGCATCATCTGCCGGAAGTCATGAATGGACTCGCTTAGGAACCACAATTTCGCGAGCAACGAGAGATCTTGTTCACGTAAACTCACCTGGAAATTTAAGTTAGAATTTGCATCGATTGCATAAAAACCCAGACTCACCATTTCCCGTCTCAATAAAGCTAATTGCCTGTCCAGGTTGGTCTGTTCTCTTCCAAATATCTCAACGTTTGAGTCGGAGCAAGTAAGTTGCAATTTTTTTTTACTTTGCATGGAATCGCTCGTTTCCGTTTCAACTTCGCCGTTCGCCATCAATTTGAAAGCGGAAAGCGACTTGGGCAATGGGGGCAAGCGATAAGCTTGAGCTATATTATTTATTCTAAAAAAAAATAGTTGCTTTGCGCATTAGCCGTCCATGTCTTCAGCCAGTTTGTACTCACTTTTGTTTCCGTCTGCTGATCGGGTCTCCATCTTCTTCGCATGGATCTTCAATTGTTATATGGCAACTAGAGAGGCGCACCTTTTTTCCATCGTTCACTCCATACCAGTCGCTCATGTGGATCTTTTCGTCTCCGTTCACACTTTCCAGTGACCCCAAGAACTGCCGTTTGGGCACTTTGCCTTGGTGGTGCTGCATGCTTTGCAGCTCCTCGATCAAAAATTCATGATTCTCTCGATCATTGAATGTAACTTTCCGTTCCGGTGTAGCCCTGGCGCTCTCCTTCGTATCGTCATTGATCACAATCACTGTCAAGTTCTCGTCATCGGAAGTACTGGTTGGTCTCGTCGCTGCCAATGGAGGCATTTTGTTGGAGATGGTGATTTTATTGCCATCTTCAGTTGCGATGCTCTCGTTGGACGAGGTCGGACTGATCGAAGATCCCAAATTCACCTCTAAAACGGAAGCAAACATTTCATCAATGAGCGTGTTGACGTGATTTCTGTCGTTCAGAATGTCGTCCCAATGCTTTTCATTCGTATTGGAACTTGAAGAGGAACTTTTGGAGACGATGTCCTCTTCATTGGGGGTTGGGGGTTTCGCACTCGGATCTGCACCTGAAATTAGAACGAAATCAGCGTGTTTTGTAACAAACATTTGCACTTCCTTTTAAGTTGTCACTCATGAAAATAGTATTCAAATATGACACTGACAAGCGGGAAGTGAAGTGACAGAGTTTAGAAGAGGTTAAAGTTTTCCGTTTGTTATTGTTATTGTTTGTGAAGTTGACGTTAATTTAGAAGTTCGTTTATTCCTGTTCCGTAGTTAAAGTTATACCGAGTGGAATAAAAGTTGGAAGCAGAAGAAAGAGTTTGATACTCGGCCATCCACGGTACATTTGGTGTC
>NW_026017110.1:284653-286749 GCF_020466585.1 Dendroctonus ponderosae | reverse complement strand
TGTGACCAATATTCAAATTTGTAATTGTTTATAGAATTTTTTGATCTCGAATTTGAGTCAACAACATCAATATTCCAAAATCGTAAAATTTCATGAACGAAGTGCGTTGAAAACCGGTTTGTAGAACAGTGTGCTTCGATGATTCTTTAATGATTGTCTCCTGTTGTTTCTTCTCAACTGGCAGACGCTAATTATTCATCCGAATTTAAATTAATTCAGAACATTATGTCGGTTAGGTCGGTTTAGTGTTAGTGAAAGTTCCGGTTTTTTTACAATATTACGAGAAATTGCACTAAATCAATGTCGTTTTGTTGACTGCAGCTGTTACTGCTTATCTAGTACAGCCACTGTCTTACTGCAATTTGGCAAATCGTTTCTATAGAAAATCCTTGATAAAACAGGTTTGGTTCCTTACTTAGTCACTTACCAAACTCGTTAACTGGGGTGGCTGGCTCCGAAACATTTGCATATTTCGGCTCATCATCAGCAACCTTTGGGCTTTGGCTCCTACTTTGGCTGGCTGGGACTAAATCACAGCCGATCTCTCCAACTATTCTCGGCTCTTTCTTAAGCGAGTTCAAGTTCCCTTTGAAACTAGACTTTCCCACCAACTGTCTTTTATCAAGACTACTTATACAGAAATTGTTGGTAGAAGTTTTCTTATCTTCTTCCGGTCGACTCTTGCAATTTTGCGATTGGTAAACTATCGGTCTGGAGCTGTAGTAGTGGTTGAGATTTTCATCAGGATAGCACGGCAGCGACTTATGATTGTTCTGATCCGCATTTTGATTGCGTACACCAAATCTGAGTTGGTTCTGATGTTGTTGATGAAGTTGACTATTAGATAGTGGTATGTTTGGTCTGTTTAGATGCCCGGTGGAGGATACCCTGAAACGTAATTAAACGTGTACATTTTTTGTGACCGTTAAAGCATAAATAATAGTTTTTTCGATTTGGACCTACAAGTTGCGTAAAGTGTGTTGGTTTATGGCTGAAAACATCGAAATGCTCCAATAATATAAATTTGAATTCTGTTGAAGTAGTCTATCGGAAAGGGAATCGCATATGAAAAGAGAGTTTAAGAGAAACTTGCATTAATCCATCGAATAAAAATGCAGAGAGCAACAACACATGCTGCATTAATGTACACAGATATCGGCAATCATTAACATTCAACAAGCGCCTATAGAATCCTACCTACATCAGGTATGTGAACTTGACATTTATAGAAACCAAGCGTATCCCTGCGAAATTCTATTTACATTTTGTACACATGGAATGGTTGATTAATGTATTTGTATTTTTGTATTTTTATTTGTTTATTGGCGGCCAATAATGCAGTGCGCGTAATTAATACTGAAAGCGGGTTGACTGATTATTAATTCATTTTGATGGGAAATTGGCAACGGTATCTCGAAAACTGGCCTGATGTAGAAATCTGGTGTGCTTGGATGAATACATCATTTAACTTTACACAATATTTTTGGAAACTAAGTGGGCAAATGTTTGGTGTTTTCATTGTTTATACGCGGTGGGTTTTTTTCGTACAGGAATCTTGGAAGCTACAGCAGACACGAAAACTGGACAGAGATTTGACGTTTCGAATGCTCTACTCGAAACCAATTTCATGTTTCGAAAATTTGACAGCTGTCAGCAAATATGTGAAAAAACTGAGTTATGGCAGATTTTTGAATGACGTCAAGGTCCGTCAATATTAATCTGACAGGAAAACATTAAATAGAAAAGTTGTAGAAGATTGCTTTCCAAATAAACTGACATAAGACATTTTTACAAATTAACAATCATTTTTGACATATGACATAAACTTGTGTTTTTTTGTTAATGGAAACCATTTTTAATTGCCCCCTTATTGTATAGAKCATTTTATTAGGATTTCAGTGATATATAAAATTTTTATGTTTTTAAAGTGATAACTTTTTATGGGAGGGTGAACCGATTTGAACCACTCCGGCCTCTTCGCGCCTGAGGCTTGGGACGCACAAATGCACTTTGAATTCGACATTTTTCTCTTAGTGCGGGCGCATCTGTAGATCTGATAAACTTTTCAAATACACATTGCGTTATTAAACTGACAG
>NW_026017110.1:281547-283654 GCF_020466585.1 Dendroctonus ponderosae | reverse complement strand
GCGCGATGGCTTACACTATGTATGTATACATATAGTGTGTCAAGTGTATCCTTTTTCTATAGCTCTTCCTCGTTTTACCGTATATTTTAAACAGAAAGAACGTCTTCAAGTCACCAAAATTAATTGATTTTTTACTTCTATTCAGAAAAGTATTAAGTAATGCTAAACGCCAAAAACGATTTCGTGCTAAAAAAGAGCATTCAGTAATAGATCAACTCAAAGTAGCTTTCATCAACTGAACATCAAAGATTATACAAAGCAAATAGGAAATTACGACTAAAAAATACAGAAATTCAAGAAGAAGAAGAAACACACAAACCCAAGAAGAGCAATATGTACAACATCTCGTTAAAGAATGTTAAGTGTTGCAAATAAAAAAGATATTTTACATTCAAAAGGAAATTAAATCTGTGGATTTTGGCTTACAATGGCCAAGACATAAAACTACACAGCTTCATTTATTACTTTATTCATTTCCTCGCGGTGTAAACAAAATACCTCACAAAATAGTAATCAGAGGCTCCAGCATTTCTATCACATCTTTTCAATCACACAGATCTCACGAAGTTTCAATCGTCGCGCTTTTCTTCATTGGAATAATCCATTTTTACAATAAAACTAAATTAAATTTCTAACCAACTTGAATGTCAAATAATTGAAAGATGTGGTTATTATTTGTCACTATGGAAACACTGCTGTCTGCCTTATACTGTTTTCCATGGCCAACTTCGATCAACTACTTAAATTGAAAAGGTAAAAACCATTCGCAAACACTTCATTTTCGAAAATTAAAATCGACTCAAACATGATACTTGTTTTTTCGACATTTCCCAAGCCTCATTTGAGCCACAGAATTCGTTTTGGCACCGTTGGATAGCGAAATTTGCATATCATATCAGATTTTTGTTGTCCATAAAATAGAAAAATTATCGTTAGTCGACATAAACCTATCACAAGGGTCACCCGTGGCTTTCTTGTTGGCAACATTTAATCAAATGCATTTAGGACTCAGTTGCAAATCAAAATTGGTGTCAAATAGATTATCTAAGCATAACTTTTGGGTCAGAAGTGACCAAAATTGGCGATAGACTGGTGAAGATTTAGTGAAATGGTTGCATAACCAGCATAACGATGATTAATTATAAATTCATTGTTGCAATCAACCATTGTACCATTTAATATTGGCTTATATAAGCTAAAAGTCAAACTCCTGTTTAGCTCTAGTATCTACTACTAAGCTTGAAACTACTGAAGAGGGTAAATATCGTGTCTTCTAGCAAACATTTTCGAGCTCAAAACAGTTTAAGTAGTACTTTGACCTTTTGCAACACCGAGTAATTAGGCGCATTTAGCTTGCGACACTTTGCAGCAATTCTAATTAACTGAAACAGTTAAACAATTCGGAGCGGTATAATTTTTCCACTGCCGCGCAAAATTTCAATTAATTCGGCTAATTGCGGCTTAACTTTCTTAAAGCGAACAGCAATTTTCAGTGAGAAATATTGTCATCAGAAGTTTTATCGATAAATTCAACGAGAGAAAGTGATAGTCGCTGATCGCGAGCAAAAATCCGAGCTCTGTTTTTCGATTTATTATTATCTACTATTCACCATTAAACCGCAAGCCTAATGAAAATACAGCGCATTTTATTATGTAGGTTACATTGGCGAGGTTACTGCTAGGATGGATGGTCTTTGTATAATATTTAACAACGGTAAAGCCGCAGTCCTGATCACGATAACTATTCAGGGCCGGAGCTGATCGAACTAGAGTAGGTACAATCTGGTAGGTACAATTTGGACAATAATTTGACCCACACCTGTTTTAAATTCAATGTAAGTACTTGAACTGCTTAAAAATCGTAGCAAAATGCGGCTTTCCACTGCACGGTGATTTGTGTCCAGTCGATTTGAATAAAGCAATTTACTTTCTTTTCCCTAACGATTTGAAACGCTAGTCGGCCCTCATCTGTGTGAAACAATTGGGGGAATTTTTCAATTAATATTAAGATATACAGTAAAGTCCGCTTATAATGAACCCGGTTATAGTGAACTTTCGGTTAAAACGAACTTTTTTCCTTTAATTGAAACGTCGTCCATAACGACCA
>NW_026017110.1:274663-280548 GCF_020466585.1 Dendroctonus ponderosae | reverse complement strand
TCAGGGGCCACTCAGAACATTGCACAGCTCACACTTTCCCAGGCATCAAATAAATACCGGCTACATTCCTACCACGTATGTAAGATACACACAGCACAAGGACACATTGAACCCATAGTTCACTGAACACCGGTACAAACTGAGCAGGAGTTAATTAACCGAATACGAGAAGAGTGATTACAGAGGCACTCACTTGTTTGCAGTTAAAGACAGAACTGTATGTACGCCGGCGGACGAATTGACAGATCAACCAATAAAAACACTTTCGTACCATCGTACAAACGGATGCATGGGACACGGGCTTTATCCTTGTCTCTTTTATTGTCACTCTATATATTTCCATGAATACAGAAGTTTTTAATAATTACGAAGGTTTTTACATAATGTTAATTAAGCAGATTACCTTGAAAAACATTGTTCTCATTCTTCTGATATGGTTTTATACAAATTTCTCAATTTTTAATAACAGTTAATTTCTAGTGCTAATTTTTCCGTACTCCTCCCAGAGGAATGACGCCAATTTTGAATCACCCTGTATACATAGTTTCCAACGACACGTAACCGGCAAACTAGCAAAAAATTCGGGGAAGAAAAGAATGTAGGTATCACCCAAATCAATTATCACAATCGGAGCGAATATCTCAAAAAGATGTCTATTTGGGAATTGCTCAGTGAGATTTTTATATAACATCTGCTTATAAACAAAGCCCTGCAGAAGCCAATACAGAGAAAGGTATGGGAAATCTGATCGGGATGCAAAGTACATGTTCTGCATTTATTACATACCATTGAAACATCCAGATAGATTTATAAAACGAGTAAATATATAGGTAACATAAAAAATAATATTTCGATATAATATCTCTTAGTAGTTATTTGCACAACAACCGGGACACCAACCATGACCAGATTCGCAATTGAAAAGTAACTATCTACAGCCTATAGGTTGACTGTCTAACTACTGCGAACGTTTAGCATTGCTACAGCAATTAGTACAGTCGAAACAGCATTGCTAGCTCTTTGAGTTCCATTTCCAGTTGCTATTGGAAGACATTTGATCGCGAAGATTTACCAGCTCATCTAGCAAACGCCTCTTTTCCTCCAAGAGTTTGCTGACCTGGAGCAGAAGTGAATGAGTATGTCCTAGTGAACAATGGGGGTGTTTCGCTTACGTCGTCTTGGGCATTTTTCAGGTGGTTTCGGAGCAGATTGTTTTCCTCTCGATTCTCGTCGGTGGCTTTCCTAAGAGAGCGATTTTCCTCGGATATCCGTTCAAACGCATAAATCTTTCTTTTCAGCTCGTCGTTATCAGATAACACGTTTGCTAGTCTGCTAGACATCGACTGTTCGGTTTCCAGATGCTCTGCAAGAACGATAGGTAACACAATTTAGTGATAAATATTTTACTTACTCTGCTCTGACGAACGTAATTTGCGATTTGCAGGTCGTTGATTCGTAACGGTAAAAACACCATCTTCATTACGTGTAATGTAGAGCTCAGAAACATTTAAATCGATAGGGACTGGTCCAGGCGAAGTAATATTTACCGGAGGTCTATCCTCTATAAGGTGCACGCTAACGTTCTCCACAGAAATCTGCAACAATTTTTTACAAAATAGTAGTGGTAGTTGTAGTGGCACAGAAGCAGAAACCCATATATGGGGCCTAATCGGTACACAGCTCACTTTTAAGGGCAACGGAATAGGAATAATCTCGTCTTCAACAAAGTCCGCCAAGCCAGTGGCCGTGCTCATGTTCAAGTTCAAGGCCAAATCCTTGACTTCTACCACCAAGCACTCGACAAACACCTTCTTCATGCTGTTTTTGTCGGTCAGCTCATAATGCGATAATAAGCTGGCAGAAGACAGAGCCAATGTGTGATCTAGTCGCAGTCGCACTTTGGGGCTGGAAGCGCTGGTTTCTGGGTTTTCCGACCAACCCCTCGATCGCATGCTAAATTTTCCCTGTAGCAAATGCCTTGATTAAAAATGTGTCGCAATGTTTTCCCGTTTTATTGGCTCACCTGGAATTCGTCCCAAGGGATGCTGGAACATTCCTCGCTGAGAATAGAGCCGAGTTGTATTTTAACTGAAGACGAATAACCACGCGATTGCTGTAGAAATTCGACATTTGTAAGCTTGAGGGTGGCTAAGCAGACCTGAAAACACCAGGAAGTTAAATCAACTCCAGTACGAATTAAAGTGTTATTTTACCAAATCCTTTCTTCTACAACTGCTTGTTAGACTGTGATCGCTGGTAGAAGTCAACGTACTCGCTTCCTCCACAACTTCCGCTGCCTCCTCAACTCGCTCAAACTCCTGCATTCCGTTCACAACAAACATATAGTCCGTACCTAAAAACAATAAGAATGTCTTGAACTTCAGTTTTTTTTATCGATATGTTTCACCTCGAATATCTTCTTCGAAATTGATCATGACGATTTGCTCCGAGTCACTGGATACATCACTTCTCACAGATATTGAGTCTGAGATATCATCGGGGCTTTGCTTCAAGGCACTGTCGATCGACGACATTAAACCGCTAAAACCTTTCTTTACTGCGGACAGACCTGCAAGAAAAGCCCGAATCAAAATCACCTTAAATGCTCAATCAATCATACCTACCAACGTTAATGTTGTTGTGTAGAGGGTTTTTCTGCTGTTTGCTCTTGGTGAGTTGATGCGTCGCATATGCAGAATTTGCAGCAATTCTTGTGTCTGCCACAAAGCAAAATGACTCATTGTGCTCGGGTAGCGATTGAGATAGAATGGCCGTATTTTCCGAATATGATACGAATCGACCACTGGCTTCCGTTTGAGGTATGGACCGATTGCTGTTGCGTAGAATACCTAGACAACAACCGCAAAGAACTTCAGCATAAAGGTAACCGACATTCCGTTGTGTGAACAAAACTAGATACTATGAAGTACCAGCTCACCAACTGTTATATCATCTATGCTGGAAAAATCTGGAACAAACGATTCGCCATCCCCGCCAGAGGATTCTTTGCCTGGGCTTTGGGGAGGCATCACAAAAGTGACTTCAAGCTGGGGAAGAATAGCACCGATCACCATTGAAGAAGTGTTCTCCGTCTGCAACAAAATACACGTTGACTCACAATAACTCAATTTCCTTCCAACACTTACTTTCAATATGTTGTCCGAGTCTATATTTAAAAAAGTAACCAATTCGGTGGCCTGATCCGCCAGTCTCAGAAGAAACAAGTACTGGTAATGATTCAGCTGAACACTGACTAAATTCGATATGTGCGCTAAGGCGTGGATATCTGGAAAAAGAGCAGGCTGAAGACGGTAGCCAAGCGAAGGCACAGTGAAGGTACCTGCGGTGCAGCTTTTATCACATTTGTCTCCGATTGTACTGTTCGGATCAAAAGCGGCATGCAGCCAAATCGTGATTGGCACAGCGTCTAGAAAGGGTATAGGCTTATTAATATCGGATTGAGCGCCCAGGAAGTCTCCGTACACCGGATCCAGCAGAATACACCACACATCCTTGGCCTCAGTCCAAAACAGATCTCTTCGCAACTCTTCACCCTGGAAATTCCACAGTATAGTTCATATTTATTAACCTTTAACCCTTAAGCGGCCACTCCGTATCGCGAGGGATTTATATTTTTTGTTATGCGAGTGGAAGAGACCAGGAAATAATACTTGGCATCCCTCTTAAGCGGCAGACTTCTATTTATTGCGCATCCACCAACCTGTCCAGAAATTCCAATTCCGCGAGGGGATCTCCAAAATTATCGCCCACTTCCCCGTTAAATTAAGTCAACTTACCGTACTTTCCAACGAAGTGACATCTAGATGAAGAGGCTGTTGCCTTACATTGTCGGCAGCTTTAATGTGGTCCAGAAACTTTTCGGTGACTACGTAAAAATCGCCGACTTTGCTGGGAAAATCGGTTCCGAAAAAGAGCGACGCCATCGAGAAAGAGTCGATGCATTTCGCTGCAAAAGTTCTCCTAACTTAGACTGTAAGGGTTTTTAACAAGCCATACCTAAGTCTGCCCTCGACGAGTGCTCCAAACTCCTCACATTAGTGATAGTAGCCCTGGTCACTTGCATGCTTAGACATTTGGGTCTATCTCTTTGGTTGTGATATTCTGCTGTGCTTTCGAAATTCAACTGGAAATCACGTCATTATTTTTATGCGAACAATGGCAGAAGTAGCTAGAAACGAATTGATCCCTTACCCTTGGAAGGATAGCCTCCACTTTTATGTCAATATATGTAAAGCTTGATGCACTATCTTTAGCTTCCGTGGTCAGTAGTGAACGATACAGGTTTAAGAGGAAGCAGTTCAACCACAAGCAAGTATCACGGTCGAAAACGATTTGAATTGGATTGACTTGCACGTAGAACTTCGGAGCGGGAACTGAAAAACGGAATAGATTTTTCCGAAATGCCCGCATATTGAATTTCAGTCACTTACGAGGAAATGGCACTTCACTCGGATAGTAATAATAAATGTATTCCGCATGAATAATGCTAGCTTCCTTGGGCAAACTCATTCGGTTTCGGTCTCCTGCAAAGCAAGTCGAGTTTCAAGAAAACGCATTTGCATAATAACACCACCAACATGTACAGGGTAGCGCTACGAAACAAATAAATACTAATACAAATAAATATTATTGTTGCGACAGTACAACTTTGCCTTTTCCTTCCTTTGCCAATCCCGTTTTCTTCATAAAAGCGTGTGCTAGTAAATTTACATTAACAAACAGTAATTCATCATCATAACCATCACCATCAGCATAGACCGTGTCAGCGTTCAAAAGAATGTTGAACACTTTGTATAAATTGTTGTGTAGAAAAATTAAACAAAAATGGAACAACCCAAAATGCCTTAGCAAAATGCGTCAGGAAAGGTTTTTAAGGATGATTCTACAGCCTCAAATAATAGTAGTAAGTTATGTATCAAAAATGTATCTGAAAAAGTTTCAGCTGAGTAAGCACTAACCTGAAACCCAAAATTAATTTTGCCCATAGCTTTTTTGATACCGAAAATATCGCAATACGGAATAAGCGATTTTTAAGATTAGACAATAGTAGACAAAAAATGTGCTCTTCACACGACTCGGAAAACCTCTTCGTTTAGGAGCAAATCGACATCAAAGTTTAGATCACTCTCAAACCAGTGCCCTTGGATTTATTTGAAATCGTAGCAAATTAAGTCGTCTGGTTTTAAAATGTGTCGAATTTCACAATTTATAGTAATTATTGTATTTCTGTTCAATTTCGACAAAAACAAATTTGTGCTCCAAAACCTGTAAATTAAAACGTATTGAGAATATTCAAATGCAGCGCAAAAATTTAGTCTAAATTGAAAAGTAATAGAAAAATGACTATAAATTGGCAAATTTGGCACATTTTAAATCCAGACGACTTGATTGGCTGCGAGCCCAATTCCCTAAACGAAGAGGTTTTTCGAGTCGTACCGAGAGCACATTTTTTGTCTAGTATTTTCAAATGATTAAAATTGCAAACTCCTTAATGCAACATTCGGCGTTTCAAAAAAGATATGCGGAAAATAAAATTTGGATTTCATCTAAAGTATCATCTAGTGGCAACGTGGAGACACATTTTTTTCTCATAAAGTTAGAGCTGACTCAGTTAAAACTCTGTACCGATTTTCAATTTAATCCGCGAAGAAGAAAGTCAAAAATGAAAAGAAAAAAATGAAGCTTGCTGAGCTGCAACTAGGAAAATATTCCGATTTCGAATTTTTGCTACATGACTTCCTATTATTACTTTAACCTGTAGAATCACCCTTAAAAATTTCCTAACGCATTTGGCGCATTTATAGCTTGAATGAGAAAATTATACGATAGTTCGATGTTACCTTTTGTAACAAATAGAACAGGAA
>NW_026017110.1:264489-274529 GCF_020466585.1 Dendroctonus ponderosae | reverse complement strand
TTTTTTACTAGAAAACAGTACTAGCATCTGTCGTACTACAATTGAACTTCTAAGACGTTATTAAGCCAAGCTCTACAACAGTTTCTATTGTCTAGCCTATGGAGAGCGTCACCGACACTAAAATTAATTAATTTGTTTAAAATATTGTCGTACGATGCATTTCTTTGCATTGTGCTGATATTTAATGCTGAACAAATTTTATCAGTTTTGTCCTCATAATGTGATTTTTTCTCTCATTTCCTGTGTGATCTCGTAAACAAAGGTATATTTTTAAGCTACACGTTTCTAGGAAACAACAAGACTAAAGAGTGCAACAAAACTCTAATAATACCTGCTTTTTTGTGGTCTCTCCTTTTATGCTGAGCTAATAAACAAAAAATTCAAGTCTTTATCCTCATAAATGTGATTTAATCCATTTAATCCCTTCCTAACAGTTCAGTTTAAATGTTGTGTTTTTAGTGATGCTATGGGCGGATAGACGTTATATTCGTAAAGATAATGCTGGACTGAAATTGTGGCAACTATAGTATGCAATTGACTTACCACAAAGAAATTCTTTCAGAACTTGTTTCTTGCCCGACGTTGTCACGCGGTAAACAGTAAAATCATCGACTCGAATCACAACCGACGTCGTCATTAATTTATTTAACTGCATTTCTAATCGCCTTCGAACTTCTTTGGAACTCGGATTAGTGGACTTTTCGCTTTCAGGGCCGCATGGGACAGTCGAATTTGACTGATCGCCCTAAATAAGTAAATGAATCTCTAATTTTTAATTGTCGCCCAAAAACTAGACAAAAAATCATATAAAACACATTTGACTACATCAACATATGTTCGTTTCACTTACTTTTGGTTTTCTACTCAAAGGAACGTGTTGCGATTTATTATGGTCCAGCAATTCAACAAACTTGTTTCGAAACGAAGCGAACGCCTGCTCTTGCCAGAGCGCGTGCGGGACTGCGGATGCATTGTATGTTGGCCAATGTCTTCGGTCCCCTAAAATAATGCAATTGAGCTCTCAAGTCCATAATATTCTATAGAAATCAATTCACCTTTGGCTAAATGATAAGGATAGAAATCGACTTGGAACTTTTTAATGGATATCTGAAGAGCGCCGCCTTCCCGGAGATTGGGATGCGAAGACCGACCGTCTAAAACAAATAAATTMCCAGCTTAAAATCTGTGATTTTTTAACAACTGAAAACCGTGTGATTTGCATTGCTACGGAAAATGATCAGCTCAATATGGAAACTCACCGCCAGGGTCATCACAGAAATGAAAAACTATTTGATTAGACATAAAATGATATGAAGTCTCCACRACATCATACTGAGCGAACATTCGACTTGAAGTTTTCGCGGTTTTAGTTGCGACATTTTGTAGTGCCTCTTGCGCTAATTGAGCCTGATATTCGGGCAATTCCTGTAAAAAAGACGTCATTTTCAAAAGCTGGAAAACAATGACTCCTTGCATACTACCTCCAGTTTCCTCGCTGCCTTAAGTTTCCTCGTTAACCGTGTGGCTTTGTCAATTAGTCCAGAAAGCGAGTTCAAGAAATGCAGAGCTGCCTTCAGTTGCGAATCAGTAAGTACCCAAAGTAAATCGTCCAGGATAATCACCAGTCTCGAGCCCAGAATAAAACAATCTGAAATTTGATGTAAAAGGGGTTTTACAACGTGGAGTTTTAACGGCCAACTTCATACCTGATAATCGCTTTTTAATAGTAATGCGACATCGTGCTTGGTTAGTCAGCAATCTTAATGGTGTTAAGGTATCGTCCTTGGTCGATTTCGCCTCTATTCGCACAGTCTGCCACTGAAGTTCCTTAAATATTAACAGTTGTCCCTTCTCTGGACTCTTCAACCTGGTCAAAGGCAGGTCCATTCGGGTAAATTTGGGAGTTACAGATTCCACACTAATCCGCTGTATCTAGAATCGACAGAGGAATAGAATCAAACACTTATTGCTCTGACTGTCTAACAGTGAGTTGCAGTTACCTGCAACGTGGCTACGAATGCCGGACTATTAAATGCAATATTAACTGTATTAACGGTCACAGTGATTCCATCAATCACTTTATGTATAAAGCTGTATTTTCCTAAGGATCCTTGAGCTGGACTAGGGCCAGTAGCCATAGATCTTAACTCTTCGCATGTTTCTATACTTATATTCACTTCATCCAGACTCTAGAAAGGAAATGAAATGGTTGTCTTCTTTGAAGCGTTTGCCAAAACATATACTCTTGTTGAGAAGTAGGGTGGTATAAGTGGTTTATAAATTCTCTTAGACAGTGAAAATAAGTTAGTCTTACTAGGCAAATGGGCACGGTTTTCAGCTTAGTCCAAGTGATTCGAAATGTAACTTTATTACACCAGGCTTTCGTCAGCCTAAGCCAACAAGGTAATTCCAGCAAGTCAGTCAGCACGTCTTCATTCAATTCCAGATTAGTTAGTTCGCCCTCGCCTTTGAAAGTGCTCAGATTTATTTTGTCTGCTGAAAGGTTCTTTGTAAATCTAAAAGATAAACACATAAACTCACAGTTAACTTTCCCGCATATCCACTCTTAGGCTAATACTTCAGTGAAACATGACTTTTTGTATCTGGAATATGGGTATACTGAGGAGCTCCAAGTTCTGAAGATCCCCAGTATTTTCAACTAATCAATCGAATATATAGAAGGTTGTTATGAGACACTTGAGAAATGTCCAATAAAATGAGAAACTCCAGTACTGTTTGCAATATAATTGAACAAACTGAAATAATTTGTTTAGGCCGTACCTAGATAAATGTTTTAGCAACTGGTTCTTTATAATGGAAACCATTTTGAAGCAGTTTTTCTTTAAATGTGCTGCTTTTATTAACTTATGTAATTAATTATGTAAAATGCCATTCATTTTTTTATGTTTTTAATCCAATTTTAAAAACAAAACTATCACAAGAACATAACAACTGAAAATCATATGTTTTAGACATTAATTGTCATCTTCATCTTAGGATGAAATGGAGAAGAGAATGTCATCCAATATTTGAATTGGTTTTTTTCCGCGAAATTTAATGTATTGACCTCAGAAATTGTTGATTTTTGAAGAAACATGGGGTCATGATCAGTTAAAACAAAATACAAATCTAGAATTAAAATTTTTTTCGCGCCGTTGCCAAATAGATATAGTTTGAAGATCCAGTACAAGATTGATAAAGTAGTTTATCCCGAAAGTGCATGTGTGAGAAAGAGCAACAAATACTCTACTTTTGTTGTAAATGCAGTAACAAGTTCTGACATGTTAATGTTAAGATGAAGACAAGTTGCTGTCTTCTCGATTGTTTTGTTTTCAACAGTTCAACATTTTTTATAGAGTTTCTGGCGTGGTAAAGCTGTGGGTGCATATTTAATTATTACAGTTTACGACTATTATAATTTAGTGTTAGCGGGGACCCTGAATTAAGTGAGTATTCATCCGTTGTCTTTCAGGTGCAACTGAAACTCGGCCGCTTTGTTTTCATTTTTGAATGAGTGGGTGGTGATGCAAATTGATGCAAACCCCATGTTTCCATTCAATAAAACACAATTATATTACCTGCTAAATAGCGGAAGACTTTCGTAGAATTTACTGAGCTTCTGTTTCAGGCATGGACAGTCAAGATAACTCAGTAAAGAAGCGAGCCGATCTGAGCAGTCTGCCAACAAGACAATACCTTGATCAAACTGTAGTTCCAATCCTAATGAATGCTTTATCGTATTTGGCGAAGGAAAGGCCGCCCGAACCAATCAATGCCTTGGCCGAATACTTGCAAAAGAACAAAAGTGTCTATGAGGCAGGATGCGGTGAAAAGTCCACTGAAACCAGTAACGTGGAAGGCAAATAGTCTTCAACTTATTGACTGAGAGAAACGATGTATTCATGATTTCCTATTGCACTGATTTATTTAATAATTTTGCTAGCTTTACAGCTCATGGTAGTGTGAATCCGAACATTTCTCCATTTTTTTCTATATCGTTATCTACCTATAGGGATGATTTATTTGGTTTGGATGGAACTGCTCTTTTGGATGCATCAGCTAAGATTGCTAACTAAATACTTAATTTTTTATAATTTTTGACTGTATTTACAATCTAGGATACGTTATATATTAAAGTAAGTTAACATTAAAGTCCTTTTATTTAATGTCTAAATAAATTGCATATTAAACTAGTTATTAGCGAAACCTTACATGACATAATCCATTTAGCCAAACTGGATTACAGTAAGTCTAATTACTGGGAAGAAACGTTTTATACTAGTAACAAGCTAAATAGTAAAATATGAAAGTCCTTACACCCAGGCTATACATGCATACTATTTTCATCTGACTATGGATCTGCTATGGACTGCAAAATCTCTCAATATATTAACTAATCAAAAGCCGAACTAAGGTAGGAATAAACTGATATTGATTTTTCTCAATATATAGTAGCTAGTATACAATTATTTTGTTAACAGTAACGTGCCCATTTATGCATTTTCATCAAGTAATAATGGATTCCATGAAGTTTAAACTCCAGATATTACAACACAAAAAATTAATTAAAAAAGTTTATGGTTTTATTGGAAGATATGAGGAACACATGAGCCTCTCAAGCACTTCAACGCGCTCATACTACTACTTAGTTCTCGTTCAAACGAGTTAAAAACTGGCACGGGCAAAATATATTGTGCTGTAAAAACTTGTGTGGATTTTCGGCCCCTATTTTAAGAGGTTCGGTACAATCAGCAGCAAACTAACACTAAAAAATTTGAATAGGTTGTATATTATCCGATTTCAAAACTAGCGGGTTGAAGAAATTTTCGGAATACTTTGCGTTGTCCATTTGAAAATGTACGTTTTTTTTACCAGTCATAGTATTTATCAATGATTTTTATATTTTACAAACTCCTCGACCAGTATTTAACATTTGGGCTTAGGCCATCCTTAGATGAATACTCTGTATGTATATGTTTAATGTGCCTCGTAGGGAATCTAAAAAGTAGAAAAAAACAAAAAAATGTCTTTGATAAAACTAGTGATTTTTAATACTGTTTAGATAAAGCCATGGAGAAAATAAAATAAGTAAAAATACTTTACTACAGATAAAAGAAATTAGGTGGATAAACTGACATCGCCATCTTTACAGAACGTTTGATGCATGATTGTAGAGCACAGTTGATCTTGTTGTGGTCAAAATATTAAGAGGAGGAATTTTTTTTATTTTCTTAGCCATAACCTTTATGTGTTATCTCGAAAATGGATTTGTCAATTTGTTTACAACTTGTAATGTTCCTAGCGGGATGTTCATTTTGAAATTGTTTTGAACTATGTGAGTGTGCTGCATAATATAATGGCCTCTTTGTTACAATTGAAAAATGCTGCATTTTACGTGATCTGTAGGTTTTCTTAAGTTCTAATTAACCGATAATTTTTGACATCTTTATACAGGCAATACCCGTATAAATGCGAATTGGTTTCCTTTTAGGAATGTAAGCAGCACATCGGGCCTGATTATAATATCTAGCACACAGATATGACTAAAAAGTTTGAGTTCGATTGGCACATCCCTGTTCCAGAGCCCCTCCTGACAGGGTGTGTGTTTGATAGGTGGACTGAAGGGGACAATGTCGATTTGGAGCAAAAAGCCACCTTCAAAGTGGACGAGTATGGTTTCTTTATTTATTGGAAGAGCGATGGGAGGGTAAGTGCACAAGTTCCAGTTACAGTCAATGTAAATTGAACTGAAAGTGCCTAAGGAACTTTTGTCTACGGTCTAGTACTAGATGCAGTTAGGAACTCTAAATCAACTCTCTTTAGACATGTTTCGACTGTCTTGCCGAATAAGGCAATATTTCGTTTTTAGGAAGGCGATGTGATTGAGCTGTGCCAAGTGAGCGATATAAGGGCCGGTGGGGTTCCCAAAGATACCAAGGCGCTTAATAATTTGAGCAAAAAACATGGGAATGATGTTGAAGAGAAGTCGTTGACGATTTGCAGCGGTACTGATTATATTAACATTAATTATCAACACATAGTGTGCCCTACACCGGACATTGCGAAGGTATTTGTACTCCAAAATGATAAATCCATTATCAGGTTTTCAATTGTTACAACGTCTGTTTACAGTTTATCCATAAACGACTTGTCTGACTTGTTAGATTTTCAACCATAACGAACGTATTTACTTGTCGTAAACTGATGTAGAACTTTACAGAACAAAATTGCTCATTTCAGTGCACCCTCTAAAGCAGAAGAACTGTGCAACACGTCACTTCAGACGTGCACATTTGCATGTTTTATATAAAGTTATTGTATTGGACATGCAAGCATGTGGACATAGTTAATGAATCTTTCAGATTAGATATTAAACAGCGAGAACAGTAAACTATGTGCTTGTTTAAACGTAGGCAAACTTCACAAATGATGTCTTTCTTCCAGTTGCCCTAACCACTGTAAATTAAATGTTTTTGTTCAAGGATTGGTTGAATGGTCTTCGAAAAATTACTCACAATGTTAAAGCTTATAACTTTTGCCCAATGACCTGTTTGAAAAAACAGTAAGTCTATAAGATCTATCTTTTAGTGCATGCCAATATGCAATCAGTGTTTAGTGGGGTTGCATGCTTTCAAAATATTTTTGTTCTGACTATTTGTGTTATTTGTCTCATAGCCTGCATGATGGTTTTAGAGGGTGTTGATAGTTTGTAAATCTGTTTCATGTGTTTCCGTTTATGCCATTGCATGATGCTGTTGTCCTCTAGGTATGGCAAGAAGGATTGAGGAAAATAACCCACAATAATAAAATTGTCAATGTATGTCCGAGGACTGTTTTAATGAAGCAGTAAGTAAGATAGCCCCTAGAAACTAAAATGTACTTTATAGTGTTTAACGAAATGTGGTGACGTCTGGGCTGTTTGTACCCCAACTTGAGTTACATAACTTCACTGCTAAAACGCCTCATTATCGAATTATGTATTAGCGGTAAAAAAACTCTACTCTATTTCGGTGACTATTTGAATTAGGCAACTGGATATTTTACTAAACGCACATTTTACTAACGCTTTTAACCACTCAACCCTAACGCTACTGCTTCCTAATGACCACAAAGTACAGTTGACTATTTCAAATAGGCCCCAATATATAAAAACAGAAAAATATTGCGATATTTCCATAACTGTTTTTAGTGCAACTGCCAGTATTTCCATCCAATAATCCCGCTTTTTTGCAAATCATCATTATTTTATACTAGTATACACTTATAACCAGACCACATTTATTCCAGCTGGATGCGCTTGGGATTTTCGGTGGACGCAAAAGGGAAAATTCCGGTTAAGGCCATAGCAAGAACGTTTGCATCGGGAAGAGCCGAAAGGCTGGTTTACTCATTCTTGGCCGAACTAGGGCTCCCTAGTGAGAAAAACGATAGTATTGAACTGGACCAGTTCACATTCGAAAAGTTTTATGCTCTATACCATAAGATTTGCCCACGTAATGATATCGAAGAATTGTTTAGATCCATGTAAGTCTATGTGCAAACTGCAGTGGCATTTTTGTTGAATTGTTTTTTTAGCAACCAAGGCAAAGGGGATTATTTAAGCCTAGAGCAGATGATCAACTTTCTGAATGAGAAGCAAAGAGACCCCAGGTTGAATGAGATTCTCTATCCGCTTTATGACGAAAAACGTGCCATAGAAATTATCCAAACCTACGAAACGGACGAGGAACTGCAAAAGTTTAATCGACTCAGCAAAGATGGTCTTATCAGGTAATATTCAACTGGGCTTTTTTTAATATTACTTGCGGACTTGATATATTTTGAATCAGATACCTGATGTCGGATGAAAACGCACCTGTTTTTCTTGATCGCCTGGACATTTATATGGATATGGATCAGCCGCTGTGTGCTTACTACATAAACTCGAGCCATAACACATACCTGATAGGCAGGCAGTTTGGGGGAAAATCGTCAGTTGAAATGTATCGGCAGGTCCTTCTGGCAGGCTGTCGTTGTGTCGAGCTGGATTGTTGGAATGGTAAGTAATTTGCGTTAGATAAACCCAAGGCAATTTATCTGCAAAGGCAACACTTAGGCCGAGGTGAAGATGAAGAGCCAATCATCACACATGGACGCGCCATGTGCACTGACATTCTATTTAAAGATGTGATTTATGCTATTCGGGACACGGCATTTGTTACATCTGACTATCCGGTAATTCTTTCCTTCGAAAATCACTGCTGCAAAAGCCAGCAACTGAAGCTGGCCAGGTACTGCGAGGAGATTTTCGGCGACTTGCTCTTGAAGGAACCTTTGCCCGATTTTCCACTCGCACCTGGTAATTGGGGACAACTTTTTTTGAAATTTGAAATGAAGTGGTTATTTTTCAGATGTCGTCTTACCGCCGCCTTCTGCTCTGAAGCGAAAGATTCTGATTAAAAACAAGAGACTCACTCCTGATGTGGAGAAGAGGGAGTTGGAACTGTTTCGTCAGGGCCAATTCGTTATTGAAGATGAGGAAAAGGAGGACGCAAACGCTAGTGCGGATCGGCCGATTCCTCCGGATATAACCGCTGAGGTAGTTCGGTCTTCATTATTATTATTATTATCATCAACATGATATTTGTCGTTTCATGGGACTTTTTAATTAACTTCCCACATATCATTAGGGGGTAGTTTTTTGCAAAATATATCTCGTTTAGACACCAGCACCAGATGTTCCTCCAGGTGAAACTCCAGATGCACCAGTAACTACACCCTATACAGGATCAACTACAAATGTCCATCCACTCTTGAGCTCAATGGTGAACTACGCCCAGCCGATTAAGTTTCAAAGCTTTGACACGGCAGAAAGTCAGTAAATCCCGAAAATCTCGATCAAATTATAAGTTGTGTGTTTGTTTGCAGATAAGAAAATTCACCATAACATGTCTAGTTTTTCTGAGCCCGTCGGGCTTAACCTTTTGAAGCAACAGGCAATAGAATTCGTTAACTACAATAAGAGGCAAATGTCCCGAATTTATCCCAGCGGAGCTAGAGCGAATTCTTCAAACTATATGCCACAGGTAAAATTTGAAAACGCTATGATGTGAATTAGGTAGAATTGAAAATTCAAATTATAGGTTTTCTGGAATGCTGGTTGTCAAATGGTATCGCTGAACTTCCAAACTTCAGATTTGCCCATGCAGTTGAACCAAGGAAAATTTGAGTACAACGGCAATTGTGGGTATTTGCTGAAACCCGATTTTATGCGACGTCCTGACCGAATATTCGATCCATTTGCCGAAAGTCCTGTGGACGGTGTCATTGCGGCTCAATGCTCAGTGCAAGTGATTGCCGGACAATTCTTGTCCGACAAAAAGGTGAAAGACATGCTAACATCAACGTGTTAAGTTCTAATATTCAGTCTAGTTCAGACTGTTTCTCGTCGGGGTACTTCCTTATTCCCCTAAAGTATGGCTTGCAAGCTACGTCCAGCTTGAAACAGGTCTTGAAAATGCTTGCTTCTGACACAACCAAAAACATAGTCTTGGTTCACTCATTCAAGACTAAGCGGTCGGTCAAAAAAACCCTTTCAATCAAAGTTCTTAGTTGTAGATAAGTTCTATATTGTTGAGGCGGATTCATTTTTTTACAAACTTCCTATTGGGTATTTCGCCTCAAAAATTGTTGTCTTTAAAAAAGGCAGAATTTCCTCACGTCTTCTATTACAGATTGATAAATAGTGCTCCTATTTCGCAATAAGAACGAATTATTTATCAAAAAGTAATCAAGAACTGTCACCTAGAGGGTATCCTGCGACACACTTAGGCTCAAGCTGTAAGAGAAAGTAGAGAGCAAAAATAATTTGTAATCACTCTAATTTTTCCAAAGAAAAACAATTTATAAAAGAAATTCTAAATTTCAATAATTCTTTTATTAAAAAATGTTTTAACGAAATTGAACTCCCACGAACAAAACAAAATCAAAATAAACCTATTACGAACCTTTTCATTCCATTTATTCCAGGACTTTCAGATCAAATTAAACGAGTAGGTAAA
>NW_026017110.1:254865-263639 GCF_020466585.1 Dendroctonus ponderosae | reverse complement strand
TCTGCACTTAATACTACAGAAAAAACACAATTTGACTATTAATTGATATTCTAGATTGGCACATATGTAGAAGTCGACATGTACGGTTTGCCTACGGACACGATTCGTAAAGAATTCAGGACTCGCATGGTGCCCGCAAACGGTCTGAATCCCGTTTATAACGAAGAACCGTTTCTGTTCCGAAAAGTCGTTTTGCCCGATCTAGCCGTGTTGCGGTTTGGAGTGTATGACGAAAATGGCAAGTTGCTGGGACAAAGAATATTACCATTGGATGGTCTGCAGGTAAGCGATTCTGTCCCAAAATGTGCAAGTAATGAGCAACACTTGACGCTTCTTTCCAGGCTGGATATCGACACATTTCGTTGCGAACCGAAGCTAACTTTCCCATGTCTCTGCCGATGTTGTTTTGCAATATAGAATTAAAGATTTACGTACCGGATGGGTTTGAGGATTTTATGGCTGCATTAAGCGATCCCCGCGGTTTTAGAGATGCTCGCCAAAAACAGAGTGAACAAATGTCTTCTATGGGGATCGAGGTAAAACATTTCTGTATCTTGTGCCTACATTTTCAAATTTATGCAATTTCTTAGGTGACTGATCAGAAAGCTGCCGAAAAACAAGTGAAGAAGGAAGAAAAAAAAGTTGGTAAGTTTAACGCAATTTTGCAACGATTTGCCTGGATGGACTGACAAAAAATACTCTTACTGTTTGTTTACCAGGACCTCACTAATTTAAATTTAACTTAACGGATTTTGTGGTTCTAGACCCAATCATATTCGAACCAATAACAATCGAGTCGATTAAACAGGATAAAGCATTTCAAAAAACCACTAAAAAACAACTGAAGGATTATGATACATTGAAAAAGAAACAACAGAAAGAGAAGGCTGCTGTACAGAAAAACCAGTGCGCAGCGATTGAGAAGCTGGTTAAAGGAAAAAGGTAAATCGCCTCGTGAAATGGGCAGGTCGCTTTTATCCAGGAATATGGAAAACCATATTATTTCTTAGTTTCTGATAATAATAATATTCCATTGTAGTAAAAGTGATGCAGTGAATGATGCAAATGTGCGAAAACTAGTTACCGATCAAACCATAGAATGGAGCACACTAATGGAGCGACATCGAAAGCAGGAATGGGAGTTTTTACGAAATCAATTAGATGACCAACGAGACCTGCTAAGGAAGCATATGGAAATTCTGCAGCGGCAACAGATGACCCAGTTGGATGCCAAACATGAAAAAGAAATGAAAGAAATGAATAGTCAACAGGCGAAACAGGCAGTCGAAACAGCAAAAGAAGTAAGTATTAGGAGTTAAAAAAATACTTGTTATCTATCCCTTTATTGGCAGATTACCAATGATAAGACTTTAAAAACGAAAAAAGACAAAGAGCGACGATTGAAAGAGAAGCAACAGAATAACACTAAAAAGTTTCTGGAAGAGCGAAAAACCACAGCCTTAAAACACGGTCGCGAAAAGGAAAAACTGAAGCTCACCCACGATAAACAACTGGGAACGTTGTCTCATGATATACAAAAAATGATCGACATGTATAAGAATGAAGAAAAAGAGTACGAGTTGTCTTCTAAAAATGAATTTTTTGCCTAGTCTACGTGCACACTCGATTTTCGCTTATGTTACGCTTTGCTTGTTACGTTTTTTTATCAGTATTAGTCCTAGCTTGATTCAACTGATCTACTAGTACGTATTCTGCGTGACCCATTCGAGGGAATGATTAGGAAGTTGTTGTTTAAATGCCTCTATACATATTTATGTATTAGTCTCAGTCAAATCTTGATCAATCCATGTAAATTATGCATAGAAAAAGCACTGTTTATGTTTAATAAATAGTTTAAGGTTTAGCAGTTATTTGTTCAAATCAAATCAAGAAAATAGCAAATAGGTCATGATATACAAATAGATACCATTTATTTTCAATTTCAACAAACCATTCACTAGGACATCTTATTCTTATTACACTTTTATTAATACGAAACTAATAAATACGAATATCTTTAGCAATAAAGACATGCGAAATAATCATCACTGCTACTGTCTTTTACACCGTTATGCAGCATTCAATAAGAAGTGTTTATTCCTCTCCGTGTATATTGAAGAGCTTTGCGACCTCATTCAGATCGTCGTATTTCTTTTGGTCTTTAAGCACTTGTCGAGCTATCGACATTCTATTGAAAACGTTCCACAATACAATGCCCACCACCACGTCATCGCGCAAATAAAATATTACTCCCTTTCCATAATCTTCACCGTCGATGGGATTTGGCAACAATTTCTTTGAGTCTTTCAACTTGCTTTTTTCTTCTTCAGACAAGTATTTTTCACATTCTTGAGGTAGCTGCAATGCAACACAATATGGCATATTGGCTTAGCAATAAAGCAGCTTAGTTGGTCACTAACCTGTTCAGTCTTTGAGCGGTCGAATTCATCAGTTTTTTCGACGACAGCTTGAGGCGTATCATTGACTGATTGCTTGGCGAAGACTCCAACTGTTGGAAGAGAGGAATCCACAATGCCAATGGCCTCGTAACCTACTTCCGGTCCCAAATCGCTCCAGAACATGCTTTGATGCAAGTAAGGATTGCGGGCACCAGCCATATTTTCTCCTGAAATCACCATTTAATTGATTCCCAACTTGACTATTGCAGCTATCTGAAAAACTGGGTTTTTACCTGCTAACCGTCCGGAAACGACAGCATGATCATGGTGTTCTATTCGACGACGGCCTAAACGTGGATCGTAAAAGCATGCACAATCGCCTGCAATGTATAAATCTGTTCTGGCCTGTAAGAGATGAATAGGTGGCATTAAGGAACAGTTAGATTTTGTGCTCAGAAAATGCCTTTTATATGGACAGACGTTCTAGTTACCTGTAGTTCAGTGTTAACTAAGTACCCGCCCAATTCTGGGTCGACTTCCAAGTCGGATGTTTCAGCTAGTTCAGTATTTGGCTCAACACCAACGCTTACCACCACAAAATCTACTAGTAGCGTTTTACCACTGCTGAGTGTGAGTTCTACTTGATCGTTTTTCGCCTTTGCCCCAACAATTTCCGTCTTGGGAACAACCTAATTCAACATTTTTCAACAGTTTGAAGGCGACTTTCAGAGTATTGACCTATAATGCTTACTTGGACACCTTCAGCTCGTACTTTCTCGGAAGTCCACATGCTGAGATATTCTGGTAGAAGCTTGCCCATATTTCCGCTTTCGGGAAATATCTGATAAATGACTTTGAGCTTTTTGTGATCTAAAAACGGAGATATTTGAAGCGTCATTTAGCACAACAGTTTAACTATTCCTATAAAATAACAACATTTGAGATTTAGGTACCTCTCCGTCCAAACGCACAAGCCAGTTCACTGCCAAGAAACCCACCGCCAACTACGGCCACGGCTTTGGCTGCCTCAAAGGCCTCAAACACATCCTTAAAGTCATCGATGTTTCGGAATAGCTTGATGTTATTTCTGAGGTTTTCATCGGCGAGTGCCACTTCGAACACTGGCGTTAGACGAGGTGTGGCGCCTTGAAAGGAAATTAAGAATATTTAACATCATAAGCATTTCAAAAATGTTACACACCTGTCGCTATCAAGCATTTCTCATATTTAACTTGTTCTCCATCGTCCAAAACGGCAACTTTGTTCAAAACGTCTAAGCGTTTTATAGACCATCCTCGGGCGACGGCTACGCCTCCATTTTCACTTTCCAGCAAATCCTTGCAATGTATATAAAAATCCTCTGGCTCATAAAACAAGCTGCAAATCGTAAAAATCCATTCACCCTCACTAACTTTATGTAACCCCAACAGAACTTAATTGAATTTCCAACATTAAAATTCACTAAATTGAACGCCCTCTCATTATCTTTTTCAAACTCTCTTATACAATACCTTCTTTCTGAGCCATTCCACTGTTTGAAGGTGAGACTTTTTGCAACATCTCGATCCGGATTGAACCAAATCTCTTTGGAAAGAGGAGGTCGCATATAAGGAAAATAGGGCTCGTTCGATACGATCAACACCTAATCAGTAGGATACGAATAGGAATTTTTACTTTACTTTAATTTTAAGTAACTGAACTGACCTTTGCAGTAGGGTCGGATGACTTAATAGCTCGAAATGCAGTGAAGGAGGCAGTTCCTCCTCCGATCAGCAGATAAGGAACTTCTTTTGGAATATCCTGGGAGGAGCCGGGATCTTTAAATCCTACAGTATTGCCTATAGTTGTAATTATTTGCCAATCATTTTAACTCGAGGTAAGTTAATTAGACGCATAAAAATGTGGTTTCAAATTACCTTTTCTGCTTTTGATTTTCTCTGGCTGTCTGCTTTTCTTTGGAGCTCGTCCAAACAATCCAACATAATACAGCTAGAACGTAAAATAACTGTTACTCTAAAGCTGCAAGCATTGTGATGCACTTACAGCTCCGAGCGAAGCGGAGGCAAATAAAACTCCAAAGAGTAACACTTTGCGCCCCTTCTGGTTATATTTTTGCTCATTTTCGCCCCAAGAACCTTGGGGCTGAGGCAACTGATTAAGTTCGTTTGGGGGTTCGCACTGCTTAATTGAGGGCACCTTCTAAAAAGCACATGGTAATTTTCCATCAGGTCGGTTGTGATAACGAAAAACACAAATCAATACCGGTCTGAGTGTATATGGGGAGGTCTTGAAAGGATTAATTTCGACAGGATTGCAGTCACGCAACTTTACACTGTCAAGAGAGGATTCAGGTTTGGTTGGATCGGAATGGCAGGAAGGATGGATTTTAATGGACTCGTCACATACCTTTTTGCCACCATCGCTGCTAAAGTGTTTTTTGTCTAGAACTGTTGTAGACGAACAGCGTGAAGGTCCTGCAATATAAAAGCGAAAACGAAATTAAACTGAATCTTTATCACTGATGATAACATTGCTTATTAGATGAGGCAAGTGTAGAGGTGCATGTTCATCCCATATATCCGAGCAGATACATCACTAATATATTGACAAAGTCAGTACTGTTTTAAAAACTATAAATGCTGGTTTCTCTACTAATTTGCCTGCGTGATCAACCAAGTTAAAAGCAATGGAGCGAAATAGCCAATTTTAACTAGTGGTTAGAGATTTTTAGAAACTTACGTTTGCCTACTGGCGGGGCTCGAGCAAGCGATGTAGCCGTACGAACTGGCAGAAGTTTCGAAGCACTAAAAACAAGTGTAACCCGAAACATTGTATCTTGCTGGCTACCTGGTATTCAACTAAATTATTTGATTTTCTTATAAACAGCTAGCTTTTAATTTCCTTATTTCCATGTCACAGTTTTCATGACATCTCTATAGAAACACTGCCATACTTGAAAAAGAAACTTCAGGTTCAAGCTATCGTCAGTGTAGTCTTCGACCTGCAACCGTTCTTGTGCCCGATGTATATTCGGCTATTTCTTTATATCGGTTTTTTATTAAAAACTGCTTCAACAGACAATCGCCCAAACCACAAACTACTTCCAAATTTTGTGGTTAGGTAGGCAGCTGGGTTGTTCGTGTTCTCTAATCGAACTGTTATTGTCAGATTAATTATTTTGTTGCATTTGGCAACATCACATATATAATTAGTTTATCTAAAAACAATTATTAATATTTCAGTTTAATTGAGTGAGCAGTTTCGCTTTTTACGGTTAATTTTCCATATTTCTTTCTATTTTACTTTAAAACTCTTATTCAAAAATAAATTTTTAAATTTGCAATAAATAGAATGTTTTCTATACAATAAGGCGAAAGTGCCGCTGTTCACGAGCGACATTTCTATTTGGACAGTGCACAAGATATAAACAAAGAGTCTGAGTATTAAGATTTGGTCGGAGGTTATTACTATTTATCAGTATAATTACTTATTAAATATTAAGGTAAGAATGATTACTGAAAAGTAGCAAACTGCCCTAAAGGAATGATTTCCAGCATTTGTGTCGACAGAAAGTTGCTTTGTATATATATATTAGATTAGGGTAAACTTGTCTTTTGAGGACTGCCACTTTTTTGTTCTCTGTTGTTTTACCTTAAAAGCAGTTTCAATCTTGTCTTTATCTATGGTTTCAATGTTCATAAAATAAGCCAAAAGTCCTAACCGCTATATTCTGCTTATAAACCCGCTTTAGAAGTGGGCGGATATTTCCCGTTATACAATGATTACACTTGAATGAATTTATTTCCTATAGGTAGAAATATTAATAAATGGATTAAAAACGTGTCAACGCCGGATTTTGTTGAATTGCCGAAGGAGACAAATTTGCCGCCATTTGACTATCGACGCGCTAGATAACCTCAATCGATAGATGACGTTAGAAAGTATACTCCGGTAAGCTTTTGCGAAAAATTCAATTATTTATCTCAGCCACATTATTGCAAGTAGTGATGAATTGTTGATATTTAAAAGACGATTTGGCAGCAAATAGTACCGGCCAATATTATCATCAGTTTCGTGATAAATAAGTGGTTTTGAAAAGTGTGTAGATGTTGATTATGGACCATCCAAAGTTTTTTTCTCATTGAAGCCGCTTAATAGGTTTAAAGTGTAAAGTAAAACAACAAAAAACGTAAACGACAAGTTCACCCGATTGAAATTTGCTCTCAGATCAATGTTTCTACTGATAAACGGTTGCAGTTATTGATCTTAAGTCAACCAACTTTAATTAGGAGCAGGTTTTCCTTGTTCGTACTTTGTCAAGATACCACGCATATCTATACAGTGTAAATAGACGTTTAATGTTGATAAGAAATTCTCAAACACACATACCTACTGATGATAACCCTGTTGAATTATTTGAGCGAAGTAAATTTCCTACGCTCTTGTCAGTTTGCTGCGGCTGCTTTGCAATCGATTAGAACGCGTACACGCCTGCTCACTTGGCTAGTTTTTCCCGAATCCGAGTTTTCCTGGCCAACAATCGCTTTTGCAATTTGTGAAATTGTGCTGCAAGTTACTGCCTACTTTATAGTGTCTAAGCCATATTTTTCTCGATATTTTGAGGCCTGAAATTGCACATAATTGTTAGCTAGACAGTCTCCATCCAACTACCATGGCGGAAGATTTACAAAAAGTGGCCAACGAAATAGTGGACAATGTTTTAGATGGTGCTGAATCCGAACTAGTTCCAGCAGTTTGCAATGTGAAGAGCAGCCCCACAAAGATGGAGGGAGCCAGTAAACGATCACTAGTCTGCGTAATGTTCTGTCCAAGTAATTATTCCTCAGAATATTGCCAATTAATTTTATTTTATTCCGTTTACGTAATGTAAGAGCAACAGTGTTAAGGGTGCCCGAATTACCATCCAACTCCAGGTTTTGTCGCTAAATGATGCGGTAATATCAAGGGCATGTAATACCTCTACTCATAAATTTATGAGTCAATTCAAAGTCAAACTCATCAATCAATTAAAACTAAGAAGCAGCAAGAACTTCAGTACTTTTTTATAGTTAAATGTCCAAGATCTTATCAGCTGCAGGTGTAAAGAGCATGAGGCTTGTCTGCCTGGTCGTAAACCAGATTTTCGTAGATAACAAGTTTTATCACAGTTTCACCCCAATATTGCATTTATGCTTTATTAGCCTCTTTTTGCAGCAATTCACATCCTATACGCTGGATAAAGTGAATAATATTTACTTGTTTACCTACTTATTCTTTATTTAAAAATCGTACAAGCTAAAAATCAAACAGTTGCATGCCACTTACGTGGCCCTGCATTAATATATGCTTAGGGTGAATAATTTGAGGGTGAAAGTACCTTTGAAAATTACACAAAGGTTATTGCTTGCAATTTCTGATATTTTAAATTGATGTAGATTGGGGCCTTGATAATTTCGGTTTTTTATGCCAGCTCGGATTTGTTTACAGACAATTACAGTGTCTTTTTCGCCGATATTGAATTCATCCGATTAGCAATTTTTTGTTGTAATGATTTGAATTTGTTGTTTCAGATGCCTGGTTTAATCGACTAAATATGAATCCCAAAGGTAAGATATGAACATTTTCTTTGATTTTATGGAATGCGGAATTAATCAGTGACGGCGCATATTCAACGTAGTATAGGTATATTATTCAAACTAACAGATAGACATTTTTTTTATATCTTTATACAGTTGAGTCCGGATATAACGAACTTGAAAAATGAACTAAAACTGGTTCGTTATATCCGGAGTTCGCTATAAGCGAATAATATTGCAAAAACACGTGGTGCATTTTATTTCGTTATTTTAAAATAGAGTAGTAGTAGGTATGACTAAAAAGAACACAAAAAGATAAACAAAATTCAATTTCAAATCTACTTCATAAAGTCTGTGATTTTTGTTTGTACATTTCTGCTGCAAAAATAGATGTTATTTATGTTGTACTTTTCAAGATCACAAAAGGACTCCCAGATATTTTTTTATTTATTTTATTTATTTGATTTTATCTACCATAATTACATATTCTATATTCATACCTAAAGAATTTAAGGAAAATTAACTTATACTTAGACTAAAAATAGTGCAGATGGGCGGATAAAATAAAAGGCCAAAAACACCTAGATGTAGGAACATCTGTATGTGTTGATTTCACCATCTTAGACCATTTCACTAATGTTGAAAACATCGATACCCAAGCATAGTCAAAATTTGGCAACCGTAACTAGAAAAGTTGTGTGAGCTTACATGATGACATCAAACTTTTCACAATTTTTTATCACATACTTTTTACATTGCTTAGTGAAACTAGACTGATTCACAATACTCCTAATTTCCA
>NW_026017110.1:252836-254512 GCF_020466585.1 Dendroctonus ponderosae | reverse complement strand
ATATAAAACTTACATATCAATTTTCTGAGCTTAGTTGTCAAATATTCAATATGCTTTGTCCATAAAATGTTTCTTCGATGTGTTTTATCGATCGCCTCTAACATTTTCATAAGAAGAATTCTTCACCGGCAGACTCTCCAACAAATTTTCCACTACTGATATAACGCCTCTTCTTGAAACACTCTTCCCAACTTTTAGAACAAACAATCTCTTTGTTTTTGATTTTACTCCCCATTTCACTAACATTTTCTTGCAAAACACTGCCACTTATGGGAACTTTTTCTTGTCGTTTTTGAGTAAACCACTTAATAAGTCCGTTGTCAACCTTTTCATGTGCAGATAATTTTAACTTCCTACATCTAACATTTGTTTTGTCATAAGCTGATACAAAGTTTTCTCTGTTTTTCCATATTGTTGCAACAGTAGACTTTCCAAGTGCTAATTCCTTACAAATGTTACTCTGCTTTACTACACTTTTCATTTTGTTAATAATCTCGTACTTTTCATTTAGTGAAAAAGCTTTGCGTTTTTGTTTTTCCATTCTAAAACGATTTACATTCTTCCATTCTAAAACTCTCACTAATATAAGCAACTCCGCACGATTCGTGTTGCTGAGCGTAGAAGTTCGTTATAAACGGAAAGTGAATATACAACTAACCTAAAAAGTGATCTTTATATCCGGAAGTTCGTTATAACCAGTAAAAAATACGTTGGTCTTTATGGACGACGTTTCAGTTAAAGGAAAAAAGTTCGTTTTAACCGAAAGTTCACTATAAGCGGACTTTACTGTATTAATACATTTTCAAATTTTTGCATTTGTTTTAAAATAGCACCACGGCCAATTGGCAGACTATTATAGTCACAACTAGTATCAACGATGAAACAACAATAAATTTTTTCGCAAATATCTCAGTGTTAGGAGAGTTTTAGGTTTTCCAAGAGCTTAGCCGAAAACAAAAATTTTTCAAGTGAAATTTTTCACGATAATTAAGAGCCACGACATGCGAAAGTTAATAGGCAAATGTCTTGGATACTCTTGTTGACGGTTTATCGAACGTATCAAAAGCGAACTGTGAGGTCAAAGAGAAATAAATAATTAGTGATTAATAACAAGTGGCTGCATTGCCTCCGGCAGATGCGATCGATAGCTACTTTGGTGTTCCGCATATAGAATGTAGGACCCGGCCAGTTGCCAAAAAAACGTACTCTAGTTTAACCAGTGACACTTTCGAACGCATATGCAAATTACAGTCACTTCGGCCGGCTAAAATTTGCTTTCACTGATGATGGATTTTAAAGTTTTCAAAAATTTAGTCGACGGCCTGAACTGTAACTGTAAGTCAATGGTGTGCGTTTCGCAGTGCCTTTTTCACTTTTGCTAAAATTAAACACAGTGTGTGCCTATGCGGAGGTTTGTCAGTTTGTCAATCGCCTTTCACCATTAACTAAAGCATAAAGGAATATGCCTGTGTCCTTAGGTAAATAACAAAATTGTAGCCTATTGTCTTTCCAAGTGTGTCAACTATCGGACAAAGATGGTGCGGCTCTCACAGGTACCTAGCAGAGAGCTGGAGAGCAGATCAACTTGATTTATTTTTAGTCGATATTACAGCATAAACACACCTTTTTAGTCTGGGAGCAAAAGGGGTTTCGGTACGGGTACAGCTAGTTTGTAT
>NW_026017110.1:249228-252569 GCF_020466585.1 Dendroctonus ponderosae | reverse complement strand
TTAAAATCAAATCCTGGGTTCTTCAGTCATTTATTGTTCATTTATCAATTAAAAAAACGTTTCGGTGTTTTCCACCATCATCAGTTTCAATGTGTAGCGTTGTTGCTACTTTAGGCAACAACGCTACACATTGAAACTGATGATGGTGGAAAACACCGAAACGTTTTTTTAATTGATAAATGAACAATAAATGACTGAAGAACCCAGGATTTGATTTTAATTTGGAATTGAAACACAGTCAGAAAAGTACGTACAATGAAAAAATTACAGAAAATGTGTTTTCTTTATAGTCGAGTGTCTGATATACTGGAGAGATCCGAAAAAATCCGTACCCGTTTTCGGAGGAGTTCTCTTGGTGTTATTGGCTCTCACATACGTATCTCTCATCAGTGTGGTTGCCTACGCCTCTTTGCTCGCTCTAACTGGCACCGTAGCGTTTAGGATCTACAAGAACATCATTCAAGCAGTTCAAAAAACTGGCGATGGCCATCCATTCAAGTAAGTGTCTATCCAGCGCTGTAGACTTTCAGATAGAAGCAACAGCTATGGCCAAACAATATGATTTGAAATTATGCGTGGTGTAAAAATGCAAAAGTCGTTGCTTGTTTTTGAAAAACAATGTCTGTGGCAACCTTCCAGCTGACCTTTTTTTGCCCAGAGCATTTAATTGTGTGTACAATTTTAGGGAATACCTGGACATGGACGTTTCGTTGTCCCCGCAAAAAGCCCAAGAAGTTTCTCAAATTGCGGTCGCGCACGTAAATGCTGCCATCAGCGAGCTTAGGAGGCTCTTTCTAGTCGAGGATTTGGTAGACTCTTTCAAGTTTGGGGTGTTCTTATGGGTGCTCACTTACTTGGGCTCATGGTTCAATGGCATGACTTTGGTGATTATCGGTAAGTTTGTGCATATCTATTTGTGTGCAGATCGGTTCTTTTTGAAAGTTGCATAAAAGTAGTAGTAAATAGTACATGAAAAGATAGTTGTGTTTTAAAATCAAGTGTTTTTAGTTTTTTTTTTTTTTACTTTAAACAGTAATGTCTCCAGGAGCCATTCTACAATAATCATTCAGTAATTATTTGAGAAATACTTGTCACAGAACATACCCGGTGGAAGTGGCAACTTACTCCTACAGTTTATTCGATATTTTGCTCAAATTTTGAACGTGGCCTACTGGGCATATCCCCCGTTTTGCCCCCGAACTTTTTTGTGGTGCGCCACTGACCTTAACTGAACAAATTTTTGAATTTGATGTCCAATTTAAGAGTTTTATTTTCTCTTGCCGTTTTTTCGTATCTGCCGTCTTTTTCGAGTTATTTGTACAATTTTCCTATACATTTTTTTGTGTCCTTTTGTTCACATTTTGTTTTGTGAAAGCTTGAAGTGCAAGTTGAAGTTAAAATAGGGATTAAAGTTGATTTTTTTACTTTAATATTTAATTTACAATGAGTGGGGATTATCGGCTTTAAGCTAATCCAAATAAAAATTCCCAAAAATGTAACGGATATTTCAATTTATTATGCAATTAATTTCATAAAATTAAAAAGTAAATTTTTTATTCCATAAATTAAAGGTGCTGTTCAAAATGACCTCCGCTTCCCCACTTCTTGGGCGGTTACTCTCCTCCTACTTGCTCATTGAATGAGAATTGTCGAGCCATTTTTATTAAATAGCGAGATGGTTGATTTTCTTGGGAATTCGGTCTGGGCAGTGGTGGAGAAAAAGAAAAACTTTTTAGCTACCCAGCTTTCGGCACTTTATTGACGCCTTCCTCAGGGCTGGAAGAGTTAAAAGAAAACAAAATTCCTAACTTTGACAACAAATTCAAAAATTTGTTCGATCGAAGTCAGTGGCGTACCACAAACAACTTCGCGGGTTAAAAGGATGACACTAGAAAAAAAACTCTGTAGATTTTTTCAACCAGTGAATTTTCATGGTGATTTATTAATAGATTTGAAAAATATTTATTGCTTACTTTTGATACAGCGTGGGTCACATTGTTCACCCTGCCGAAGGTTTATGAGGCAAATCAAGTCCAAATTGATACCAATCTCGAAATAGTACGAATAAAAATTGCTGAAATTACTACCAAGTGAGTATTGGTGCTGTTTTTATACAGATTTATTCAACAGTATCTACTCATTTACGTTTTCACTCAACTTTTAAAACAATGTTTCAGAGTGAAAGCGGCGATTCCAATTGGAAAGAAGGGCGAGAAAGTGGAGTAAATCGACAGTTTTCTAACATCTATAGCTGCATTATTGTACGTTAATTAAGACAAAAGAAACATATGCCAAACAAAAACATCCGGATGTTATTGTTTGGAGCAAACATTCAAGATGTACCTATCTATCATCAGTTCAGGTAGCCCACTAGTCATGTGGCTTGGTAGATTTAATGGCGTTTGAAAATTTCGATATACTTTAGAGATTAATTATAATTATTGTAATGCAAGAATATTGATAGATGTTTAATGGGACATAACCGTAATGCATGTGCTGTTGATATTATTAGTGTTATACTCTCTTACGAGGTTATTTGTGCAAGTTTGTTGCCGTTTTTTTGTTAATGTACAGCCATAAGCTTTTGCGAAATCACTTTAAACCTTCTGCTTAAGAGGTGTATGTATGTACATGATTTCTTGCATTGCATTGTTAAGTATACATAAACTATTGGCAAAGCCTTAGAATTAACGTTAACAATAAAATGCTTTATTATGTGTTTTAATTATATCGGCAACTCCACTCCGTATAGAGTGGAATTGTTAATTTTATTAAAGATGATATTACTTGGCTTCTCTGATATGCACTGTTCAACACCTTTCATCATCCATGTTAGATTAAATCTGTGTTCGCAATAGTACCTATCTTACTGTTAATGAGCTGAGATATTTATAGATGTCATAATGTTTAAAACATTCTCCGTTTTGTCTCCAGTTAATTATGTTTTTGGCAATAGCGAATTAAAGTCTTTTTAATCATAAATTAATATTTGTATTCGAATGGAAACTACAAGCCAATTGGCAGTTATTTCTCAGTCAAAACCTTCTACCTACTATTCTTCCAGGGTTGTCAGCCAATAACTTGTAGTTTTTCAGTCTTCTCATTGTCGAAGACAAGAATATCAAATGTGTTTTTACTTACCTTGAACAACTGAATATCCTACCTGTTTTGTCCTAAGTTGACCAACAATAAAAGTTTCTCCCGTCTGCCACGTCCAAATATATAGATAGAACTAATTGGTCACTACTTTATTCACGCGTTATATGCGTAATCGACTTTTCATCAGCAACGTTTAATTAAATTAGAGCCTATACTAGGAATACAAATCTCGTATTTACAGC
>NW_026017110.1:246975-248229 GCF_020466585.1 Dendroctonus ponderosae | reverse complement strand
AAATAAGAAATTACGACAAAAAAATACAGAAACTCAAGAAGAAGAGTTTACACAAACCCAAGAAGAGCAATATGTACAACATCTCGTTAAAGAATCTTAAATGTTGCAAATAAAATCTATTTTACATTTAAATGGAAATTAAATTAACTTGTACTTATTCCTGATCCATTTAGAAATTATTAGACTAACAAGAATATTAAAATTATAAAATAAAATTATTATTGCCATCATGCGTTAAACAAGTTCACTATTTTATGGTTTCTATTAATTCATGAAGTTATCACTTCTGTCAGTCCGTCACTTATGTCAGGTAATTTATGAAGTTAGGTCAGATCGTCTTCTTTTGATGCAAATAATATCGCAGTATCATTTTGATCATGTGTTTAGGGGACACCCTGTATAATACGATTTAGCTCGAATCGACAGAAAACCTTCTCTAAAATTTGCTTATCGGTCTCGTTTCCGGAAACTAGACAGTGCACCCTGTATTTGGCAATTTCAATGATATAATGTGGAGTGTGACGTATGCTAAGACCATTTTTATAGGCAGATGTCGATGGCTTTTTGATTACTAAATTAAATCTTCTATATTAYTGTTAGTTATTTGGGCCACTTATAGACGTCAGGCAAATTATAGGGTTAGACGTCAGGCAAATTTGGCGGTTAGCAACATTGGCAATTAGACGTCAGGCAAATTTGGCCAATTAACAGCTATTGACGTGAAAATTCGGCGTTGAAAATGTAATCACTTGAAACATTCGYTCATTTCCTTAAGCTTCCGAAGCAACCTGATCGTTATCCTGAACAGGAACACCCGGCATGCTTTTTTTCTAATCAGTTAATTGCAGAAAGGTTCGCGTGGTTCGAGCCCTCCTGCCGAGTACGTCCAGTACGAGCTCGAATGAAACAGTCCCTGCTGCTGGCCTCTGGAGGGTAAAATTGCCGGAATTCTAGCGGCATGATCGTGGCTGGAAAACATGGCCATTCCCAAATCGCCCTGATGCGTTTGATATTTGTAATGGCTGGCGATTTCGCCTGGTCCTTGGAACTGGGCCTGGCATGCTGCCATTAGCCCGTGAAAATCGAATTTGTAGGCATATCGCTTGCCGTGCACTTTGGACATTATGTTCTTGTCGTAGTAATACCTAAAGCAAAATCATTTAAACAGAAAACTGCGATTGATTGCCGATCCCCCGTCTAATGGCCGGTTTCTGAAACGACCTTTAGGCCCATTTTCATCAAGCGATCTTAAAC
>NW_026017110.1:245614-246875 GCF_020466585.1 Dendroctonus ponderosae | reverse complement strand
GCCTCTTCCAACAACTCCTACAATAGCACATATGCACTTTGAATTCGACATTTTTCTCTTAGTGCGGGTGCATCTGTAGATCTGATAAACTTTTCAAATGCACATTGCGTTATTAAACTGACAGTGATTTTGTTTTATCAATTATTGAGTGTGATATTATTGTGTTCTGTGCAGTTTATTTTATAACGCTGACAACAATGAATCAACAAATTATCAAGGGAGAAGCTGCAGATACTGCGAATACTAGGTTAAGGGTGCTCATGTCCGTTTTTCATTTGCTTTCTTACCCGTAACAGATTTCAATAAATGCTAAGCTATGTAATTGGAAACAAATAAATTTGATTTTATTCGATAGTAATTAAGTTACATAATTGTACACTTTTGGGTAAACCTACTACACAGAAACAATTCAAAATAAATATTTTCAACAATATGATTTACAAAAAGTGGCTTTACGAATTACCCTTCAGTATTAGAACCTACAACAAGGAACATCAGAGTTGCCATGGCGGAAGCCCAGAGGAAATCCAACCAATGCAAGAGTTTTTTCTATTGATTGCTCCACAACGCATCGGCCGATTTTAATAAAGTTTTTCCTGTTTAGTAAAAGATTTTTAAAGTGATAACTTTTTATGGGAGGGTGAACCGATTTGAACCACTCCGGCCTCTTCGCGCCTGAGGCTTCGGACGCACAAATGCACTTTTAATTCGACATTTTTCTCTTAGTGCGAGCGCATCTGTAGATCTGATAAACATTTCAAATACACATTGCGTTATTAAACTGACAGTGATTTTCATTTATCAATTATTGAGTGTGTTATTATTGTGTTCGGTGCAGTTTATTTTATAACGCTGATAACAATGAATCAACAAATTACCAAGGGAGAAGCTGCAGATACTGCAAATACTAGGTTAAGGGTGCTCCTGTACTAAAGGCCTGTTCGAGTTTCGCCTTCTTTTAAATTTCCAATTAAACTACACACACAATTATACACACTAAAGCAGTTTAAGTGCAAAAAATGCGGATCGTCCATCAATTTGCAGAAAAATGTATTACAAACTTTTAAAAATCGTCTTCAAACGACCAGATATTTATCATTGCAAATGAGATTGCACATTGCCGTGTACTGTTAAATATTGTTTTAAGAACAACATTTTTTGCTTTTGCAACACAATTGTGCCTAAGATCCACTACAATAAAGTTTTTGAAAAACTGTTGGATCTATTTTAAATCGCCTGATTGATTGTGGACGCAAATTCG
>NW_026017110.1:243523-245514 GCF_020466585.1 Dendroctonus ponderosae | reverse complement strand
ACAGATGCACCCGCACTAAGAGAAAAATGTCGAATTCAAAGTGCATTTGTGCGCCCCAAGCCTCAGGCGCGAAGAGGCCGGAGTGGTTCAAATCGGTTCACCCTCCCATAAAAAGTTATCACTTCAAAAAGTGCTGTGCATTTTTTTTTATTATTACAAATATTTTTCAACTTCCTGGGTCTTTTGCGAATAAAAAATGTCCCTAGCATTTTTTGACTACGACAAGCCCTTATGATGCTAAAGTAAAATTTGTGCTAGGTGTTCTATTGGCGTATATTAAAATAAAAAAAAATTAATTGGTCATCTTCTGGCCCGCGCGTTCTTGTGGTTTGTTGCGCATGCATAAGTCAGTGACCAAAGTGGATAACAATATTTAGCGTCTTCCCTAGCTATGAATCCCTGGAAATTGTCGGTCAATTATCGCTATGCGTTTTGAAGAAAATTTTTTTACAAAAAAAAAATCATTTTACATTTTTTAAATTAAAGTTCATCACCCTGTAAATCTGTAACCAAGCATCTTTGGACTATCGTTCACAAAGCAAGCTCGGGTTGAACAAATAATGCGCCTTCCTCATGAAACACTTCGCATATTTATTGGTGAATATCATTGGAAAAAGCGATAGGGTAAACTATATAGTTATTGGCACTTTAAGCAACATCAGTTTCTATTTCTATGATCTAAAATTTAAAATAATAATTTATAGCAACTTCCATAGCACTCTATATATTGCACAAAAGATTTAGGAATAAAACTATCTAAACAAAATCTTTTTTTTTAATACATATTTTTCAAATAAATCTTGAACTTGAAATACTAAATTATCGCAGTTATTGGCACTTCGGGTAGTATTATTGGCTCTTGATCATACAGTTATTGGCACATAAAGTGACAAAGGTTGACTACGTATGACAAAATTATTTATTTAAATTTGTGTTACAGACCTTAAAAACGAATGTTTTCACATTTGGTGGCATATTGAAATGCTTCCTTGAACAAGTTAAATGATATCATTCATCTGATCAAAACGGAGTTGTTTAACATGAGAAGGTTTTTTATCTACATTCTCCGTATTTGTTGGAGGAAATGTTTCAAGAAAAGAAGTCTTTTCTTTCTGAATATTATGAGTGAAGTCTTTTAAAATTTGTTGTTTCCTTATTGATTCTTCTGGTTCGTTTTCTAGAGGCGAAAGTTGAGTTACAGCAACATTTTCAATTATTTGTTGTGCCCTTGCCTCATCCAATTTTGTTTCGTTTTGTAATTGTCTGGTGACATATGATACTTTTTCGTCAGAAATAATTTTTATTTTTTTGCTATTTTTCGGTTCCCCTATCTTAGTTGTCCTCGCTTTTTTAGCTTTAGCTTGTTCTGACATCTTCCTTTTCCTTTCTTATTCCTTTTCCTTTTGACGCTTTTTTTCAGTTTGTATGTTTCGCCATTGGTCCGATGTAAGTACAAATTGCAACTTTTTCGAATTTTTACTTCCTTTTCGCTGTGGTGAAATTAGCCAGGTAAGATATTGTTTTATCAAAGGAGTGTTATTTTTTTGTACGAAACTAGCACTCGCTTCTTGTTGAACACCTTCATTTGTTGCGGGAGCAAATATAATTGGAAGATCTTTAATATTAAAAGTCTGAACATTGTCTTCTGCAGCATTAGCCTCGTTTATGTTAATATTTAAATTTTTAGTTTCAAGAATTTCTATGTTGTTGTTTAAGTGATGATGTTTTAGATGGTCACTTGCTCCACATTTTGGCTTGTTTCATTAGGCATGTCTACGATGTTGTTAATTTCTTGATTTTCAAAAAAATTATATAATTTGTACAAATTTCAGAATCGTTTTTCTCGTATGTGACATGATTTGCTTTAAACCGAACTAGCTTTTGTTGGCCCACCACTTGCTTAAACTTTTCATAGTTAAGAGTTTTTTCGGTTAATACTTTACTACTTTCACATGTGTTACGTAAAACATTGTTTTTCCCTAAGCACTTTG
>NW_026017110.1:240927-243423 GCF_020466585.1 Dendroctonus ponderosae | reverse complement strand
TCTATCCTATCTAGTCTATATGTCCATTTTGCAAGCACCTTCTTAACAATTGTATATCGGAAATAAAACGTTTGCAAACCGATGTTTAGTACCTAATGAAATAAGCTGAACCACTGGCTGCTAGACTTTTTCTTTTAGATGGGGCGGAAACAATAAATGGTGTCGACCGTCCTGCATTCCCATTACGATCATCTGCACCCTTATCTTCCTAGTAGTTTTACTGCCCGTGCTGGATCATGCAGCCGAAAGGGCCTTAGATCAGATCAACAGTCATGATAATAATGCGTGCAATTCATGCAGGTAAGATGCTTTTTGGCAGTGTGTGAAAATGAGCAACATTCGCATTGTTCTAGCCTAACGTTAGTGGAAAGTATACCCGAAGGCCTAATCTTTAATGAATCGTCGCTAGTCAATCCTTCTACGTTTGATACTTGGCTGAACCTAATAAATAATGCTCAACAGTCCATTGATATTGCTTCCTTGTACTGGACGTTGAGGCAATCCGAGGTTTACCCGGATCCGTCTTCCATCAAGGTACCTGCGGTTTGGAACGGATGGTTTGTGGCATAATTTAATGCTGATGGTTACAGGGTGAGAAAATATTTCAAGCTCTTTTAAAGGCGGGCACTGATCGTGGCGTCACCATCCGAATAGCCCAAAACGCTCCATCACGCAACTATCCCAATGTGGATACCGAATTTCTAGTCAAGCGGAAAGCGGCCCAAGTGCGAAGTCTCAATTTTGCCAAATTATTGGGCAGCGGTGTTTTGCACACCAAACTGTGGATCGTCGATAAGAAGCATCTCTATGTGGGCAGTGCGAATATGGATTGGCGGTCTCTAACGCAGGTGACCACTAAGATTTAATTTCAGATATGTAGCGTCTCAGCTATTCTGATTATCTTTCCGAATATTTCTTCAATACTCCAGTTTGAGCCGTTTTGGCGCACATCGTCTAGAAACGCTTATTGGTTTCAGTTGATCTCAATGATTATGTATTGTGATTATGATTATGCCTCTCAATAGCTTTTTTAAATATTAACTTCACTCATCGCTTGACCTACTTAGTAATTTGCCTTCGATGACAATCACATTCTCATGAACGTTAAAGTGAGTCTGATAAATTACAGTGATACATATTTACTCTTACTATAAAAGCCATTTTAAGAGCACCTTTCGACTGCGACTCAAATCGTCGATCGATATTTGACCTAAAAAGAAAATTGATTTTTCTTCTTATGCGAATGCCCATTAAAAACTATATGTATATTAAATACTAAATGCTATCTTAAGTGAAAACGGAAATATTGCATTTTAGGTGAAAGAGTTGGGCATTGGAATCTTCAACTGCTCTTCTATTGGAGAAGATGCTTTAAAAATTTTTGAGGTGAGTACATGTTTTGAAACAGTTTTAAACTCTAATTTTTGGTGCGTGAAAATTGTCATCATTATTCGACGACGAATATTGCTATTGCTGCTAACTAAGGACCGAGTCAGATAAAACCGCTACACCCAAAAAGCGAAAGATAAACTCTTCACAAAATAAAAAAAAATGGTGTGCGTCACGGGACGCTCGACAGAAGCTTCATTAACTAATAGAACAAGAACTTCATTAACTAATAGAAACCATAAAATATTGAACTTGTTTAACGCATGATGGCAATTATAATTTTATTTTATAATTTTAATATTCGTGTTAGTCTAATAATTTATAAATGGATCAGGAATAGGTAAAATTTCATTTAATTTCCTTTTGATTGTAAAATATCTTTTATTTGCAACATTTAACATTCTTTGACGAGATGTACATATTGCTCTTCTTGGGTTTGTGTAAACTCTTCTTCTTGAGTTTCTGTATTTTTTAGTCGTAATTTCTTATTTGCTTTGGATAATCTTTGACGTTCAGCACTAGTTCGTGGTTGATGAAAGCTACTTTGAGTTGATCTACTATTTAATGCTCCTTTTTTTAGCACGAAATCGTTTTTGGCGTTCAGCATTACTTAATACTTTTTGCATTGTAGCATGTTTTTGTGACTGCTCTTGTGTATGTTGCTCATGAACGTCTGCTACAACTTATATCTGAATAGGACTAAAAATCAATTAATTTTGGTGATTGGAAGACGTTCAATCTGTTTAAAATAGACGGTAAAACGAGGAAGAGCTAACATAATGTAAACCATCGATTTTGATGACTAGATTTAATTATAAAGGAATCAAAGGGCATATGAGGGGAAAAAATCAATTTCGAAGCGTGCTAAACACAATTAATCATAGAAATAATATAGAGAATTGAAAATAAGCCCTAATAAATTCGTTTTACATATTTTGCAACTATAAGCTGAAGAAAGATTCGTATCGTCTTAACATCAAGAATGCGTTGCGTGATGGAAAATAAGAAGACGGAACCCATGTTTTCTGAAATAACCGAGGTAAACTCAAATATTTTTTCAATTAAATTCAAAACATATTTATTACATATTATTACAAAACAGTAATG
>NW_026017110.1:238259-240827 GCF_020466585.1 Dendroctonus ponderosae | reverse complement strand
TGTTTTGCAAGAAAATGCTAGTGAAATGGGGAGTAAAATCAAAAACAAAGAGTTTGCTTGTTCTAAAAGTTGGGAAGAGCGTTTCAAGAAGAAGCATAATATCAGTAGCGGAAAAATTGTTGGAGAGTCTGCCGGTGAAAAATTCTTCTTATGAAAACGTTAGAGGCGATCGATAAAAATGAAACATTTTCTATAAATCTCTTAGATGCAGTCAATTTCATTCATAGAGCTTGGCAAAAAGTTAGCCGAAAAACCATTGCAAATTGCTTTAAGCATGGGGGATTTGTAAGAACAGAAAATTATTATGAAACAGACGATGAAATTCCCATAACGAATGGTTAGAAAAGTATAAAGACTCTGACTACGAGTATGCCACAGACGAAGATGTTCCAATGTTGTCGAAGAACAAGTTAAAACCAAATTGAGTGAGTTCAATTTCTTCGAATATGTGAGCATTGATAATGGCATTTTTACAAGAGAAATGTTGATCGATGAGCAAATTATAAACTCCGTAACCTCATCTACAGCTTTAAGCGTTAATGAGAAAGATGACGATTTAGGTGAAACGTATTCTACTGTAGACAGTAATGCTGTTCCAATCATTTCTGAAATGACAAAAAAAGTGCCAGAAACTCGAAATTTTTTACAATCACGCCAAGTTCCTAATCATATCTGGGAGTCCTTTTGTTATCTTGAAAACTACATAAATAACATCTATTTTTGCAGCAGAAATGTACAAACAAAAATTACAGACTCTATGAAGTAGATTTCAAATTGAATTTTGTTTATCTTTTTGTGTTCTTTTTAGTCATACCTACTAACTTCTACTACTCTATGTAAAAATAACGAAATAAAATACACCACGGGTTTTTGTATTATTATTCGCTTATAGCGAACTCCGGATATTACGAACCAGTTTTAGTTCATTTTTCAACTTCGTTATATCCGGACTGAACTGTATTTATGCAAATATTTAAAAAAAAGTTTTAAAGGGTTTTAAGAGAAATATTGTATGATTTAACGTCTGAATAGTTAAGTACTTTCCGACCAATTACACAAAGTGACACTTCATGGTTTTTTCCGCGAGAAGCTTTTTGTGCAAAAATTAGGGACTAAAATAGAAATAATTTTCTTACAACTGCACTTTTACTTAATAGTTGTTCAAATGTTTTTAATTACACCTAAGTAACATTTTAATCATTTCGCTTCAGAATTCATGGGCGTTTGAACAAAAAAATGCTGTATTTTTCAAACTTTCCTGTTCTTTAGAGCTAAAGAAAGAAACTGATTCGATATAGTTAAACAAATGTTGATTAAATAAATGTTTGCGATAGTTTAGTGTCGGTGATTTTTTTAAATCGTGATTTAACGTTTTTTCAACTTGATGTAGAAATTGGGTTCCAAAAACAGAAGTTTTTGAAAAGTTCAGCAGTTCGCTTTCCCTTAAAGCTCGTTCACACGGTGACGTTAATGTCGTGACATTTAATGACGCGACACTGTTGTGGACGACATTAGATGTCACGTCATTAATGTCACCGTCAGAACGAGCTTTTAATTACGTTTTGGAGTATCCGGAGACTTTTAACAACTTGCAACTTGAATTAGCTTCTTTGTGCTTAACTCTTTTTCGTCAAAAACCCGTAGAACTTTAACAATATTTCATAATTTGATGATCTGATCTAAGAAACATCACCATTAGCAAACTGTATTTCGAAGGAGCCCAGCAACTTCCCACTTTTTCAGGTTTAAAGCCGAACTGGGAAAGTTTATTGTTGGAAGACAGGGATCTTAACATGATATTCAGCAAAAGTTTTCATCTCGATAGCAGGGCCAAAGGCTTTGCCCTCACCGCAGGCGTCCATCTAAAAGTCAAATGGGCTCCGCTTGTTCGACTGTTGCGGGGCTTTACTAGATGACAGGGCGCTCACCCATACAGGGCAGAAAGTCATTGTATTTATTTAGCCCGTCGCACTTGCGGGCTTTTCCAAACTTAATTCATTTTATCTCCCCGCGTGCTATAAGTATGGGCAACAAGTCGTTATTTTCATATGGACATTTGCTTCCTTCCTTCCGGCCGAAACTGTAGCATTTCAAGCTCAAAAAGTAGTTTTAGAATGGATTCTGCCATCTCCAACCTTAGAAAACGGTCTCATTTAAAAGGGGTTTGTTATAAAATTTCAAAGATATTATTGAAATAATATAATTGTTAAAACGATAACGATAGCAGAAAATAGCTATTGAAACACCAAGGTAATTTTTCAAATTAATTTCTTTGCTAATTGGAATTTTCTCTTACAGCTTGAGCCTAAGTGTGTCGCAGGATATCCTCTAGGTGACAGTTCTTGATTACTTTTTGATAATTAATTGGTTCCAATTGCGAAATAGGAGCACTATTTATCAATCTGTAATAAAAGACGTGAGGAAATTCTGTCTTTTTAAAGACAAAAATTTTTACACTCTGAACTTCTACACTCTGAAAACAGTTTAACATTTTTACATAAATGTAAAAACCATAACATTATTCCAAAAGGCTTACGACTTAAATCTCCATACGACATCAATACACAA
>NW_026017110.1:231706-237260 GCF_020466585.1 Dendroctonus ponderosae | reverse complement strand
AAAAAAAAAGTAAAGAAAAAAAGATAATATTCCACTATTCATGGGTTGTGTTATTTCATAAAGCAACAATCGAACTCCATTTCATTGTAATTGCGTCTTTATTCAACTGCCAACCAATATTCAATTCCCTCGCAATAGATTATGCAGTCGATAAGGCCCTACGGTCCTTATCTAGGTAGTTGTTCTTTTTCCCGTAAATGCGATCGTTTCCAATTCCGCTCATTTTCCGGGAAAATCGTTTTATGGTCTTAGGGTGAGATTATATCGGCCACTGTGAGAGCGCCAATTTGATGATCGGAGATTTTTCACTCTTTCACAACGATAGTACCTTATGTAGAGGGTTGATGTAGATCTGCAAAAATAGCACTTGCCTCAATATAACTGTTTTGTCTAAACATTCAGCATAATTTTAGATTGTATGATACTCATGGCACTTTAAATGCCTGTCCACTGGGCCCGAGCTGCAACCACCGTCCGCCCATTGAGTCACCGTGACGCACCAGCAACATCGTTTGCATTTTATATTTGTCCAGTAAGAGCGAAAGGGAGGTTGCAGGTAATCAAGAAAACAATATCTGGAATCCCACAGCGTGGCATAATGATGCCGGAAGGCTGGATTTGGGGAGGCGGATAAGCTGCAGCCTGCAGGATTACGTATAACTACGGCCTTCGCCCCAAGTATTAGCCTGCTAAGTTATTTATTGTCCAATAATTACGGCGTCAAGTGTCACTGTTCATTATAGAAATTTGCATTTTGCTGGCAGAGGGATACTGAACGAGAGTGAAACATTCGTTATACAGGGTAAAGGGCTCACTTAGAGAGTTTTCTAGAAGATATTAACAGTTGAAAATCGAATGTCAACTTTGTAATTAAGCATTATTTTGAAATGGTCCCATGTTTGATTAGTAGCCTGTATTGGACTACTTAAACATTCGAAAAGAGAAATTGCGATCTTTGCTTCAAGTTACGGAAACTTTTGATATTAAAAAGTTCTCTTGCAATTTTCTTCAAGGCTTCCAGGAGTACTCAGAGAATTGAACAACAACAGACACTTTCCCAGGCACCAAATAAATACCGCGGAAGGGCGACATTCCAACCACGTATGTAAGATACACAGAGCACAAGAACACATTGAACCAATAGTTCACTGAACGCCGGTACAAACTGAGCAGGAGTTAATTAACCGAATACTTACGAGAAGCTGCTCGAGAAGAGTGCACAATAAGGTGGTTGCACAGGCACCATACAGGCACTAACTTGTTTTGTTGAGTTAAAGAAAGAACTGAACATTCAGTTCAGTGATGACAACTAAGAACAATTTATCGTTAACAATTTGACATTTCGAAAAAAATAGATCCCTACATTTAACGAATCCTGTTGAATTTACTATTTATTCTTCTTATCTATTTTAACGTCACTTTCTCTATTTCTTCATGGTTACCGGAGTTTTTAATAATTACGAAGCAATAAGTTTTGCATAATGTTAATTGGCCATATTATCTTGACAAACTTCCTGCCATCCTTCTGATATAGTTTTTTGCAAATTTCTGTGTTTTTAATAACCATTTATTTTTTTACTATTTTTCTGTACTAAAACATCCTCAAACAGCACCTCCAGAGGAATGACCCCAATTTTGAATCACTCTGTATACATATGTGTATGCAGCTGGTTGCAAGCTAGACTCCAATAGACAATTGACAAAACAATATGTGGTGCAACGTTCTTCTTCTCAGCAAATTTAAGTAGAAACCACATTTTCCATGCTTTGTGTTTCGTCATTGGTGCAATGCTGAATTACTGATAACAAATTATTGTCGTCCAGAAAAAATATATCAATAACAATTAGGTTTTAACTTATAAATGCAAATCACATACCTATACATAACAGAACAAATAACATTTTCAATAATTCGATAAATAGGAAAATGTTAATTGATCCATATTATTGCTATTTCCGCTTTGTAAACTGTTTATGTATTATTACGTCATTTGTAAGTAGCAACTTTCAAGGATGTTTGGCAACGGCTATTCTACATTTTAAAATATTATTTGACAGTTAGACACAGTACTCATAGGTAAAGACAAGTACTTGTCTTTCTTGTTGTGTTCTATGTTGTCGTCACTACTACTTGTCTTTATCAATGACAGTGCTATCCAGATCTTGTCTTATCTTTGGTTCCTACCCGGTGCTTACACAGGCACTAACTTGTTTGGAGTTAAAGTCTGAAATGTATGTTTATTTGAATACATATCAATTCGAAGTTATGAGAATAATATATTTTAATACCTAATAATAATTTCTGGTTGACAATATTGACATTTCGAAAAAGTACCTTCTATATTTAACGAATCCAGGAGAATTTATCGTTAACAATTTGACATTTTGAAAAGAGTAGATTCCTACATTTAACGAAGCCTATTGAATATACCGTTTATACATACATTTTATTGTCACTCTGTATTTTTCCATGGTTACCGGAGTTTTTAATAATTACGATTGAAAAACATTGTTGCCGTCTTTCGGATATAACATTTTTTTTCTATTTTCTCTCTAAAACGCCCCCAGACAACACCTCCAGAGGAATGACGCCAATTTTGAATCACCCTGTATGATGAACCGTAATACTGACGGCTCTGCAAGTTTCCGATTTATTCTTTACGGGATTATCGGATTGCTAAAGATAAACGGCGCAAAAATTATGATCGTGAAAAACAGTACAAACTGAACTAAATTTTACTACTAGATTGTTAGTTAGACGCAAATGCTTGTTTCATTTCCCATTTAGGCACAACAATAACGCAGATTTCAATCTATGCCAATGTTTGTTCCAGGCAGTGAAGACTGTATAATAATTCAATTAAGGTTTTGTGATTTTCCTTACGTAAATCACGACGGATTTAGACAAAAACCATTAATATTGTTGCATTAACGTGTAGAAAGGAAAAGGCAACCGAAGAGAAATTCTTAGCACGTCTTATACGAAAAAGCCGTTATCGAACGGTACGAGTGTTGGGTAAATGTATCCTAAAGGATTCATAAACCGTTCAATTTTTATTTCTGAGGACTCGACCTATCGGGGCTTTCTTGATGATAAAAAACACTTCTTACCTGCTTAAATTTTACAAATTTTATTGAAAAATGAAAAATTTCTAAGCTTTCGTCTTATTTAGTAATTCAATAGCAACATTAATATTGGATCTGTCCATTGCATCCACATCCACATCCACATTTCAGGCATGACACTGCAAATTGTACCACTAGAAAACTATTTAGTTGGATTTCTAAACTGAATATTTATTCAGTTGAGCATTAGAAGAATACGTAAATAGCAATCACATATCGGGTTAAATACAAGTAGACTGTAACTGAACAAAGTGCTGATTACTTCATTTAGAATCGGTACTACAAGGTTGCTGAACTAACTCCAGAATGAAACACAAAAATTATACTGATAGCCTTATTTATTAATATCTCATATCACAATTTTGAAATTCGGTAACGTTACAAACAACAAAAAGACACGCGCTGTTGAACGAGAACTACAACTATTTACACATTATGGAAGATAGGTATAACAGTGAAAATATCAAAAATTTTGATAAAAATCACAGAATAACGTTGAATATTGCTAAATACAAGTGCCTCTTATACCCTACTTATTTTTTTCGATCTAACCAGAATAGACAAGAACGTTGCTCCCAGCTAACTATCCACAATTTTACGATAAAAGTATGATCTTTGGAAGAAACCAGCTCACCCCACCCAAAACAGGAAACGCAAATTAAAAGTGATGTAGTGAATATACGACTTATACCTACGGTGTTGTCTTGCCATCAATGTTTGCACAAGATATTGTAGAAATATGAACATTCAAACTAATTAACTTGAAATTGGAAAAAATATTTTAACATATTTTAAATTTATTTCTTGTGATGCGTTGAACAATTCTTACAAATGAAAGAATTAATAAAAAAGCGGCATTTCAAATGCAACACCTTTTAAAAAATCAGTATTTAGTGATTATTAGGGGGATAATTACAGCTAATGTATAATTAACTACTATTCTAGCACCTATGTATGTGAATGTTGTAGAATTATCTACTTAGACCTATTTTATAATACGATAATGGGATTCCCAAAATGCTCCATTACGCACAATTGTTGATTTTTAACCTCTCACACCCTGATTAATGCAGAAGAATTATTCATCAAGTAACTGTTTGCGTCACATAAACTGGCTGACAATTCGCAACCAGCCTCCAGATGTAGAATTTTATTCAAACTACTCTATTCGCTAATATTATGCCAAGTAGATTTCGAAAATATCGTTTTTATTCTAAACAATTCCTAGGCTGAAAACTGAACCAGCATTATACTGATCATTTAAAGTATGCACCGCCTTTTAGCACATCAAAACATGTAGCTGAAAAGTAGCATATAACAACGAGCGTAGTACTATCATAAAAACCTCAATATTTTATTCTAAACTCGCTAGATTTAAGTATATTCATCACATAGTCCGGTGAAATAGACATATTGATCTATAGGCAGTTTGTGAGAAATTTACCATCAGAGCATTTCATACAGCCTTACGAAATAAGTACAATGTATAGGCCAAATTCAATTATGAAAATCTTTCAAAAAACATTCAACGTGTACCCCTACAATTTTTTCACATTTATGGATGCACTAATTGGCTAAACTTCGAATAGGTTTTCATCCACTTATAACGATAAATTCCTTCGCCTTTACTTGAATTCTTGACACCCGATTTGTTAAGAAAAAAAATTGGATTATCCCTGTATTATTCCACTGCAAAATCTCAACCATCTCATCGTCTTAATTAAATCATTCACTTTGCTTCTTTTCTTTACTCCAATAATAAATACATATAATAAAATTGGTCGCAAATTAGCAGCGCAACTAGCGATCCTTACAGTTTTAAATCTCACTACGTGGACTAACAACGTGTGTATAACATCAAAAATTCAATTAAAATTAATTTCGACTAGACAACCGAGGGCCAGTTTGAGAGTATTGAGAATAATTCTTCTTTGGTCTTATAAGCTGATTCCATTGTAATGATTTTGAGCATTTCAAAGCAAAGTTGGTCTGTAAAGGGTATTTATTATTCTTCACATTCACTTTTCTAGAATATGTAGAAGAGCCTGAGCGTTTCCCTGGAGACGAATTAAGAGCAACTCTATTTTTGTCATCAGCAATCAAAGTCAAGGATAGTTTATCTGAACCGACGCGGTCTGCTTTGAAAAGTCTTGCAGAGGGACAGACGAATAAACATTCCGAAAGTACTTGGAAAAGGTAGACAACGATATCAGCTTACTTACCAACGACTATCAAAGAGTTCAGCATCTGGGAGGGGAATTAGGAAGACAGGTAGTCTGGCTGCATAGTGGAAGTACCGCGACCGCGCCCTCTACCTCTGCCCCGTCCCCTGCCTCGACCCCTCCCGCGTCCTCGTCACCTGCGTCCATCCGTCAACCCTCCAACGTAATCTTGGGGAAAAATAAAATTAAGTGCTCCTGAACTTATT
>NW_026017110.1:224539-230707 GCF_020466585.1 Dendroctonus ponderosae | reverse complement strand
TTAAACGTGAAAAACTTTCGTTGGACGAATTTTCTTGTAAACTTCATATTTACTGAGATATCGCACTTTGACGCACTAATGAGCAACCCTGTATAATGAAATCCATGAAATGATACAGATTAAAAAACATAACAATGCTATGAATTTCAGATCGGATACCGACAATCTTAGCTCAGTATATCATACATTAATTAAATGAAATAATCATAGAATATTAACTAACACCCGGTATATTGAAGAATTTTGCAAACCAAAAATAATATCAGCAGAATGCAAAGAAAAATAGCTGAAAGTAAAAGAAATCAATATAAACAGTATTTTATTCGCTTTGTGTCCAAAATGGACAAAATTAATACTCCACATGTATGCCAAGGCTTAAAGCAGCAACAACGCTACACATGTAAGTAAAAATATTTAAGTATCTCAACGAAAAATTCTAGTCTTCCCAAATTTGATTGTTCTGACTAATCACCTGTTAGGCCTAATTAATTTTAGAATGTTTTAAAGTATTACAATTGTGATGTATTTTAATGTGTGATATGATGAGGCTGTTGACAAACTGTGGTTGTTTTTCAAGTTAATGAATTTTTTTTAACTATCTGTTATTTAGAAAAACTGATGATGGTGGAACAGTATGTACACTGCTTTTAACAGCATCTGCAATGCGCGCTACGTAATCCAAGGCAAGGCCGCACTTACCTATGTTACTCGTAGTTTTCTCTAGAAAAGCTAAAGGGCCCTGCAGCATCCCACCCGGGCCAGCCTGCTGAAAAGGGCCGGGTCTCGTCGCCCCAATTCCCTGATGCATGAACATTGTTTGATGAGGAGAGAGCATTCCGGGACCGACAGTGCCTCCAGTCAAACCAGGAGGTACCTTAACAAATATAACAACGTTGATGATACAATATGGTATGTGGTTGCCCATGCCTATCAAAACAACACGAAATTCTACATTCAACTGATTATTTTACTTGCTTGTATATTTGCTAACCAACCCTCCTGGTTTGAGCGCGGTTTTGGTGGGACACGACACAATGAAGCAAGTTGCATGGCAAAACGAAGTTTATTTATTTTAACAAATATTCTCCGAAATTAAGTAGTAGGTACCTCCTAAAGCTTTATTAGTTCAACGAAAAATCAACTTTGAAAAGGCACATTTGAGTCGCACTAGCTAGCACTGCAAACCTCTCGATCGATGGCCGTGATTTCCATCAAAGGGAATATTTGTATTATCACATATACTTTATAAATTGATAAGAGTGAATATATTGTTGCCGTCGAAAACTAACAAACCCTGAGAGTTAGTATACAAATATACATGATTGATTGTTAATGGTGCCTATAGAATATGAACACTGAACAAGTTAAAGAGCAGTATAACACCTTCTAACAAGTATTTCAATTGAATAAATATTTGCATTTTACCATGGGCTCAGTTCACATCTACTCAATAACACATCCAAAAAAAAACGAATATTTTCTGCCAGATTTTCAGAGAGCGTTTTTTAAATCGGCAGCATTTCTTCAAGGTTTATATCCGAAGCACTTTCAATTGCAGGACTGCCCATTCTGAATCACTCGCCCTGTCCAAGGGGTTTTCGATAGTAAAAAACGGGTTTCAAAATAAAATGTCTAAAAAGGAAATAATATAAAACTATATTTAAAAATAATTTCTTCTTCTTGGACTATCAAAATGATTGAGTCCAGTAACATTTCAAACCCACCAACAGTATTATAACATTTCTTAATCAAAACTGGGTGCATAAGTGTCCTAACTTCAAGGATGCTGAAGACGATGCGGCCTTAGTCCCTGCCTCCTAATAGTAGGAACGTTGAAGAATATGTATGTATAAAAATAAACAATTATATGAGCCTACGAGAGCGCTTTGCAATTTACCATCTACGTACTGCGTTTACAACTTAAATTAAATTAATCCACAAGTGTCCCGTAAGTCTATTGACCATTATAATAAAATAAACGCACATATCTGAGAATAACGATCGTTCCTAACAGCAATGAATGTTGTGAAAGTTGAAAACAATCAGCAGAAACAGAGTGTGAGTGGAAAAATAGTCAATATTCATTGCTAATATTCAAAAACAATTCATGCAATTAAACACCCCCAACAGCCGCCCTCGAACCTGGCACACTCTGTACATAGGCAATCGTAAATATTAAACAATACTCATCCGCTTTTAATATGTACATTGTTTGGCGCGCTTGTTATTTGTTTGCTAGATTTTATCTATCGTCTATCTACCTGCATCTGCTGCATTTGCATTTGTTGCAATTGTTGCTGCTGCAACTGTTGGTGCTGCTGTTGTAATTGCTGATGCTGCAGCTGCTGCATTGACGTCGGCATACTGGACATCAATTGGCTAGTGGGTTGGTTTCCTGCGAGCGATTGTACAGGAGATGGCAGAATAGAGCTACCGCTGGAACCGGCACCTGATGGGGTCGAATTGCCTCCTACAATTGTTTACAATTATTATGGAATTTTCGAATCACAACGTGAACTGGCCAAAATAAAATATGATAACAGATCCGCTTTAGAAATCGAGTTTTTCAATTTTTAAAGTGCCTGAGCCGCATTTGAACTAGTATGTCTATTACCTGCTTGCGCTGGACTCTTCGCATAACTATGTAGGTCGGCTAGTAAGTTTTGCCAAACTGCAATTTTCTCATAGTGTCGCTTGATTAGTTCTTCTTTGCGAACCAATTCAATACGTAGATCGTTTACATCTTCTTTGATGTTGATTTCCGGCTTGAGAGCCGAAAGCAAGAACCGTTTTTGAAGGAAATACGCTTCCATTTGCCTAGCCATGTCGATAAATCTATACATGGTATGTTCTACTTCGACTTTAATTTCATCTTTATCGGTTGCAGGAACAGCTTCCTCTTTTGTCAAGACATTTAAACACGACTGAAAGGTAAATAAATAAATGGTATCTATTTAACGCCAAATAACAGATTTATTCCTTTGGTAGGTTAGTTAAGCAACATTGGACTTGATAAGTTTTACTTATAGGACTTTCTGAATGTAAGAGTAATTTTCGCTAAAGCTAAGATTCACCCATCACACTCCCCATACACACGCAGACTAATAAAAGACAAACATGTAGAAATGCCTTGTACCTCTTGGGACTTCCAGACTTCTGGCATTCTTCAACTATTAGATATAAATTAGTAACACACTATATTGAAGATCTACCTACCTGAAATGCTTCCTCAAATTCGTCAACTAAATTTCCATTGGTATTCGTTGGGGTTGCCATAGCTGAGCCAGGAGGCGACGGTTCTTTCAAGGGGTTCATTGCAAACGGACTGAATCACTACGAAGGAATGAAAACAAGTTTATAACTCAAACACTTCCTAAAGCATTTCGAATTCAACGAACAATCAGTCACTGGCTTTTCGTGGCGTTCGCCCAGATATAACTTGCTCTACATAGAGTAAGCAAAATATTTATTTTCTCTATGCTTGTCTATAGCCCAGATTTAACAAAATAAATCAATAAACAGATTTGGGCAGCACAGAACAGAGCATATGTTCTGTGTTGGGTGTTGGACAGACGTCAACAGTGACGCTGCTTTCTTGTCTTCCTCCACAAAATATCCCCCCAGGGGGTATGTTCTGTGTCTTCATCTATGAGTGACGCACCTCTGAACGTCAATGACTATCCTGAAGATAGTTTAAAATGTTTTGAAAATTATTTCAATATTTCGTTGTTTTATTAGTTACATCTTACTGATTTTTAGGTAACGGTAATTATTAAGATGATGCACTAGCTGTTGATCTAACAACTACCATTCTGGACAAAATATGAACATTTAAAACAAAATGGGGAAGTCAAGATTGTAACACAGATTGGCGAATAAAATGGGGAATGAAAGTTTAGTGGTTCACAGCATAGAGTAAGTAAAATAATATAATTTTACTTTCTCTATGGTTTACAGTAAGAAAACGTCATTTTGTTTTAAATGTTTATTGCCCAATTTGTGCAGATAATAAAAACGCAAAAATCGAATAAATATAGCTACGTAACGAGCTGGCAACATACCCTAGCTGGTAGAGCCAATAACAAGAAAGAATAAGAAGCAGAAATGTAGCTACGCTACCCTATATATATAGTCTGTACGCTAAAACTTTAGTCGCACGTCATCAATCGTCGGTCGAGCGTTGTTGCCATACCCGCCATCAATTATAGCATTAAGCAAATAAGAAATTCCGAATAAAAAAGTACAGAAACTCAAGAAGACGAGTTTACACAAACCCAAGAAGAGCAATATGTACAACATCTCGTTAAAGAATGTTAAATGCGGCAAATATAAAAGATTTTTACATTCAAAAGGAAATTAAATTAAATTTTACCTATTCCTGATCCATTTAGAAATTATTAGACTAACAAGAATATTAAAATTATAAAACAAAATTATTATTGCCATCATGCGTTATTTTGCCATTTTTTTAATATCAAAAATGTTCGTAATTTGAAGCAAATACTGAAATTTTTCTTTACAAACGGTTAAGTATTCCAATAGGGTACGAATCAAAGGTTGGGCCATTAAAAATATTGCTTAATAACAAAGTTGACATTCGATTTTCGAATGTATTTGTTCAGGACTCTCTTCACGAAGAGCCGGCATTCTTCAGCTAACCGACGCTCGCTTACATTCGTTTGGTGTAACTGCTGATTTTGCATTCCTAGGCATAGCGCGTCCGAAATACTCTGTATTTTTTTAATTTTTGAATTGACCGTTGATGCTTTAAGTTTTTTTTTAAAACAGCGCTATTATGGTTTTTAGTTCATTACTTGTCTGTATCTATGGTTTACTCTAAACGTTTACTTAGAGAAGTCCACCATGCAAAATCGAGAGTGTTTCGCGCATGTGGTATATGCTTTTATAGCAATCATCACCCTTTACTGGACAAGTCGCTTCTCGAAACTGTGTGAAAAATATTGAACTAATCAATGCTGAGTTTACTGACAGGCAACTTGATCCAGTCCAGTTTAGTGATGGTTTAGTGTTAGACCGTACGCCGCTTTAGCATGCTCGATCCAGACTTGTGGACAGTTTTACGGTCGCCTTTTCGTCGTGTACCTTGTGAATTTAATTATTATGAAAAGTTAACTTCAAGGTATGTTACAAGTTGATTGGTTTTCCAATTTATTTTACATTGTTGTAGCGGACGGGTTTTTCTAATGTTTCTGCCAATAATCTGGTTGTATGTTGTTTTAATAAGCGAGTGAAAAATAATTTTTGTTCGGAATTGATTGAAAATTGACCGCAACCTGAACTGTTATTCCAATATATACACTAGACAAGTTGATAACGACGATAAAACTGATGGACGTCTGTTACATTAAGCTTTTAGACAAATTCAGTAGGAAATGAAAAAGAAATTGAGAACCTAAAGCAAAACATGCAGCTCCGGCTATTATTTAAACTTTTTGGCAAATCCTGTTTTATGTTTAAAGGCTCTAAGCATGTCTTCGTGCGTTCCTTGAGCGCCGCTATTTAAGGCAAGTTCGGGCCATTTGGAAATCAAGTTTGCTTTAGGATATGTAACTTGAGTCAAATTTCTCTCCCCCTACTGCCAAACTATGCATACACATTATAACAAAAGGCACATTTTTACCCAACTATCCAGTTAAAACTGCTGGGCCTTTAAAACTCGCTTTGTAATTATGTTTCCATAATGGCCGGTATTTCCAAGAATTGCATGTATTTAACATAAGCATAAGTAAAATTGGATTAAGTTTTGTTCACTTTTTGAAAATCAATATTGAGGTTCCCACTGCGTGTATATACAAAATGTGTTGCCGTTTACATGCAATAAATTGTAGTGGGCATTTGCAAAATATTACATACATATTTAGGAAACGTTTATATGTTTGCTAAATATTTCAGATCAAAGCAAGTATTTCTTAAATATTATTTTTAAAATATTTGATTCTAATATTTAATTAGCATGAAATAAATAAAATAATAGTAGGTTTTCTTAGTACGTAATACTTTTTGTGTCTATATGTAACACCACTAACACGCAAAAAGTTACTAATATATTATTTTTAATAAGTGTGAACAAACTTTAGAACATATTATCTCAATTTTCATTGGTCAATTAACGGTAAATATTTCAAAATAAAAAGAAATATTTCTTAA
>NW_026017110.1:209993-224074 GCF_020466585.1 Dendroctonus ponderosae | reverse complement strand
GCAAAAAAATATTACTGTAATATTTGTGTGCTTTCTGAGTGGTCTGCATTTGTCTGACACTTTAAACGGATTTGGGTGAAAACTGTAGAAACATTGGATCGATAAGTTTACCATTCCGTGAAAAATACGAGCGTGACTTGAGGCTTCTGCATTGCATGGCCTATTAACCGATCGACCGACATATAACTATTTTGCATTTATTTATTTTTCTTTTGTTAGAGAAATATTCAGCTAGTTAAACCTACAGAACGTTAAGAAATTCTTTTTTTCAGCCATTTCATTCGCTTTTAAACAGACAGTTTATACGATGCCAAAAAAATCATCATAAAAAGAATTAATTTAAAAATTAGCCCGTTGTTATGCACATACTCATTTTAATGAACCTTCCAACTATTTTATTAGTCCGATAAATCATAACTCATGATCGTAAAATGTTACGGCTATAGGCGCTTTGTGTCTTTCTCTGGACAGCTATAGCATTTGCGGTATCTTTTATTGTAGACATTACGTTTAAAGACCACTCAGCTTGATTTTGCAGAGCTTTTCCAAAATTGATCAATGGAAAATTGTTTACAATTTTTTAATATAAAGTTTACAGAAACATCTTGAATGCTTGGGTATGATACATTATCACTGATTGTCTCAAACCCGTAGAAGAGTTAGGCGAAGTTGTACATTATTGCCTAGTACTTTCAGATTTGGAGGTTTTTTACTTAAATTTTCTCAAATTTCAGCGTTTGAAGTGTAAGTATGCCTCATTTTTGGGAGCATTTCAGCGATAGGAGTGAAGACAAGCATAGAAATCTGCAGGATGGTCTCTTTCAGATTGCGTCCCAAACGTGCAGTCTGTTTGTACACATCAACAACACGAACAATATCAGCTATGGCAATAATACTGCGAATATTCACGTGAACGGGTAGGCAACAAAAAATATAGGTAGCAAACAAATATTTTTGTTGAGTGTTTTGTACTTTTTGAAGACCGAATTTCTTTAAGTCTTCTATTACGAATTGATAACCATTGCTCCTATCAAAACGAAATAAAAAACTCTTAATAGTGGGTATCCTACAACACGAGACACACTTTTAAGCTCAAGCTGTAAAATTAAATTGTAGTTAGAAAAGTTACCTTCACGTTTCGATAGCAAATCACTTTTAAAAGATGTAAGTTAAGTAAGATAGTAAAATACTCGTTGTTGGCAAATTGTAAGTTTTTTTACTGTGTCTTGCCTCCTCTCTTCTTCTTCTGTAATCTTATTGTTTAAATATAAAGGTAAATTATGCTCAAATGTAATGAACATGATGCAGCACAATCCGCATCAGCCTACAGAACGTATGTAGATACAACTATATGAAGTCAAGTTAAACACATTTCTCAAACTTTTAGTTACATTTTTACTTACACTAGCCTATCGTTAAAATTTAAATTTCAAAGTGCGAATTACATTCTACGTATATGTAAATGAAATAAATTTATTTGTAGCGCGGGAACTTCATATAAAACGAATCATCAATATGCCCCAAGTTCTAAAACGGCATCGACCAGCCAAGCCAGTAGAGATAGAGAACAGCTTGTAGTCCTAATTCCGCCCAGTCCAGACTCAGAAAGAAAAAGGTCTCCATCGCATTACCGAAGTGGATTCGCAAATAAGCCTCGATTATCGGTAATTTTTTCTGACTTTTATGAAATTACACGTATGTTCTTCAGCTTTTTTACTAACAATTAACATATATACTTTTCCGTTTACATCCTTGAATGTTGCAAATGGTTGGCAAAAGCTACAAGGTGTCCTATTTTTTATTAATCTCGGTTACTTCTTCCCGAACTTTTTATGGTTTTTAAGTTTTCGGCTAAAAGCTTCTGGTTTTATAAAGGAGCTAGTAACCTAGCTATTCTCGATTATTTTCTGTTTGATACTGCAGATACAGGACTCTTCAACATGGGCGTTTTTTTTTTGTATAACTTTGTTATTAAGCATTATTTTCAAATTGTCCCATGTTTAATTGGTAGCATGGAATACTTAAGCATCTGAGAGATCTAGGAAAATTACGATCTTTGCTTCAAATTACACTTTAATACTATCAAAAAACTTATCTTCTACAGTTATATACTATAGTTATGGGGAAATGCACAGTAACATAGCAGAAGCTGTAATAATTCACGCCAACAAAGGGCCGCAGACACTGGAACATAGTGAACGACAATAGATGTTCGGGCTCCAGACAGAGAGGAACAAGTATTGAAGATTATTGCAGATGAGCCTTTCAGGGGCACTCAGAACATTGCCTCAGAACCACTGAGACTTTCCCAGGCACCAAATAAATACCGGCTACATTCCTACCACGTATGTAAGATCACATTAAACCAATGGATTAGTGAACACCGGTATAAATTGAGCAGGAGTTAATTAACCGAATACGAGAGGCTGCTCGAGAAGAGTGCATCAAAAAGTGATTGCACAGGCACTAACTTGTTTTGTTGAGTTAAAGAAAGAACTGAAAATTCAGTTCAGTGATGACAACTAAGAATAATTTATCGTTAACAATTTGACATTTCGAGAAAAGTAGATCCTACATTTAACGAATCCTGTTGAATTCACTATTTATTCTTCTTATCTATTTTATTGTCACTTTCTCCATTTCTTCATGGTTACCGGAATTTTTAATAATTACGAAGCAACAAGTTTTTGCATAATGTTAATTGGCCATATTACCTCGACAAACTTCCTGTCATCCTTCTGATATAGCTTTTTGCAAATTTCTGTGTTCTTAATAACCATTTATTTTTTTACTATTTTTCTGTACTAAAACATCCCCAAACAACCCATCCAGTGGAATGACCTCAATTTTGAATCACTTTGTATACATATGTGTGTGTAGCTGGTTGCAAGCTAGACTCCAATACAGAGTTGACAAAACAATATGTGGTGCAACGTTCTTCTTCTCAGCAAATTTAAGTAGAAACCACATTTTCCATGTTTTGTGGTTCGTCATTGAGGCGATGCTAAATTACTGATAACAAATTATTGTCGTCTAGAAAAAAAATAGCGATAAAAATTAGGTTTTAACTTATAAATGCAAATCACATACCTATACATAACAGAACAAATAACATTTTCAATAATTCGATAAATAGGAAAATGTTAATTGATCAATATTATTGCTATTTCCGCTTTGTAAACTGTTTATGTATTATTACGTCATTTGTAAGTAGCAACTTTCAAGTATGTTTGGCAACGGCTATTCTACAGTTAGACACAGTACTCATAGATAAAGACAAGTACTTGTCTTTCTTGTTTTGTTTTATGTTGTCATCACTACTACTAACCTATCCTACTACCTTGTCTTATCTTTGGTTCCTACCATCATTGATTCTTGTAATCAGCATACGAGATTATATGTTATCGCAGATCCGTGTGTTTGTTGTTAAATTGGCCTAATGTTTGTATCCTCTTACATTACGTTAAATTATTGGTGATCGAATTACAGTTTACATTTGTGCTGATTATGTTGACAATATTAACAAAATATACATGTACATAAATATTGATAGTTAAGACATGATAATCGCTTATAGAAGTAGTAAGTCTTATATACATATTCTTTGTCGTTGAAATATATTTTGCTGGAAAATCAGTTACAATATGAAAGTGACTCTAAACACTGCATCAAAAGTAAGTCCAAAAATTGAATTGTTTGCAATAGCTAAGTCTAATTCATGCTTCTAAATAAAATTAATCTAAAAAAAAAATAAAATCCATATGCTCATTTCAGACTGTTCCTGAAACGCCAACATCTTTAATTCCTCCGGAACATGACTTGTGGACGCAATCGTATTCGCTGCCAGATCATGATGGCAGTCCCGATAGGTAACTTCATTGATTTGATCAACTTGTAAATCGATTATCCATTCATAAATTTTTAATTGAGCTGCTTACAATTTACACATTCCTATTTCACCTATATGATAGTTGTTCACCTATATGATATTGTTCCAAACAGGAACATCACCTCGCACTGTTTAAGTTGTAATTATGTTTCTTTGTTAACGTAAATCGATACCCTTCCGTCCGCAAAGGATTCGTTTTCCATCTACGGCGTTCAAATTGATTTGAAATTGTTTCGGCTTTGTTTCTGCAATCGTTTTGATTTTGACGAATATAAAATGAAAACGATGATCTGTTGCTAGTTAAACCGCGACAGAAGAAAACCCTTTATGAATTAGGATTAATTCCAAATGAAAATCTGGGCTTCAGTCATTTATTGTCTATTTATCAATTAAAATACGTTTCGGTGTTTTCCACCATCATCAGTTTCTATGTGTAGCGTTGTTGCTACTTTAAGCCTTGGCATATACAGGGTCGCTCATTAGTGCGTCAAAGTGCGATATCTCAGTAAAACGGTTGAAACAAACATAAATTAAAATTGAACGGCCAATCTGAAAATAACAAAAAAAAGGGGGGTTTTATTTAAAAAACCAAAGTTGGTAACTACCACACGTTTATGATGCACCCTGTATATTGGAAAGTAATTTTAAAATGTGGACCTTTTAAACATAAAAAACTTTCGTTGGACGAATTTTCTTGTAAACTTCATATTTACTGAGATATCGCACTTTGACACACTAATGAGCAAGCCTGTATAGAAAATATAGTCAGGAAAGTATGTACAATTAGGATTAATTTCATTAATTTGCATTTCGAATCATTTTCTATCCTATCTAGTCTATATGTCCATTTTGCAAGCACCTTCTTAACAATTGTATATCGGAAATAAAACGTTTGCAAACCGATGTTTAGTACCTAATGAAATAAGCTGAACCACTGGCTGCTAGACTTTTTCTTTTAGATGGGGCGGAAACAATAAATGGTGTCGACCGTCCTGCATTCCCATTACGATCATCTGCACCCTTATCTTCCTAGTAGTTTTACTGCCCGTGCTGGATCATGCAGCCGAAAGGGCCTTAGATCAGATCAACAGTCATGATAATAATGCGTGCAATTCATGCAGGTAAGATGCTTTTTGGCAGTGTGTGAAAATGAGCAACATTCGCATTGTTCTAGCCTAACGTTAGTGGAAAGTATACCCGAAGGCCTAATCTTTAATGAATCGTCGCTAGTCAATCCTTCTACGTTTGATACTTGGCTGAACCTAATAAATAATGCTCAACAGTCCATTGATATTGCTTCCTTGTACTGGACGTTGAGGCAATCCGAGGTTTACCCGGATCCGTCTTCCATCAAGGTACCTGCGGTTTGGAACGGATGGTTTGTGGCATAATTTAATGCTGATGGTTACAGGGTGAGAAAATATTTCAAGCTCTTTTAAAGGCGGGCACTGATCGTGGCGTCACCATCCGAATAGCCCAAAACGCTCCATCACGCAACTATCCCAATGTGGATACCGAATTTCTAGTCAAGCGGAAAGCGGCCCAAGTGCGAAGTCTCAATTTTGCCAAATTATTGGGCAGCGGTGTTTTGCACACCAAACTGTGGATCGTCGATAAGAAGCATCTCTATGTGGGCAGTGCGAATATGGATTGGCGGTCTCTAACGCAGGTGACCACTAAGATTTAATTTCAGATATGTAGCGTCTCAGCTATTCTGATTATCTTTCCGAATATTTCTTCAATACTCCAGTTTGAGCCGTTTTGGCGCACATCGTCTAGAAACGCTTATTGGTTTCAGTTGATCTCAATGATTATGTATTGTGATTATGATTATGCCTCTCAATAGCTTTTTTAAATATTAACTTCACTCATCGCTTGACCTACTTAGTAATTTGCCTTCGATGACAATCACATTCTCATGAACGTTAAAGTGAGTCTGATAAATTACAGTGATACATATTTACTCTTACTATAAAAGCCATTTTAAGAGCACCTTTCGACTGCGACTCAAATCGTCGATCGATATTTGACCTAAAAAGAAAATTGATTTTTCTTCTTATGCGAATGCCCATTAAAAACTATATGTATATTAAATACTAAATGCTATCTTAAGTGAAAACGGAAATATTGCATTTTAGGTGAAAGAGTTGGGCATTGGAATCTTCAACTGCTCTTCTATTGGAGAAGATGCTTTAAAAATTTTTGAGGTGAGTACATGTTTTGAAACAGTTTTAAACTCTAATTYTTGGTGCGTGAAAATTGTCATCATTATTCGMCGACGAATATTGCTATTGCTGCTAACTAAGGACCGAGTCMGATAAAWCCGCTMCACCCAAAAASCGAAAGATAAACTCTTCACAAAATAAAAAAAAATGGTGTGCGTCACGGGACGCTCGACAGAAGCTTCATTAACTRATAGAACAAGAACTTCATTAACTAATAGAAACCATAAAATATTGAACTTGTTTAACGCATGATGGCAATWATWATTTTATTTTAYAATTTTAATATTCGTGTTAGTCTAATAATTTMTAAATGGATCAGGAATAGGTAAAATTTMATTTAATTTCCTTTTGATTGTAAAATATCTTTTATTTGCAACATTTAACATTCTTTRACGAGATGTTGTACATATTGCTCTTCTTGGGTTTGTGTAAACTCTTCTTCTTGAGTTTCTGTATTTTTTAGTCGTAATTTCTTATTTGCTTTGGATAATCTTTGACGTTCAGCACTAGTTCGTGGTTGATGAAAGCTACTTTGAGTTGATCTAYTAYTTAATGMTCCWTTTTTTAGCACRAAATCGTTTTTGGCGTTCAGCATTACTTAATACTTTTYGCATTRTAGCATGTWTTTGTGACTGCTCTTGTGTATGTTGYTCATGAACRTCTGCTACAACTTATATCTGAATAGGACTAAAAATCAATTAATTTTGGTGATTGGAAGACGTTCAATCTGTTTAAAATAGACGGTAAAACGAGGAAGAGCTAACATAATGTAAACCATCGATTTTGATGACTAGATTTAATTATAAAGGAATCAAAGGGCATATGAGGGGAAAAAATCAATTTCGAAGCGTGCTAAACACAATTAATCATAGAAATAATATAGAGAATTGAAAATAAGCCCTAATAAATTCGTTTTACATATTTTGCAACTATAAGCTGAAGAAAGATTCGTATCGTCTTAACATCAAGAATGCGTTGCGTGATGGAAAATAAGAAGACGGAACCCATGTTTTCTGAAATAACCGAGGTAAACTCAAATATTTTTTCAATTAAATTCAAAACATATTTATTACATATTATTACAAAACAGTAATGATGTTTATCATTTTATGTTAAATATGAAAGATTACAAAATAGATACCTAAATATTGATAATTTATTGTTACAAAATAAAATAACAAATAATAGAACATATTATCGCATTAAATGTTATTAATAATGGTTGTGACACTTTTCATAAATTGACCGTTTGAAGATGATTTTAAAAATTTGTAATACATTTTTCTGCAAATTGATGGACGATCCGCATTTTTTTGCACTTAAACTGCTTTAGTGTGTATAACTGTGTGTGTACTTTAATTGGAAATTTAAAAGAAGGCGAAACTCGAACAGGTATTTAGTAGATGAACACCCTTAACCTAGTATTTGCAGTATCTGCAGCTTCTCCCTTGATAATTTGTTGATTCATTGTTATCAGCGTTATAACATAAACTACACCGAACACAATAATATCACACTCAATATGTGCATTTGAAAAGTTTATCAGATCTACAGATGCACCCGGACTAACAAAAAAGTGCATTTGTGCGTCCCAAGCCTCAGGCGCGAAGAGGCCGGAGTGGTTCAAATCGGTTCACCCTCCCATAAAAAGTCATCACTTCAAAAACTAAAATATCAATCATGAGAGGCTCTTCGATAGAACCTCTAAATGATTTTGTCATATTAAACATCGAACTGTACATATGTTTCAGTACATAAATGACTCTGAATTAGAGCGTGGATGAATAATTCGAAATGGAAATTCATCGAAAAATTGTCACATCATAGGTAAAAGTTCATGGAACGACCATATCAAACGTTCAATTAAGCTGTTTAAGCAAGCATTAGATGGTAACCGAAAAATGGGTTCGGGTAGGAAAAGTTGGATTCACACGCCCACAAACAGTGAAGAAAGTCCTCGTTAAAGAAAAAGTCAAAGTTTCTCGTGTGGCAAGCCTTGTGTAGCTGTGGGGAGCTCAGCAAATCTTTTGCCACGAATGGAACGATAAACACCGAAAATTACGCTGGAGTGTCTCGAAAAAATATTGTTGCCATTCATAAAACAACATAAAGTCTCAACTTTCTTTCGGTCAGACTTGGAAAAAACATAGTATATGTGTCTTATCGTTAGGTATACTGGAGTCTTGGAAAGAATGACTCTGTTGTACCTGATCATTGGCCTGCCAACCTTTCCACAAAATTCAACCTGAACAGCCCCTTAAATATGAATTATGGAAATGAATCGTTTCAGACATATTTATCGGTAAGTGATAATTTTAAAACAAGTACCTCTCTACCATGATCAATCATACCTTATTTAGAGTTCGCCCCTCCCATTCAATCCAGCTGGCAGAACAAACGACGTGGATGCCTTATTAAATGTGATCAAACACGCCGAAAGCTTTGTGTACATAGCCGTAATGGATTATATTCCATTAATGATTTATACACCCAAGCCAGTGTTTTGGTCGGTTATTGACGATGCATTGAAAAAAGCTGCCATCGAAAACCAAGTCAAAGTAAAGTTGCTAATTAGCAAGTGGAATCACTCGAGAAGTGCCGAGGATTACTTCTTAAAGAGTCTAGCTGATGTGAACCAAGCGTATCCTGGCGTTTCCATTGAAGTTGTAAGTAATAGGCGGAACTCTAGCAGATACTTTGAGCAATTATTTCGCTCTCTAAATAATAAATTCCCGTTTTCAGCGTCGTTTTATAGTACCGGCTGACAAAAACCAGCGAAAAATTCCATTTGCCCGAGTCAATCACAACAAATATATGGTAACGGACAATACAGCCTTCATAGGGACCTCGAATTGGTCCGGAGACTATTTCACTGATACAGCCGGCGTTTCGTTTGTGTTGCACGATCCAGTTTTCGATCGCAATGCCAACCACACAACGATCAGAAGCGAATTACAAGCCCTTTTCGAAAGGGATTGGAACTCTGAGTATTCACATCCGCAGTAAAACTTTCGATGGTTGTTGGATTTTAATAAGCTTAGAACTGACTGCTCGATGCAATGTAAATAATTTAATAAATCGTAACAATTCTCTAAACAGTTATCGGTTCGTTCGATGCGTTTCATAAAGCAATTTGTTTCGTCGCAAGCGTCGCATTTTTGACTCGTTCAAACATCATCTTACATCTCGTAACCAATACACGCAATTTCACAATATAGGATGACGAATAAAATCAACTTACCAGTATTTGTATATTATACATACATTTTACAGTAATGAGCGGTATATAAATATAATAAAGTTGGATGGAAGAAACTTAATTGTCATTCACACAAATTAAGCGTATACTTTCTTTTAATACTGTTCCATACAAGCGAAAGTAAATGTATATATTTCACAAACATGAATAAATCAGTTAAAAACTGTACAATGCGTTAATTAAAAAAATAGGTAACATTAGTTAAACCCCAATATATATGTGTACAATTTCAGGACATGTTAAATCAATTGTGTTACAAAAACGCCTGTAGACTGAGTTGAAATGACTAAACATACATGTTATGGCACGAACTTGTGAAAACAGAGTCGATTGTGGGGTCATAAAAAAGTTTCACTATTACCTTTTTCTTTAGAAGTTAATTATTCCTGCACAAGTCAATTTCTAGCTATAAGTAGATTACTAAAACAACATCTTTGTTTGATGACCTGCTGCGTTTTCGTGAAGGACCCAACCGAATTACACCGTTCCTAAATATCACAGGCAATTTTAAGTTATTGCAAACATAATACAAGCGTTTCGAATTACATCAAGTAACAACTTACTGCATTAAATCTGTAGTTGAGATTATACACGTTTCGGCTTACTGATGATTGCGTATGGCTGATGATTCTGAAATTGGTGAGCCACCCTCTGGGATTCTTCCGTCGAATCCTCTATTACCACCCTGCCAGCGCTATCTTTTTTAATGCTAGCGTAGCCCAAATGTGAATCGTCTGCTACTCTAGTTGGTTCAATCGTGTTGATCTCCTCATAGAGATTGGAGGCAGGTTTTAGCGAGTGTAGAGGACTCGATGCAACCACTTGCTTATAATCGGGACTAGTAAAGACGCTAGTCTGACCAAAAAAGTTCAAGTGGTCGTAACCTTCCTCATCAAAAGCTTGTGTTAACTCCTGCGTCCCGTTTGGCGCTTTACAGCTACCTGCTGATGGCTTGAAGGGCCACGAAATGTACTGCTCTTCCCCATCAGGCAATGAATCTTTTGGGTAGTTTAGATTTTCAAAACTCCTATTTGTTGACACTAGTTTGTAGTCTGGATTAATATTTAAGGCGTTTGTTGAGCCAAAATGCTGCAAACGGTCATAATAATGACTGAGTGGCGACGTAACCGGCTCGGATATCACAGCAGGTGCCCTAGGCTTTTCAGTCAAAGCGATTTCTCCTGTTGATTGGACAAGATGTCGGTCGTCGCAGTCGGAATAAGCCGGCTCCTGCATGCCCAAGGTTTTCCAAGCATCTATCCTAGTCTCTACAGTATCATATTTGTCTGTACTCGATGGCTCATCGACATTTATGTGGGAGCTATCGGCGTTCTTTGGCATTAGTTTCTGGTTGTCATTTTTCGAAGGCGCAAATTTTCGCATAGGCTTCTGAGGAACCTCTTTGTTGGAATTTAAATGCTCTTGGGATGGAATGCGAAAAGTGGAATGCAAACTGGAAATCATGCTCGTTTCTTGGAACGAACTCTGAGCAGTAAAAGACAGAGGGAGAGGACTCCTTGATCCGGCTTCCATCGCTAAGATGGGGAGAAAATGCGACTCTGTAACATCTGTTAAGGACGGTGCCCTCTTAAGCTTCTTTTTCATTTGCTTCATCTTGGCCGACAGGTATCTAAAATACATTGACTTATTAGCTGGCTAAAATATAAGAGCACTCGTCTTATTGGAGAGCGACTGTTTGTGTTGCTCATTCAAAATCCGATGCAACGTACCTATAGATTTCGTTGTGGTTAGGGTGTTCCAGATAAAAAACGCCTTCACCGGTAGCACATTTTCGTCCAGCTTCGAAGGTAAATTTGCGATCTTTGTAGCCATATTTCCGAATAAAGCTAAAAGGCCAACTGTATAACAATGTATTGTCTGGATGGAGAAGATGAAGAGCGCTTTCGGTGACTTGAAGAATGTAGGTTTTTTCTATTAGGTTGCACCTCTGCGAAGCCTCTGACGGATGAAGTTTTACAAAGAAAACCCCTGCTTACAAAAAACACATTGGTAACATTCAGAATGAAATGCATGTGTAAATGAAACTGACCCTCGTCTACTGAGCAATACAACTCATTGTCCTGCTCTATGCCGTCGTTCTTCGCACTCTCTCCATCTGAAAAAGCCACTTTTTTCAACATTTCGAACCAAAGTGTGGAATCTTCGTCGTTTATGGTCTCAAATTCCATGATTGCATTTTTGGTTACAATGTTGATTTGTTTGGTGGCTTTTGGTGATATCTTAACCACATCTTCTAGTGTAACAATTTTCGCTTGTCCAGTTCTTTGTACATTTTCGTATATTTCAACGCGGGCCAATCCACTGCTGCTTCGTTCATATAAAACGCAATATTTTTTTTGCCATGTTTTCTGTGGAAAAATCCATGTTCAGTAAAAGTTAGTGAGGGGATTTTTCAAATGAATCTGGTACTTTTTCAATTTAAATGATATAAAGTGTAGTCCCTTACTTTTAATATCTTCCCATTGGAGGGTAATAGGAGATACCCTTTCATCACAGGCTCGTCACTCTGCATGCTGGCACTGCACTGCCGAAATGTTGATTACAGAACAGATATCCACGTCTTCTGACAATTGCACTAATTAACAGCACTTGCTGCATAATAGTTTTAAAGTAAGCCTCGATAATAAGCAATATTCCAATAGTATCATACAATAGTAAAACCTCTTAGTTGTTTATTCACACCACAAGTGAAGTGTCAAGCATAGGTGTCATAGTTGAAGACACAGATTATCAAACTATGTTGAAGACAAGTGAAAGATATAAAGATAGGTGTCAAGTGAAAAGTCAACCTTGAAACCAAATACTACTTTCAGCGCCATCTATAGACACACGCGAGGGATTGCTTTTACTAGAGCGACAGAAAAATAGCGTAACGCTAACCTCCTGTGCCTGATATTTGCTCGCTACCTCTTTAAACTTAAAGGACTGAGGAGACGAGAACACAATTAGGCCAGAAATTGTAACAATGCATAGTTGGATAAGTTGCATATAAGTCTTGTTTTATGGTTGGATGCTACCTTAGCGGTGAGGAGTTTTAATGGGAAAACAGCTAGAATCCCACACAATTCATGTTATTTTAATTTGTATGTAGCTACTTATGACCCACCCAACCAATGAACTCTATACTAAAGTACCAATGTACTTGTATACAGTTCAATACCACTCGTGGTAAACGGCAACGTTGGACTGTGCTATGTTTAGCTCCTCCTTCATAGTTTGATAATCTGTGGCTCCACCTCCTTCTGTAGGTCTGAACATAACCGTCTTTATCTATGAACATAACCCGAATAATGATCAAGTTTAAAAGTGAAATGGAAAATTTGGGTAATATAAATTGAAATTAAGATATGGTGAGCAGGACCGAAATGCCACTATTCCGCTAAATATCCAGATGCAAAGTGGGTGATGGGCAAATACAATATGTCCTTAGATAATTTATAATCATGGTCGACCAAGAAAAAAGCCTCTTTACTTCTGTACATTTACACACAAACGTTACATGTATAGAAGTAATTGCCAATCACGTTTTTGCTGGTAAGTGTTCAACAATACACTCGTACATTTATGTCATTTTATTAGTTTAATCATTAAGAATTATTTTGAGTCTTGAAAAACACATACAATCCACTTGGGCTAAAATCACACAAAACTCTAAAATAAAATTTAAAAGGGTGGGCGATAAATGAATTAATTGAACTTTAGTAGCTAATATTATTGGATAGTTAGCTAGATATTAATAACTTGCTCAATCAAACACCAGCTTTACAACTGTACAACGTTCAGCTTACTGTTTAATAATTTTTCAGGTATAGGACGGTGTTTGAACATTTTTGACGCAGATAATCATTTAGTGAAGAAACAGAACGTTTTCAAAAGTGATGTAATATTTGGCATAAAACCGAACTCAGAACTGAATAAACTGATCGTCTATGGTCAAAAGAGTATCACTCTAGTACCCGTTTGCTGCGATAGTCTCGAACTAGGCAAATCTGAGGAACACTCATTGACCGATTGGATACTGTGCGCGCGATGGATCGACGATGATACCAAATTTGTTACAGTCTCTATGCACAATGAAGTTATTTTATGGACTCAGGATTTTCGTTCGCAAACATCAGTCATATGCGAAGTAAAGTGCCTTGTGTATAGTGCCTATATATGTTTTAAGCGGTGGAAGGAGCTGCTCATTTTATCTGGAACTGTTTTCAATGAAATCCTGCTATGGAGACCTTCTTCTGTGAACTTGCAGAATGGACTCTCTACAGTTGTGAAGACACTCAAGAAGCATAATGTGAGTTCAATTTTGTCCGGTTCTAGTAAATATACAGGGTTATTCACGCTATACGGCACGGACGTTGCACTAAACCGTATGATTTTTATTTTAAAAGTATTATTTTATGAATTGTCCGACGCCTACCGAGCGCACATTTTAAAAATATTTTTGTGATGTACAACGTGTCCCAAAAGCTCTAAAGGTATCAAAGTTGCGTTTTTTTAAATGGAATGTCCTTTATATTATTGCATTTTTGGATTCGCTGAACAAAATAAGGGTCTGTCTTAATAAGGTTTATAATACTGTAACGGAAATGGCCTGGGGTACTCACGTTTGGAATGGGGGGTCGAAATTCATGGTATTTCAGTAAATGGGAGCCCCATTTGGGCCCTATTTACTGTCAAATATGACACT
>NW_026017110.1:205033-209850 GCF_020466585.1 Dendroctonus ponderosae | reverse complement strand
GCAGAAGAAGTTAAACTCCGGGAGCCGGAAACGCGTGTTTTCCGTGTGTTATTGTTATTGTTAGTGAAGTTGACGGTAACTTTGAAGTTAGTTTGTTCTTGTTCCGTAGTTAAAGTTGTACCGAGTGGAATAAAAGTTGTAAGCTGAAGAAAGAGTTAGATACTCGGCCATCCACGGTACAATACCTAAATCTTAAGGTTTTTTAAATAATACGAATTTAATCAAAATCTAATATAATTTTCACGTGTCAAATACTTTAGAAGTATTTAAGTTATGTAACCGTAATTTATAGTGAAGTGTAACAAGATATAATATTTTATATCTCAATGATAATAAACTTAGCATGTTATACAAGGTGTCCACAAATTTAAACTATTCAAATAAGAACTTTAAGTGGCTCTAACTTGATTAATTTAAATACAACCCCATATTTTTTAACTTACCAGGAAATACAATTTTTAATTACCTATCGTATGGTATTAGGATGTTAATAGCTAAGTTTTTGCTTTTTTACAAAACACGTCAAATAGCCGTTCTGTGCACCATTTGGTGTTGTTTAATTTAATGTATTAAGTTGGCTATGCCATTTACACATGTCAAATCATTTATTTTATTTGTCAGTTTAGACTGCAAAGTGTCTTTTTGATAGCTAGAGTGGTATTGTTTTTTGTAATGGTAGACGTGTTGGTCGTTATTTTAATGTTTTTATTGTGTTGCTAAGTGAAAATGAAGAATTATCCAAGAGAAGAGCATATTGACATGATTTTCACCCTTGGAGAATGGTGGTAAATAGGTGGTCAGTTAATGTGTGGGGTGGAATACTGGGCCAATATTTAATTGGACCCTATTTTTTGAAGGACATCTAAATGGTTTGGTGTTTCTCCAGTTTCTAATAAAACATCTCCCAATATTTCGTTCGTTAATTTTTAAATGCCAAGTTTCAAAACAGGTGGATTAGCAGAAATGGGTTTCAAAATTGGCCCCCTAGATCTCCGGACTTAACTCCACTAAATTTCTTTTTGTGGGGGTACATAAAAGGAATTGTCTACCATACGCTTCCGACAACTTCACACGATATGAAAACACGCAAAAGAGACGCTTTTAAAACTGTAACTCCGCAAATGTTGTCCAGAGTTAGCAGTGGTTTTGAAGAAAGAATTTACAAGTGCCTGGAAATGGACGGTCAACATTTCAAACATTTGTTATAAATAATTTGACTTTGTTTTATGTTATTGTTGATATGTTATTTAACCTTTTAATTAAAAAAATACCATATGGTGCACAGMACCATTATTTGGAGTATTTTGTAAAAAGGCAAAAACTTAGTTATCAACATTCTAGTACCATTCGATACGTAATTAAAAATTACATTTCTTGGTAAGCTAAAAAATATGGGGTTGTATTTGAATTAATCAAGTTATAGCAACTTAAAGTTCTTATTTGATTAGTTTAAATTTGTGGACACCCTGTATAAAATGGCAAGTTTATTATCATTGGGATATAAAATATGATTTCTTGTTACAGTAGACTACGAATTACGTTTACGTAACTTAAACAATTCTAAAATAGTGGACACATTAAAATAATTTTAGATTTTACCAAAAATTATTACCAAAAAAAATTTTTAAATGTGCACCCGATAGGCGTCTGTGGATTCATCAAATAATACTTTGCGAAAAACAAACGGGCTAGCCGCAAACCCTGTATAGAGTTTTAGTAAATTTTATTGAATAAGTGTATGGAAAAAACATTTAAAATCGATACATATTTCCAAAAAAGGAAGTTTTTTACCCGTAATTATTGCGATTTCAGAACGCAGCTGGCGAAAAATCCAAGGATAACTTGAATGTTCTTGACACCCTGATATATTATTACGCATTACATATTTCCATCGGGATTTTATTAATTGTAAAGAAAGTCATGCAGTGAATGAAATGATTGTATTGTGCATGAATTATGGGATGGTTCGCTTTATGTAAATAAAGGTCGTTTCGAATCTGCTAATTATTCCCGCTAATTAAGCCGTCTTCGAATCTAGTTACCCACCTATGTATGTATTCGTCGTCGCGACAAAACTATATGCTCCTGAGAATTAGCATTAACATAAACTAATAAATAGTTCTTTTATGTTAGGGAAAGAGAATTGAATGCTCAGTTAATAAAAAACAATTTTAGGGCGTAATTTTCTGCATTGACGTGGACGTGGACAAAGGCCTCATATGCACTACTTCCGATGACCGGTCCGCTGTTCTCTGGAAGTTAAGGAATCCCGAAACATTAACCGACGAAACTGTTATCCACTCGCAACGACTGCAAATAACTGCCGAGTGCCAAGTGTATGGACACACATCCAGAGTATTCAAGTGCTTGATATTGCCTACTGCTTTTGCTACAGCTGGAGAGGACTCCTTTGTCATTTTGTGGACTTTTCGAGGTGATTTGATCAGAAAACTCAGTTCACATCAAGGTGGTCCCGTGTGGGCTTTGGGCTACCACAGCGGAACTGATTGTCTCTACAGCGGACGGGCCGATGGGGGTCTTCAGCGATTTACATATAAATGTGCCGCGGAGGAAATTGTGATGCAGTTGCCTGCAACGGAACAGCCCAGACATGTAGCGATTTTAGATTCGAGAAGCATGCTTTGCATGTCGGAAAGCGGCACATTATACCAAGAAGGTGAGTGCAAATTTCAACTGATATTAGGCAAGCATCGAGACTTGCAAAAATACTCTCTGCTCCGAGTCTCGCCATGCAGGAAGTTGGCGGCTCTAGCGGGCTATGAGGGCCAGATTTATATCTACCGAAGTATAAATGCAGAGGTACGATTGATTCATCAGTATTTCCTCAAATCGAAGTTGCGAATTCTGGCATTTCACTGGCTTGATTGCAGAAGGTTTGTGGTTCTGCAACAGACAACTGTCACATTGCATTTTATCCATCAGGAGACGATTCGCGTCGCGGACATATTTGAGTTACCTGCAGGACCTAAAGGCAGATTTACCACTTGCGCTTGTGCTCGGAACAAACACCTTATTATTGGCGACAGCGTAGGGCACATTTACAGCTTCATCTTAGGTAATCGTTTGCCGGTGGATGTTATTAGAAACGCCCACAGCCATCTAGGAGTGACCCAACTCTATGTGAGTCACAACAAGGTGATTTCTTTGGGAAAAAATGGGTTTATTAAAGATTACGCCATTGATGAGCTGACTGGTCAATTAGAATGTACTAGATCGCACCAGACAAACTTTGGTTGGCTGACCGCCATAGAAAGGGGCGATTATATTCTATCGTTTTCTGGCAACACTTTTAGAGTTTCTGATGTCCAATCGGGAGTTTTGCTTGAAGCACGTTGTGGAGGCGGTCATCGCTCTTGGGACTGCGCCTCGGATGATAGAGGCAACTTGTTGTTTTCGTTCATCAAGCAGAAGATGATACACAAAATGACATTCGATTTAAACAGCTACAAGCCGAGCAATTTGATTCAGGGCTGCCATTCTCGCGCTATTAACTGCATGAAACTGGTGGCGTGTGACGACTCCCTTCTAATGCTCTCAGGCGGCGAAGACACCATGCTACGCATCATGGCAATACCAGCAGATGGTTCTGTAAGGGTTTTGGACTGCCTGAAGGTGCACTTGTCTAGCATCCGCGCCTTGCATCTACATCAACTAGGAAGAGACTACAAAGATCAATTGTTGGTAAGTGCAGGAGGCCGCGCCCAGATAATTTCCTGGCACCTGCAAATTTGGAGTGAGACACGCGTGACATGTACGGAGAGATACAATTTTTACGAGGCCTCAAGCCATGACGAGGGCGAAACAAGGATCATGGATTTGAGCACTGCGCATATAGACAATCACTTGGTGCTATTTGCTGGTTGTTCCACGGGTTGCGTCAAAGTTTTCGAAATATTAGACGATTTGACCTTGTTGTATCAGAAGGCCGTGGTGCATTCCAACTATTCCATAACGAAGCTTACCTGCATCACCCAGTACCAGTTACTGGCGTCAATGGCCACCGATGGAGCTCTGTCTTTTTGGCATATTTCTGAGGCCGTCCCTTCTGAGCCCTTGCAGTCTTATGCGCTGCATCAATCGGGCATTAACAGCTTCAGTTGTTCGGTGCAGAAGAACGAGCTAGTGGTTTTGACTGGCGGCGATGACAACTGCGTTACATTGTCTTTGTTTCTTATACGTCCGCTTGGGCGCAGTACAACCATCTGCAAAGTGCACCAATTTCAGAACAAATCCATTCATTGCGCTCAGATAACTGGAGCCCTCCTCAGCAAGCGCTATGCGATCACCAGCTCCATCGACCAACGAATTGTCTTGAGCAAATGGACGTGTTTGCATAACCAAGTGAGGATGATACAGACGTTCACTTACAACACGGCTGTCACCGATCTGCATGGCTTGGAGGGAACATTTGGCCAACGACTGTGCGCTTATGGGGACGGGTTTGAGATTTTAGATGTGAATGTGCCAATGCCTCAATCAACAGACGATGTTCTTGATGATGTCGATGCCAAGGATAACCAACATCGTCAAGCACCCTTATGATACATAATGGAGCTGGAATTGGTTTAATAAAGTTGCTTGCATTAGCTGTTGCACCGTGAATGGTTGGGTTTCAAACTCTTTCTTCTGCTTCCAAATTTTATTCACCTCGGTAGCTTCACCTTGAAGCTTGACCGATTCCTCTTGGATCTGTTGCAGTTGGTTCTGAAGCGTCTGTAAGTCTTGCATGAAGTTCTGATGTTTGCGCTGCAGCGTTTGAACAGAGCCAACGTCTCTGTTGAGCAGGAAGAGCTGCA
>NW_026017110.1:200737-204034 GCF_020466585.1 Dendroctonus ponderosae | reverse complement strand
CTACTGTTGTCTTCCATTTTGTCGCTCATCTGCATGAGCAGTGCAATCAAACTGGGGTTCTCCATTGCAGGGTCTTCCTTCTTTGATTTACTTCTTGCTTCCATCAAAATTCAACTTGGATTCTGATAAATCCCACTTCTGACACCAAATGTACCGTGGATGGCCCGGTTTCAAACTCTTTCTTCTGCTTCCAACTTTTATTCATCTCGGTATCACTTTAACTACGGAACAGGAACAAACTGACTTCTAAATTAACGTCAACTTCACAAACAATAACAAAAACACACGGAAAACTCGCACTGTCACTTTACTCCCTCTGACTGCGTTGCTGACATTTCTGCTAGAGCTGGTTCGTCGGAACTTTTGCTCTTTTGTGAGTGCCTTTAAAGGCTTATTTGAATTTAAATTTATTGTGCAATTGTTTTCGTTATGTAGAGTGATGAGTCTTAGTTTGTCTGTGCGTTGCGTGGTTACCATAAGTGTTTGTGTTTTTTCCGCGTTGATTTTAATTTTCCAGGTGTCTGTCCAGTCTGTGAGTTTGTCTAAGTGTCTTTGGAGTTTTGGTGGAATGTATTATTATATGTGTCTGGCTATTTTGGTATGTCGGCTATGTAGGTGTTTGTTTAAACGGACCCGGAATTTTCTGTCTTACTCCCTCTGTCTGGTTCTCGTCATCGCTTATATAGTTTCCTCCAGGTAACCTAGATGGTTCTCGAAATCTCCAGAACACGTGCGAAACTTCCCGCTTGTCAGTGTCATATTTGACAGTAAATGGGGCGCAAAGGGGGCTCTCATTTACTGAAATACCATCAATTTGGATCCCCCATTGCAAACGTGAGTACCCCAGGCCATTTCCATTACACAATGTGTAGTTTTTTAACTTGAAAAAATGACGAATAGCATTTCACACACTCCTTCTGGAGGCTGTAAATAAGCAAATTCTCCAAAAACCCTCTAACTAGAATGGAAACATCGCCTCAAATCGTTTAGTGTGAAATTGAAGAAGATTCTGATTAAGCAGCTGTTTTCTGAGGAATTGCAAAGTCATCTATTGGAATGAAACCACCCGCGTGCCTGCTGCAGGCTGACATAGACCCGGAACCGCCAGTTCTTCCGCAGCAGCAGTACCTCGCCGTTGGCTGGTACTTCTTGCGCACTCACTCAGTGTCTCACGGAATTCTGCGGGGTGCGGACAAGTTGGAGCGACGAGCACATGTGCGACGATGTGACCAAACTGCCCGAAATGTGTACCACCGCCGCTCCTGAGCTATTTATTGTTCTACTTGTAGCCACCCTCTCATTTTCGGTAAGTTCTTCGAATCGGAAAATCCAAGTTGTTGGTGCCATTGTTCGCTTTGAGTTCGACAAGTTAGAGTGGCAATTTGAAAAAATACACAATATAAATGGAATCTTCTACCTACTACTACTACTTAACATTTAGAGACCTTGTTTCTCGATTCTTCGAACCCAAAACTTATCGCCTGATGTAGGTATATTGGAGTGTTGAGTCTATTAACTACATTATTTCAATCACCAAATTGACGCGTGACTAGATAATGCATCCATTATCTTAATTAACCCCTAATGAAGCAGCGTCAAAACGAGAATGAAAAGACGATTAACTTTTATCGGAAATCGATATAATATTCGTGGTTGGTCCCGCCATATCAACAGAAATTGAAAAAAACCCAGCGAGAAACTCAGCTAAAAAAGTGACTGAGTTTTTCATTACTGTACTTGTATGTATGCGAGTATGAAGCACCCTTTGCCTCATAATCAAGCAACCAAAGGCTTTAATCATCTGACGTACAACTATCGTCTTCTACAATTTATCAAGATTGCCTGGGCCCTGCACATAAATAAGACACCGGTTGGGGGTATTTTTTACAATTTACCTACTTCAGCAATTGATCACTTATTGTATCCGAGTTACTTAGATACGTTCCATTCGTATTTTTGCCACAACATCAAGGCGTGAAAGGCAAAAAATTATTTAAATAATTAATGCATATTACCATTGAAACGTTTTAGAGGTGTGTACTCCAGATATAACTTACTCGTATGTGGAAAATGTCCGTTCTGCTATACCCAGTTAATTAGTTATTGGAATGGTTTGCAAGCAAGAATTGTCCAGTGTTTCAGTCTCAAATGGCAATGGTTAAATTTTTACTTTCTCAAAATAATCCGCAAAAATGACCTTCCTTTGTCTCACCTGCATCAGTTTTTTTCCATCTTGAAACGCTGTCGGTTTAGAGCTACAGGGTGTCAAAAATTGCTTTTGCAAGTGTGTTAAAACAACATCAAGTATCTACTTTTAATATGATGAGTAGATAAAAATCGAGCTTAAAGGGATTATTATGAATTCGGAGGTATTAAATGTTCATAAGCAGATAGTGGCTGCATTGCACGTATTGGGCAAACACCCGACATGCTCTTGATTTAGATCATAATTCATAGCTCGTTACACAGTCACCTTGCAAATGATTAAATACCAACTACTCTTGAACACCACCCTTCCTATGCAGATATTTCATTTAAATATTATATTGCGTAAATAATGCAATTGTAACATGTATTTTCACATGGCACAGTTGCTTTTCTAAACGATCATTCTCTTGAAATTTGCTCGACACTGAACTAGTGCTGTGTATCAGCTGAGTACAGATTCGTAGATTTACAGATATAATATATAGATATTTACGCCCTCGCTCGTTTCACCATTAATAATATCCGGTTAATTAAATAAACCCCCGAGCCAATCGCGTTGTTCCAATTGCCATTGAAAACTATGTGGTTTCATTATTTCATTAAAGCACTTAATGGGATCAGAGTCGTCCGCCCCTCTCCTCTTTCCGGCTTAGGCCCATTTTCATCAAGTGATCTTAAACCAGTTTAACGTCTGAAACTCAGTTTGACGCGCGAAACGGATTTCACCAGAACCTTAAACTTAGTTTGTGCTTAAACACGTTTAAAGAACTTCAAAAACGAACTGGCCGATTTTGGGCGTTTATAGCTTTAAACGCCGTTTAAAGACTTGATCTAACCTCACTGTGTAATGAATTGTTGTTGTTGTCGGTCGACCGAAAAATAATAAAATAGAAATGGCACGTAGGCCAGTTTATAACTTAATTGTCGAAGAAGTCTACGAATATTTTAATGTTGCTTATGTACTTTGTCTGTCCTGTCTGTAATTGTCGGTAATAATGGTTCCTTGATAAGATGATTTTGCGATGAGAATCGTAATATTTCTCACTTTTGCAACGATGCCAGTGTTTCCAGTTTCTTAAACTGCGTTTC
>NW_026017110.1:196062-199738 GCF_020466585.1 Dendroctonus ponderosae | reverse complement strand
CAGCCAACATCAGGTCGTTGAAACTGTGCGATTGTTAAACCCTGATGTGATATAGGTCACATATAGGTCATATAGGTTAAACCCTGATGTGATGTGACCTATAACTTGCCTCCTATTCCATTAGAATTTGCAATTTGGCTGCATACTGTCCTCACTACAGGACAGATATTGAAAATACGCAAACGAAATGCTGCCCTACCTCTACAATTTAGTACCAAAGTACCAAACAATGACGGATCCGGCAGAATTGCCTTTAGCTATTGGCAGTTCATCGTACGGCCTTGCTGTTGGAGCGAGTACGACCCGACACCAATTTCGAAGCCCCGGTAATGTTCATTTCCAAATTGCAACCGCTAAATTAAATAGCTCGATGGCGATCAGTGTCCACTAAAATACCTTAAAGTGTCTTCGTGCTTCTCGGTCGTAACAATTAAGCGTATATGCATTTTATTCGAATTCCTCGACTTCAGAACTGAAATGGCATTCTTCTTGGACGGCCTTGATTGCGGAAAAATGTTTTCAAGCACACCATTTAAACAATGACTTATTGAAGATTTTAAAATAATGCGCTGAAATTACGAATGCTTTTGCTTTAACGGTCGTTTCTTTGGAAATCCGCGAGCGTGTATCCATCCACTAGCCATAGCTAGAGAACTATCATTTTAGAGGAAAACATTTGTGGCACAGTTCTTTATACATACTTATAATAATTGGGAAAAATGTGATTTTTGCACATACCGTAGACGTTAAGAAAAACCTTTTTCCAAGATGGCCCATACAACGTTTTGTGCAACCGATAGATGAGCTTCTATGGCTCCTGAGTCATCAGGGGTACAAAAAATATGAAGAAAATACTCACGCTTAAAACTGAAACTTCCCCCTCTAACAAACCATATACGTGGCATATAATTTTTTGCTCTGCAATGGCCTTACCCTAAGTTAGGACATTTGAGATCCCATCAGCAAATTATTCATTGGTAAAGCCGACTAAAGACCAACCGTGTGGTTGCAAGTTTATGCAGGTTATTTTTTATTATTTACTACAAGTAGACACATAATTAGGTCTCTTCTGATCGGCACAACGTGGGATATGCTATAGGATGACATTAATTGTCGCTACTTGTTATTAAGTGATCAATTAAAAGCTAATTACTACTGCAAATTAGCACCAGTTAATAGATGTAAATATTAAATTGTAAAAATCCTTCGGATGGTGATACTCTCAAGATCACATTTTTTCGAAGAAAGATCAGCATGTTTATTATGACCTTAATTAGACGGATTTTATAAATCCCGCACTATGTTCGAATATATTACGAGGATTTATGGTTTACAGATGTTTGATACAATTAAAACATATAGGTACTGCAAATGCGAAACTTTTAGTAGACAGTTCAAAAGAATTAATGGTTTTCCAAGCCAGTTTTTCAATATTTTGTTAACATTTGGTTTAGTTCATTTTCCTTTTTGCTCAGCACACTTTGGTTCTATGAAAATAATTTGCAAGCAATACTTTTTATTCGAATGTAATTCTACAATATCCAGGACGGCTTACGAAGGACGAATATCACTCTGAATTATCTGACGAAAACGAAGAAACGAGAAGAATTAACACGCAAAACCTCAGTCAACCTGATTAAATATAATAATACTGGCGTCTGACCATTCATTATACTGATTCATTATGGTCAAAAACGACATCTAAGCGACCTTGCTACAGTTACATCGGCGCTGGATTAAAACTTGATTAAATTAATGTTTTTGCGACTTGGAAAACAACATATTTTATATGGTTCAACCAAATCTAGTGTACCTGTCTGTCTCATTGTTATCGCTCGTTAAAATTGTTAATTCAAGGTTGGTGACCAGTGTATCTACTGATATCTACATTGTAAATGTCTTTGATTATTATCTTTAAATATAACTCAAAAATTGTTTTCAACTATTCGAAACGTCTTATCGGATTGAAACTGTTTCTTTTTCAGATGACACTAATTGTCAGTGTCACCATCTCTCTGCCTCTCACTTAACAGCGAGGATCTTATATGACAGGAATGTCAGGAAAAATGAATGTCAAATTCATTGATTTCTGCGTTGTATATTCTAATTGCCAGTATGACAGTAAATCGTTTTAATGTTCAATTGAATGGCACGCAAAATAACGTCTTGAAAAGTAGTTTCTCGTCTCGTAATTAATTAATTAGTTTAGTCTCACGTTGCTTACATGACAAAATGTCAATTAAAAAAAAATACTCCATAACAAAACAATACTTACAGACCTTTCAATATGTTTCTCTTTGTTTAACAACTTGAAAACGCTGAGTAGAACTGAACAAAATAATATGTTAATCTAATCAAAATGAGAGTGAAATTTGAGTAGTCACAGTGCAGTTATAATTTAGCCGCCAGTGGGGTTTGGATTGTTGAACTCGCAAATGACTTATTAGCTTCTATGCCCGCTAAGCGCCCCAAACAAACCAGAACGAGCTACGAATTATTAGTACGTAAATTACTGTGATTTTATTGCACTTGTATGACCATAATATGGGAGTCGGTGTACCGAAGGAATTTTTGTCGGTCGGTACTGCGAATGACACGGGCTTGGATGCGGACTCTTTTTTTACATCTTGAGAGCGGTTTCTTATCGAGACAGGATTTGATGCTGGGGTTGTTAGAAACGATTTACTGCTTGTGGTGAGCATCTGAGCACAAGTAGGTACGTACCTACTTTGATTCTGAACCAGTTTTATTTTTGCTCGCAACCATGATATAAATTACGCSAGATGTTCCAAGTTGAGCTCAAGTGAAATTATCAATAWGACGGKTTTTAGGTGTTTAATTTATCTSCGCTTGAACCCGAGAAAATTGCATTAGATTAACTGATCTCCGATTTGGAGCTTTCGACTATGACTAATTATTAAATGAAGATGCAACTGAGCTSGATGGTTACACATGTTACGATGTGTTTTAATAGAAATCTGCATATCAATCCTTTGTAGAAACGAAACATTTTTTAAAAATAGACTGAAATAAAATAATTATAAAATAAATGTCCATGCACTTTCATATCGGGTAACCTTAAAGAATAACCTAGTCGGCCTAGTTATGAGTAGGTGTATAAGGTATACAGGGTCACAGTTTTGCATATTTCTGTTCGCGCATTTGATTGTTACCAAATTACAAAAAAATCAGATCATGCTGTAATACTTCGTTGTTTCTCAATCTACGCAAAACCATGATATAGAAATACAAATTGTGTACCAAAGGTGTACGTGGGTTTTTAAGTCCGATGTTCCCGGTGCGCTTGAACAGTTATGAAAATCCAAGCGAAATATAATTTTGCCTAAGTATCGTGTCTAACACAAGAAAACACGCAAATCTAAAACTTCTTGAAATCTAGACTTTTTTGAGAAAACTGCCAACATGTCCACTTTCTAGAAAGGCCATTTAGTTCTTTCTGGAATGATGTAGCAATGAGCGTTCTTGCTCATTTTGCCTCCGAGAAATGAGCAAAAACGGGACGGAAAACATGAAGTTTTGACATAATCTTGCACCTAAGTATCTGATATGCAAATAATAAATAAAAATAAAAAAATTAATAATTTTCCTATTTTCATAGACAACAAAAGACTGAATTTCTACTACATGATCCCCTCTGACTTGAAGGCTGGATCCG
>NW_026017110.1:192791-195063 GCF_020466585.1 Dendroctonus ponderosae | reverse complement strand
CGTAGATCATAATGTTCTGTTAGAATCGCTGAAAACTGTTTTCCAAAATTCGCAGCGGGTAGTGTACAGCATCGATTTCTGTGGAACCCAGTAGCTGTCAAAACTTTCACATTTTTACGAATAACTCGGAAATCGTAAATTTTTCAGGTAAAACGGTTGACACAAACTTAACTTAAATTTTGACGACAAATCTGAAAATGAATGAAAAAAGGGGCGGTCCCATTTAAAAAACCAAAGTTGGTAACTACCACACGTTTATGATACACCCCGTATATTGGAAAGTAATTTTAGAATGTGGACCTTTTAAACATGAAAAACTTTCGTTGGACGAATTTTCTTGTAAACTTCATATTTACTGAGATATCGCACTTTGACGCACTAATGAGCAACCCTGTATAATTAGTTGCTTCTTATCCCACATAGTTCTTTTCCGTCGACAGTCCGCCTAGTAAAACTGTATGTAATGGGAGAGGGCGATGGTACTGTTTCGATACGCGATCACTAGACACAATAAGGAAGGAGAACATAGAAGAAGACGTCCTTGCAATCATATACAAGGCGATCGAGAATCGAAGTACTTTTCATGGAGAATTTCAGGAGTCTTGTAACTAACCGAAACCAACAAACCACGCGAAAACGTATTTTTGATAGTGAATTTTGTCGTCATCGCTTGCAGCTGGGTATGTTCAATTTAAAATTTTGTTTCATTACTTACATTCCAGATGAAAAGCCTCTACGTCTAAGTCCTTGATCCTTTGGCGCCATTCAAGCAACTGGCCATAAAACAGTCTATCTGATTCAGATGTGTGGGTGCAAAAATAATATAAATCACTCACATTTAACCAGTAACACTGAATCGTTAAGTGTGCGTTGAAATGCCACCGCAGATGTTGAGATCAAATCAGACCAAGCTGAAAAAATCGTCAAAATTTAGTTCATCCTACATAGCAAAATGATATTCCCAGAATATACCTGGAACATTCATGTGATGTACATGCATATTCTTGGGACATACATGAGTTCCATTATGAACATTCCATGAATGTCCCAGGAATCTGTCCGAGTTAATACACTGAATGTTCATGGTATGTTCTGGGAATGTACATGGTATGTTCAGTGATTGTATATGGTATGTTCAGGGAATATACATACATATATGTAACGAAAGAAAAACGATCCTTTAGTTTATTCACATATTTAAGTATTTACTGATGTAATTTTTCAACAACAAGAGTAAATGGATAATAAATAAATTAAAATATAACTTATAACTACGGACAAAAAATCTAAATTAACATTTTTAGCATTTTTGCCGTTATCGCAATGATGTGTGACTGTGAGATAAAACGCAAATCTTTATCTAAAAAACTGCACTTATTATTTTATATTCCTTACATGTTCCCGCTCTGTGGCTTTTGCCCTTTCAATTTTATTCTCGATCAATTAAGTGTTTTGCAATATGCTCTTAACAAAAATTCTAGAGGCAATTACAAATTTTAATATTGGTCACAACAACAAAATACAGTTAATAATTTTACATTGATAGAAGAGTATTTTCGTTCATCCACAGATTATTCTATTGTGTAGAAATACAGTTAGATATAGCAAGTTGCATTGATACATTACTTTCATTTTACTTTTGTTGCTTTCCTTCGATCCAAGAAACAAACATGCTTATCGCAAAATAGAAATCAACCAAAATCAAACTGGTAAAAATAAAAAAATACGGATAACAGTTTTACATTAATAGAAGAATAATTAGGTTCAGACAACCTTACTTGTCTCTTATGCGAACATTTTTCGTGTGTGGTTTTCTCACTGGATCTGGAGAGATCCCAGCGGTATCACCTGTATGTTTAGAACAAGAAATAATAAAATATCAAATGTATTTAATTTAAACACCAACATACCTTTACATTTTTGCGGGGTTTTAAATAAAGACAAGCAGCAGTTGTCTTCTGTCTCCAATGTCAATCATGGAAAAGTGCTGAATTGTCACACCCCGGATATGACATCACTGATAAACCGATATTGACAAAATCTAAATTTTGTCTTGCTTAGAAAGACAGTTTTCTAGTAACTAATAAATCTACAATCATATAGGTAATTTAAAAAATCAAGATTTGTGTAATAGCACACGATAATTTGTTTATGCCAATAACCAATAAATTATAAGCTTTGCAGCTTTTCAGAAATTCTGAGAGCTTTGGCATTACCGCCAAGCAGCACTGCGTGAAAGATGATTCTCATTGGTCCGCTCTCATTGTCACTC
>NW_026017110.1:187926-191792 GCF_020466585.1 Dendroctonus ponderosae | reverse complement strand
TTAGGAATGTTCAACCATGTATATTCGCAGGATATTCCCGCAATGTTCTGTATATTTTTTGAACATTCTGGGATATTCATTCACATTCATAAAGAGAATTATTTGCTTTAACTTTAGTGGCACGAGTGTATTCCCACGTGTCAGACTTGACCCAGAACGTACTCTGTACTCTTGTAAAAGGCCCGAACCTTCCACAACAATGAATATCTACTATGACTACTCTATGCTATATTAAACATAACATGCTTCAAAGCGTGTTCATTCATTTTTAACCAACTCAATAAAATTACCTTAAGCTAATGCTGGTAAATCAGTGTTAAATTTTACATCATACATCTGTAGGTGAGCAGTCAAACGACTTTTTTCCTTGCTGGACAAATAATGTAGGTATATTGTTTATTAATTTTGTAGTTGCTGATTAATGCAGCTCTTTTGTTTTACTAGGTCGGTTTCTAAAAGTCATACTATTATTTAAAGAATTATAATGAACTTGACATTAGGAATAAGTTTGACTTGGTTTCGGTTTAGATGTATAGAATACTGACTACCTACTTGATATTTTCAATTTAAAGATTAATTCTTGGACGGTTTTGGTCTCAAATTAAGAGTTTTTTCTTTTATAGATTATGTACGGGGCTGCCGATGGCCTGCCAATAAGAAGGCGGGTTCGCGGAGCCAGCGACTATGAAGACATTCTGGCAGGAAACGACTTTCTTTCCGTATTTCTGGAATCAACGCTACACCGACTAAAAAAAGAGACCACCACTGAGGACTTGTTTGCGTTCACCGAAGACACCATCAGTACAGAGTCGTACACTAGAGAAACCAGAGATGCTACCAACTATTTCAATGAATTGCCCGAGTCGACCGAAAGCAGCAAGACTATTGACGATGGTGTCATTATAGCTGTTCACGTGTCTTCGTCTGTGGATAGTCAAAAGAACCGATTGGAAAGCTTTTCTCGCAGCGAGTCGACAACTAGTGTCTTGGATCGGAACGTTTTAGCTGCAGAGGAAGGACGCAGCATATTAGCCAACGCGGGCAAAAGCGAACTGACTGTGGAGGAACCGACGAGTATAACGAAGGAGGTTCAACACCTTCCTTACCATTATTCAACGGGTAATAAAGGCAATTCGCCCGGGCCTTTCCATCACAGCTTAGTTTACCACGACAGCCCTAGCGAGCCTGGACGAGCAAGATCGGTTTCATACAGCAGTATCATCCAGAATATCCAACCATCCAACGAGAAGCCGCCCGATGCTCTTGAAAGGATTCAGCGAAATTATGAAACTGGCACCGCTAATGACTTTAACGCATTTGAAAAAAATAAAGACGAAAATGCAACTCCTAACGCGTTTACAACGACGACGATCGCTACTAGCAGCGAACCGACTAGTCTCTCAGCCACCACGACTATCAAAAGCTGGTCTAAACCCTATTCGGATCCTCGCAGGAAAGTGTATGCCCGGCAGGAGCAAAATTATGAAGTGGACGAGGCAGTCAGTGTGGTAACTAATGGCCGAACGCATGGGGTTCAGAACACTCAAAAGCCTAAGGACGACATCAAGGACAAAGATCAGAAAGTTGGATACGTGGTAGAAGGGCGTGACTACCGCAAGTACCGGGTAGAAGAACGGACTTCGGACGGTTTTATTGTAGGCGAATATGGAGTGGTCAGTCACAATGACGGGTCACTAAGAGGAGTGAGATATACGGCTGATGGAACGATTAATCCTCGCTTGATTTATGACGCTTTAATGAAGTTTTTAGCTTTGTGACCGCATAATCCTTGTACTGATTACCATTAGTTCCTGTCGAAATCTGTCGTGGCATAATGTGTACATACAGTACCACAATCAATTTTTTAACTTAAGTCTGAAGCACGTAAAGTATCTGACAAACAATTGATTCACTAATGTGTCATATAACAGTAAGCTGTTTTCTTTTGGCGTTGAGACAATTTTATTCAATATAAGTTTGTTTCCGCTAAAAGGAAATAAATAGAAGTGCAATGACTAATTCAAACCGATAGAACCTATTTGATTGTAGAAAATAACCCTTTTCCAAGCTATATTGTGCATTGTTTGATTTAGTCTGACACTTTGATTGTATAGAATCTCTACGGAACTAATCTCTTTTGACTATTAATTTGCTCATTATTCAATAAGATTGTAAAAATATATTTTAAGCTATACTCTTAAGAAAATCTATTTAATAAAGCAATTCAAAAAGTACTAGTACCTCCTGTGTACCCACCTATAATTACATACCAACTTATTATGAAATTTTAAGTCAATTTTTAGCATACATTATTTCCAATCATTGAACATTTTCTTCATCAACGTTATCTATCCAATATCAAACTGAGAATGTTTGTTTGAAGGTGGCAGTAATCTGAAGAACTTTAATTAGCTGCGTCCTTGCTGGGCTTAAAATGCATGTTCAATAAAAGACCATTAATCAGCTGGATGATTAAAATATAAAAACGCAATTTATTAAAGGATCCGCATATTGTCACAATGGCTTAGCATAATTGCGTTTCGCTTGTATAGAAGCAGAAATGTGTGCTTTTTTGTAACCGAAAATAAAACAAACAGTAAAGTTTCATGGCTCTTCCGCTGGATTAGTATTATGGTGTGTTTACACATGCATGGAACCTAATGGCACGCCAGTTTAATTTTCATATTGATTTAATGGTGGAATACTGGCCATCCATCCATTAATTTTTAAAGAATCCATATGCCTTTCTCGTTGATTTCTGCTGGCATAAGTAAAAAACTATGTATATCCCATAAGCAGGGATCAGATACATAGTATATAGCATTCCAGAAATTTTATTGCCAGAAAAATGCAGGGGAAAACTCTACTGGAAACTAGCGAACGAACTTGCAAGTACTTGTCTTGTCCATTATTGTCAGCTCCATCACTTGTCTCTGCATCAGCTTCTTTTGTTGCACTTGCTGATGTTCCAACAGCCTTATTGGCGTCACTAAATCCATGCATGTGTAAACTCGCCATTAAGTCAAGAAAAATCTCTGTTGCTTCTTGTCGGTTTTTAAAGATATATTAATGTTTTTAGTTTTTTTAAACCCACGTATATCCATAATTGTGAAAACTGCTAAACTGCGGTGGCATTTTTGCTCAAAAAAATTATTTTATTGGATTAGAGATAGCCCAAAAAAAACTTTTATTACGATTGAAGTTGTTGTGAACAAGCCCAAACGATTCTTAGAAATTTATCATTCACCAATGGGACAAGAGATCACCCGACTATGTCGTCTTGAAACTCTATTGAATACAAATATTTTGAATCACTTCTCTCGAGTCACATTTTATCTGGCCAAAATTTGGATCGACGTTACAAGATGCGAAGTTAATTTTCATTACTTACGAATTTCATCGTCTGGTTCATAATAATTTTCTTTTCTTACAAATCCCCCACGCTTAAAGCAATTTGCAATCGCTTTTCGGCTAACTTTTTGTCAAGCTCTATGAATGAAATTGACTGCATCTAAGAGATTTATAGAAAATGTTTCATTTTTATCGATCGCCTCCAACGTTTTCATAAGAAGAGTTTTTCACCGGCAGACTCTCCAACAAGTTTTCTGCTACTGATATTATGCCTCTTCTTCATACACTCTTCCCAACTTTTAGAACAAGCAAACTCTTTGTTTCTGATTTTACTCCCCATTTCACTAGCATTTTCATGCAAAACACTATCACTTATGGGAACGTTTTCTTGTCTTTTTTGAGTAAACCACTTAATAAGTTCCTTGTCAACCTTTTCATGTGCAGATAATTTTAACTTTCTACATCTAACATTTGTTTTGTCATACGCTGATAAAATGTTTTCTCTGTTTTTCCAT
>NW_026017110.1:184457-186927 GCF_020466585.1 Dendroctonus ponderosae | reverse complement strand
CTTTGCGTTTTTGTGTTTCCATTCTAAAACGATTTACATTCTTCCATTCTATAACTCTCACTAACATAAACAACTCCGCACGATTCGTCTTGCTGAGCGTGGAAGTTCGTTATAAACGGAAAGTGAATATACAACTAACCTAAAAAGTGATCGTTATATCCGGAAGTTCGTTATAACCAATAAAAAAATACGTTGGTCTTTATAGACGACGTTTCAATTAAAGGAAACTTTACTAAAGGAACTTTACTGTATTTTTAAATATGTCAATTTTGACATTGATTAAAAAGTTGACAGCAGCCTAGAATTATAAATTAAAACGTCATACGTTTATAAACAAATATTCAATATCAGGAATACTTTCCCGAAAAGTTTTAGTGTTGTTTGCAGCCAAAATGTTGGACTTTTAAAACCATCAGACTCACTTTTCCGTCGGGTAAGTACTTTGCAATAAGTTACAATGTTTATATTACGATGAATGATGACAGAACTGTGCGTTTGGTTCACAATGCGTAAAATTGAACTTATTTAGACGGACGGTAGTGTGTTTTATACTACTTTTAGTAGTGATCGTAGGTAAATCAATTTTTGTGAGTCTAAATAGAATAAAACACTGTGATTCATTATAATATACCTTCGATAGCTCAGTTGGTAGAGCGGTGGACTGTAGTTGGCAACTGAAATAGATATCCATAGGTCGCTGGTTCAAATCCGGCTCGAAGGAACTTTTTGGAAAAGTTTTGCAATTTATTTTAATCAATTCGATAGACGTTGGCAATTCAAAGTCAGAATAGCATTCGGCTATGCATTTAGGAACAATTTGAATGTGAAGTTGAATATATATTTTCTTACAAAATTTCATATAAGGTGAATTATGATGAACGTTAGATGATAAAATAATCACAATTAAAACAGGGCAAAACGTTAAATGCTGTCGAAGTAAAATCAAATAAACCTTGGAAGTATCTGTGGATGATTTTTTTGTGTGACCTCTCCCCCCCCCATTCAATTATCTATCCAACGATGCCAAAACGACTTCTGTGGCTCGAATGGTTCTTGAGAAACTTCGAAAAAAGCAGCGTCATGTTCAAGTGGATTTTGCAACTCAAAAAAAACACGCAAATCTGAAACTTCTTGAATTCAAGCTTTTTTGAGAAAACCTGGCAACATTTCCCCATCCATGGTTCACTTTCTAAAAAGGCCATTTACTTCTCTCTAGAATGATGTACAAATGAGCGTTTTTGCTCATTTTGCCTACGAGAAATGAGCAAAAGCTGGACGAAAAAAATGGAATTTTGGCATAATCTTGCACCTAAGTGTCTGATATTCAAATTTCGATGATGAATAGCTCTTCATGTCGCAATATCTACGTTGTTTCTACTAAGAATTCACTCATAATAGTTGAACAATCAATTGGTGTGGTGTTAGTAGATGCAGATAGACTTAAAGTAGTTTTTCACATTCATACTCATCTACTTAGATGGAGTTGGAGTAAGTGTTTGCGTATGAGTATTTCTGTTTAATAATGCTGAAAAATCATCATCAAATTCATGTCAAATCAATCGACTGCCTCCCAAATAACATAAACGAGCGTAGTAAAGGCAGTGAATCGGCAATTTGTCACACCACCGGGTCTTCGGTACTTAACAGTCGAGTAAACATTTCCATTGAGCGTTTGGAAAGTTCTTATTCTCCCGAAACGGGCGTTTACAAATTTGATGTCAAACAAATCGTTCCCATTATTATACCTGCTGATGCTAGCCGACTATTCAAGATATGTATTATTGTTGTGGCTGCGGTCTGAAGAACGTTTCCGGTGTTGAAAGGTGCCTTACTACTCTCAATGAGTTGACTAGGACTATACTGTTGAAATTCGCTATAAGCATGTAAGAATGGCTAGGCAAATATTTAAATTCAATCTTATACACGGCATTGAAAAATTGTTTTTGTAAGCATTATGGATCCAGTCCAATATGATAAGTGGAAATGTCGAAATTTGAATATCAGACATTGAGGTAAGTACAAGATTTTGCAAAAAACTTTGGGTTTTCCTCATTTCTCGGAAGCAAAATGAGCAAGAACGCCCATTTTTACATCATTCCGGAGAGAACTAAATGGTCGTTTTAGACAGTGAACCATCCATAAAGAAATGGCAGTTTTCTTAAAGAAGTCTAGATTTCAAGAAGTTTTAGATTTGCGTGTTTTTTTTGAATTGCAAAATCCACTCAAACATGACGCTGCATTTTTCGAAGTTTAATTTGGGCCACATGATTCGTTTCGGCATCGTTGGATAGAGAATTAAAAAGTCGATTCAGTCATCACAACACGAGTGAGGCAATTCGAGTGGTTTTGACCTAGAAAGCGAAATTTGAATACCATACAGGGTTGCTCATTAGTGCGTCAAAGTGCGATATCTCAGTAAATATGAACTTTACAAGAAAATACGTCCTACGAAAGTTTTTCATGTTTAAAA
>NW_026017110.1:184202-184394 GCF_020466585.1 Dendroctonus ponderosae | reverse complement strand
TACCAACTTTGGTTTTTTAAATGGAACCGCCCCTTTTTTCATTCATTTTCAGATTTGTCGTCAAAATTTAAGTTAAGTTTGTGTCAAACGTTTTACATGAAAAATTTACGATTTCCGAGTTATTCGTAAAAATGTGAAAGTTTTGACAGCTACTGGGTTCCACAGAAATCGATGCTGTACACTACCCGCTGC
>NW_026017110.1:172232-183203 GCF_020466585.1 Dendroctonus ponderosae | reverse complement strand
GTTTATGATGCACCCTGTATATTGGAAAGTAATTTTAGAATGTGGACCTTTTAAACGTGAAAAGCTTTCGTTGGACGAATTTTCTTGTAAACTTCATATTTACTGAGATATCGCACTTTGACGCACTAATGAGCAACCCTGTATATTGACTTACGTCGTCATCGTATGAGAAATTGCCGATCGGGCAGCATTCATTTGAATCTAATCCTTACAAGCTCCGCCCAGGATGTAGCTTCGAAACTTCATGAAAATCTTCCTTTGCTCTTAACATGGAACAATAAAAACCTTTTCAAATCAACCTAAAGCACTGGATCTTCTTTGTGCGATGCTTCGTTCAACCGTCATCCATAGGGGCAGGTCTATCACCTGATATCTCCATCCGAATTCGCCTTTTAATGGGCGCGAACGTCTTAACTTGCCGTTAAAGTGAACTTTATTATACGTTATTTGATATTCCATGCATTGAAGAAAACTTCACGGTCTTTTATTCGTCAAGACGCTATTCTTTGCCTTATTGTCGTTTGACATTCAAGAAGCGATTTCCGCTCCAACAGGTAATGGTAATTGTGAGAAGTTTCATAGACCGATGGTGTCGCTCTTCACTTCGCTTGATGTGATCAGACCTAACCAGCTTTTTTAACTCAGTTAAACCGGCCAGTTTGATCCTGTATATTTAGTGTCGAGGATTGTACACTTATCTAATAGTGCCAGCAAACATAGTTATATTCCGCATATTAAAATGGTAAACAATAAAACATGTGCATCTGATTTTCCTAGCAAACAAACAATGTTCACTTGGAAGCAAATTGATCTTCATGAACGTTGGCGGTCTCACATTTAATTTTACGTTTTATGATCTGTTTTAATGTTAGCTAGTACTATTAGTGCCTCGTTAACAAACAAACAGCTCTGACTGTTTACACGCCACTGAACTTAGCTAGAAAGGAACACCTGGACGAGGATGCGCGATTTCTCTTCAAAGAACTGACCTAACTCTAGTTATCCCTATTAGCTGGATGGACGATTTCGTATAAAAGGACGATTGCCGACTTTGGAACGTACGCAAAGGGACCGTCCATTGATGCACGCTATGCCTTCTACTAAAGGACCCTAATTATGTCGGTTTTTCCAACATAATTAACTAGATTTAGGTTTGAAGATCGCATTACGTATAAGTCTGATATCGCTCATTTTAACCATGCGTTAAAAATATTGTATTATACAGCTGAGCTTGGTCAAATTATTAGTTTAATTTTATCTTAATTTATTAATAAACCGTTGGCATTTTCAATAACATAACTCAGTTATCGGCTGTGATAACTGCGAAAAATATAAAAATGAGAACAAAACCAGATACACCTATCTTTTAAGTTCCATTTAAGGGGCACAATACCGTCACTGCAAACAAAACGAGTCTTTCGAAAATGTCAAAAGCTTACATGCCGATGGTTCCTCCAGATGGGTTCATCGTGGGACAATCCGACGAATCACATTCACGCACATTCAGGATGCTGGTAGTCAAGATCTTATCGTCGTTGTTTGATGTTTCTAAGTGTGTTGATGATGTAGTTTGAATTTAATATGTTCAGGTGGGTTGTCCTTTTGTTGGTGGAGGTGTTCAGATCCAATGAGATCATATTTAAAAAATTACTCGTTGGATTGTCCAAGTGGCACATGCACAGTGGTTACATTGCCAGAAAATGCCTAAAATGTGATGTAAAATTTGCACATTTAGGCCAGGAGGGTTACAGATTGGCATAGCTCTAACGTGATGTAACTTAAATTCGCCCAACAGAAAAGTGTCAACAATCGCATATAACTCGATGGGGTTGGGATATTTTGTCTTTGTCAAATAAATAATTTTAAATCACCTTGTTCTATACCTACTTCTTTGCACTTTCGAGCACTTTGCAGCGAAGATTTCCGAAAAAAAAACGCGATTTTTACATTTTTTCCACTTTTTTACATTTATTAACCTATGCCTTAATTATTCTCAAATTAACTACTTAAAGTCGCTTCCTTTTGCTTGACATCTTGCTCGTCTAAAACGTCAAATGCCTAAATAAATGTATTCCCTACACGTTGGCAATCATAATACGCAATTTGCAAATATACTTCATTATTCTATCAGTCTATGAATAATCAAGTAATCTTTGAAGATTACATATGAAAGCGTCGAATTTCTTCTGCCTTGATGTTCGCACAAGGCAACTCCCCTATGTGTATTCTTATTTTTTAATCATGATATAATGGGTCTACTCGACTGCTATGCATGGTTTAACAGCAATTTTTTTCATATGAAAATGTCAATGTGGATAAAGCTTCGTTCGTGGCAACATCTACGTTGACTCTTTTAAATGTCACTAATGTTGATGGACTGTGTCAGATTAACAATTTTGACATTTCACAACATTGTCAGATTCTGAACTCTTCTTTAACCACATGCTAGTTATTAAACATATTTATTTCTAGAGAAGACCATCCATTTCCATTAGTATACAGGGTGATTCAAAATTGGCGTCATTCCTTTTAAGGGGTGATGGAGGCTCACTTGGGGACTACGAGAAAAATTTAGAAATTTTTTTTTTCGAAAATTTCTAGAAGATATTAACAGTTGAAGATCGAATTTCAACTTTGCTATTAAGCATTATTTTGAAATTGCTCCATGTTTAATTGGTAGCATATTGGAATATTTAAGCATTCAAAAAGAAAAATTACGATCTTTGCTTCAAATTACGAAACTTTTCGATATTGAAAAAGTTATGTTCTACAATTCTTTGATGAAAAGGCACAGCGGTAATGATGTTTTTTGCCATTAACAGATAGTTACAGGCCTTGTCAATAATAACAATAATTTGTCAAACTGTGACTTACTTTGAATTTTCTTTCACGAAATTGCGGATATGCGATTAGTTCGTTACCTTGAAAAACATTGCTGCCGTATTTCCGATATAGTTTTTTCCAAATTTCTCAGTTTTTAATAACAATTAATTTCTTTTACTAGTTTTTCTGTACTCCTATAACACCGCCAGACAACACCCCCAGAGGAATGACGCCAATTTTGAATCACCCTGTATAGCTACCTGGGTACTCATGCTGAGCCCTCTTTAATAAAGGGCCAATCATATAAATTATTAAAATTTGCCCCACTTGTAAATCTCATTCACGCATAACTAGAATAGTTGGAGTAGAAGTTATTTAATTTAATCGCGTACGGTGTAGTTCATTATTAAAAATGGAACTTATCAACCATCAACTCTCTCGCAGGAAGTTAAAAATCAATTTTTTGTAAACTTTAGAGTTTTGGTGTTTTGTTTTGTAGGTTTTGGAATAACGGTGGAAACTTGAAACGTCTTGTACTTTCAACATTCAACAATTTAAATGTTATTCTTACAGTAAATTACATGAGGGACTTTTTGATGTTAATTGTTAGAAAATGTTCCCACATTTCACAGGCGACAACAGGAAAAGGCAAATTTTCGTCCCCATGTATAATCTGCTCGTTGAAATTGCATCAGTTAATCAGTAGTGCTATCATGGACCAAATAGGTGCCCAAAACTCCCACGAACAGGGGTTGGAAAACAATATCGGATGGTGATGTATTACCATATGTTAGCGCGATATAATTAGGGCGAAGAATTAGGGTTGACGCAAAGTACTTTGTACGATTTACAACTGCAATAGACAATAGACAAAAGAAGCACAGTTCATTACTGTCTTACTACAACTCGTTGTAAAATTATGCAATAACAGTTCTGTTTGAGGTTAGTCTTCAAATCTGACTGGAATCTGACTTCAGGTTCCACTTAAGTGGCACTTCATCTTCCCCTTAAATAATTTGCCTGTTAAGGTTCGCCTTAACGCTAGGTGACARTGGTGCAAACGAATTCTGTCACTTAACTGTCACTCGTATGTTAAGGTGAGCCTTAATGCTAGGTGACAGTGATGCAAACGAATTCTGTCACTTAACTGTCACTCGTATGTTAAGGTGAGCCTTAACGCTAGGTGACAGTGGTGCAAACGAATTCTGTCACTTAACTGTCACTCTTATGTTAAGGTGAGCCTTAGTGGTGCAAATGGCCGTTAAAGAATAATTGAAAGTTGCAGAAAAGTCTTGATCTAATGTTTGTGTGGAAGCCAAGTTAAAATATGCTTTTCCCCATTGATTAAATTATCTAATTAAAATGAACCTGAAAGATTATTAAATATTTTGCTATCGAACTATTCACGTGCATGTGTTGCTCCGTGGCCCAGCAGGTTTCCCACGCTACTCAGCAGTCATCAGTTACTACTCTGCAGGAATGACGTGGTGATTGCCACCCCAAAGTGAAAACAATTTATTATTTGTGATTCGGGGGCTAATCAGGATAAATATCGGTAACTACTGATCAGACCAGATGACGCTTCCCGGTCTTTTCCTGTATGTAAAGGGATGATAGCTGCAAATGCGGTGCTGTCCCATATGGGCCGCTGGTGCTTGGGAACTTATATTACTTTAATAAGTATCTGATGGGCTACTTTACGCGAATGATGTCGTTTGGTTAAATGAACGATATTATTTCGCCTATTTTAAGATATCTAAATCCCTGTCGATCAACATACATATAAGGATATTTTTCTATTTATATTCCAGTATTCCATTCAACAATTGGCGTACTGCAGCAAATCCAACCTATTGTTATATTAATTCCCGTCTATCTGGCATTGCCGTGTTATCAATACCACTTGAAAGACTGATTGAATTTGTATTTCGGCCACTTAACGCTAGTCCATTAGTCAACAAGATAAAGAAAGTCAGTTTGGTGAAGTGTGCTTTTCCTCTTTAATGTAAAGGGTTTGCTGGAATTTTAAAATCAACAAAATCCGGTTGATCGGTCAGACCGAGTCAGTTATAATTAGCATTTTCCCAGAAAGAGAGTGAAGATGATCAAATACGTAAAACTACATCGTCAGCGTTATGTTTTCCGTCCATTCAAGTGCGCTTGATGTAACTTAATTGATAGCTTAGTTATTCATTCATTATTCTCATCGACCTTTAAACTCTAGCTAATGCAGCCAAAAACTGCAGTAGAAAATAGTTAGCTTTACTTTGGATAAATTGTGGTCTAAAGATAGAAATTAAACTTTATAAGTTTTACAAATCTCTCAGTATGGGGTTTTGAATTGTGAATGATTCTACGTCAAGTCATAATTGAAAAAAAGGGAAAAATTTGTAGTTTGACGTCACATACTAATTAGTTAAGCACGCTATAGAATAATTTGGTACTCTTATTAATGAAAGTACGATTTACAAAGTGATACTTATCTAACGGGTTATCATAATTGGGACTTCATTGTTGACTACTCTCGAGGTCAAGAGATTCTGAGAGAGAGTCGATTTAGAGACACAAATAGAACAAAAAGATAATTAAGGACAAATCAATTGTGACTAAATCGGTAAAATATTGGCCAAAAGCGGTAAAATGTTCGGTTTCCAGGCTATCAACTCATATTTTAAAGCTAGTGATGAGACTGGCCTTGGTCCTGATCTTGCAAAAAAAACAAGACCTTTTTTGCGATAATTATGATATTCACGGACAGAAAATTGTTTTCCAAAACAATTTTGTTCGAAATACTTCTTAATTAATTGTTCTTGTGAACTGGCTTTATACAGGCATTCACAACCTTATGGACACTGAGCAGGGACGTGTAGAGGCGTTCAAAGCAAATTGAGCTTCCATTCAAGTTTTTTTCCATTCAAGTTAGCGAGAATTTTTTATCTCTTGTAGTTTTTTGTATTTGCCTTCGTTTTCGAGTTATTTGCACCAACATACGTCCATGTAGGGTTTCTGGGTGATTTTCTATGAATTTTCTTATAATTTTTGTTGTGTCCTTTTGTTCACATTTTTCGTGAACGCTTGAAGTGCAAGTTGAAATTAAAATATGGATGGCTGACGTGTTAACTTTAAAGTTGATTTTTTTACTTTAATCTTAAGTTTAAATTATTTGATTTTAATTTAATAAATTAAAGATGCTGTTCAAAAAGCGAAAGCTTTGAACAAGTGGGACAACTTTAGATTCTACTATTAATACGGAAGTCAAAAAGGAAACAGCCTGCTATTTTTTTTTGGTTTGCAGTAGCATCTGATATCTATCGCTTTTGTTGACCATCAGGTAAAATTTTATTGATTAATTTCAAACTCGCATTTTTAAAAACACTGTTTCAAATTTAATACAATATTCTTTCTAATTCTAACCTAATCGTAGACTATCTATAACTTAGATTAAACGGACTTGACCATAGGCTGTCTTTAATTGAATTACTTTTACACTTAAATCATGCTGATCATAGCAGAAACGATACTACGTCTTATTTTAATCGTTTAGTCGGCGTAAGTGGCCATATAATTGTAATTAATACGGAAAACCTAAAATTCGGCCCGATTTAAATACATACTCTATACGAAGAGACATGATTATGCATATTAGCCAGCGGTGAATTAAAACGTTTATTTTTATTAAGACCTTATCAGCAAAGTTGTAAGAGGGGGTTTAGCGTGATAGAAATCACTGCCATCAACAGTGAGTTGGAAGCCCCTCGCTGCCCCGTGTATATACTTCTTAACCAGTGCCGTACTCACATATAGTTGAACTTGCGAAGATGATTTTTATGCAATTGTGGCTAGGAAAACTGTATTTCTTACAAAATAGTTTTCAGATCAGATAAATTGAAAGAATTCGCATTAAATATTGACGCAAAAATTAATCTCCCTCCACACTTGATTAATTGTCAATTACTATTCAAAGAACAAATGATGATTTGGGTCAACGCAGTTATTGTTGCAAAGTTATTGAAAAAAATTAAAAAATCTGTATTAAACGAGTGAGTAGTTCGATAACCGTTTCAATTTTTCTGCTAATAAGCATCCTAAATTTTCAAACTGTTACACCACTGATATTCAAACTTGGACAATGGTAGAACTGATCCCAATAAAGAGACCAAATGTCAGTAAAGCCAAAGCAGGGGCTAATCTGTTCATTGTTGGGAGATCATCGGCGGTGTACAACCATTGTTTGTGCGGTTTACAGCCGGCAAATTCTTAGATGGCATCTCTATCTGTTTTCCGTTTTGGAGTTTTGGAAGCCAATAGCTGAAAGTTAGTTTCATGATTCTGGGAACCGGCATCACAAAGCCAAAAGGTGTCCCGTTATGATATTTCTTACAATCATTAAGCAGGCTTCTCTGGACAAACTTAAAATTTAAGTAGACATTTACTCTTAAGTGCATTAAAAATTTGATGTGAATTTTTGTTTTCATTGACTATACGTGGTACTAGATAGGTATATGAATTCGTTTGATCGATTGGTCTGAAATAAGCAGTCTCATTTCCTGCGGGCCTTGGATAGAAACTGTTCTTATTTTCATCGAAACATTTTTAATAGATCGGTCATAAAACTTAAACCAGCAAGTCCGTATTTGATCCCAGATGTGTTTCGGAATTCCCTCTAGAATAATGATGACTTGTCTTAAATTTTYTTTCRWTYSWMGTTCATTCAWCRCAAYKTCTYTYGWTCTCGAACTGTTTCTGAGACWTMGTCAATGTATGGCCCAAAGCAGACTGTTGAAATGCAGCAAACTAAAAGCTGAACACRATCTCCATAAAGAAATATACCTGCTGCTTTCCTCACTGCTTCTGTTYTCAAAATATATGGATACTGTTTTACAGTTAAAACTTGAAGTAATTAAAKTTGGCACAATTTTTTTCCTTTACAATGTTTGTCTTGACGGTATAAAACCTCCAGGGATTATCAATATATTTTATGATAATCTACGATGATAATAATAAGCGACTGAAAATACGTTTAATTGGTGAAACTATTTATTGCAACTTGTAACCAGAAAAGCCGTGACTCGGCTTAGCTGTTATTAACTTTATGGCATCTTTATGGTGGCAGTTAACCAAGGATGTACGCAATAAACATTTTTGCACCGATATGGAATTCGAAATTATATGTCGAAGACCATGTCAATAAAAAACTGATATCAGGGGATTTAAATGTGCAATATGTGTTAGTTAGGTAATTATGCCGTCGATTTCGATAGATATCTACTCTGAATTTGCAACATTCCAGACAAATTATGGTTGATAGTAAAAGCAGATGTCTATCTTTTGACAACTATTTTACAGAAATTCACCATTTGGCACGGATAGGGGTAAATATTCACCTACTTATTGCCTCTAAACACCGCAAGAACAGATCAGACTCTTCAATTTTTACGCTATCTCTGATTGACTCCAGTAACTCCCATTTAGTTAACGCGATTTATAGGACAACATGGTTTTAGAAATTATTTAAGTTTTCTGACATAGACATACATAATATGTACCGCTTGCCATGGCAACTGCTGTCAAATGTCACACTGACAGAAGGTGGAGAACTGAATTTCTTACATTTCATAAATTTAAACCATGACGCTAAAGCGTCAAATAAAAATCCGCGCCGTCGGCCTGGCGTAAACGGGTGTAGACAATCCAGCCGGACATTTTTGCATTAAACGGACCTCTGGACGAGTCAATAATGAAGGGATTTTGAAAATTTTTACTCCAGATTGTGGCCAGGAAATCGGGTTATCCGGTCACGAAACCTCATTAACCTAGGATAATTTTGAGGTACCTCAATTGAAGGCCAAAGTCAAAATTTTGTCTTTTTCCCAAAAGAGTGTATGTAAACTAAATTGACGATCGAAAAATCGGCCAAGACAGCGACTTCAAACCGTTTTTGTAGCCTCTTGATTTGAAGGCACAAAGACAGCATGTCAAACAGTTTGACAGTATTCGGCGTTTTTGACATTCAAAAAGCATAATTAAAATTTCGCTCCCATAAGAGCCYCAWGTAAAGCGAAGCATTGAATGTTTATWGCTTAGAAACGAAAAGCMCCATTGGCACGTGCTTCATTATSGACTTAATCTACATTATCGACCTACTATCGATAGATTAGTTTTACACTGTAAAAGTTTGAATTTTCCCAAACCTGGGGGTACCTACTACTGGTGGGAGGTAATGACGTCATCGGTCCCATACTTGAAGAGGATTTTGTTCAAAAAAATTTTTTTGTCAAGTGTAATGGATTGTTTTGCATCAATAGAGGCCTCCTACGTCAAAAATTGACATCGCAAAATTGAAAATTTTTTTAACATTTGTGGTATTTTTTTTCGAACTATTCATTAACAGGTGGTTAGATATGGAAAAGTTACATGCCAAAAACATAAAACGGCTAGCATTTAAACAGTGCGATTTTATCTTTGAGCAGTTTGTAAGAGTCAATCTTAGAAATGAAATTCAAACGTACCTACGTTGGCAAGTTATGTTTAAATTTTGAAATCGGATTCTGGATTACGGATCGCTTAACAATACAAGGCATGGACAAGTTTATTCATGTAACCTTGATTCTTGATAAATAAAGCATCTTTTTTAATTCCATATACATCACAGCAACCGCAAAAGTGATTCCATGGCCCCTACCTAAAACCTCCCGACAGTTGGGCTGTCAAAAGGTATGCTCGGGAAATGGGAAGGGCTCAATTATCCCTTCATGGGTAGGAGGGTGAACCTCCAACCAATCAGAACGCAGATCGGTGCCAACCAGGCAGATAGTACCTGTACAAACAAGCCCCCGAAAGATCACTTTTTGGGAATTAATTCGTTGACTTTGATGTCAGAGTTCAGTTGCGTTGTCAATTTCTAGTGCGATAGTGTTTTGTTTGGTGTCATTTGAATCCCTATTGTGCATTGGATGAAACTGAAACTTGTGTGTGATCGCTATGCTGCAGTTGACTGCACCCAACACTTCCAATTCAAACAGTAAGTGTCTGAAAGTAGCGTATTTTTCAAGTGATTCTAATTGAAAACAGTTTAAACCGATTCCAAAATGATATTTAATTAGTTACAAATTCGTAATTGCATCTGGGAAAATAGTCAAATATTTGTTAATCTTAGAGAATATTCGAAAACAGGAAAGGCAGCTCAAGTTATAAATAATGTATTATAAAATAAAAATCTCTATACATAGATAACAAACTGGTTGTCACTGGCAGGAATATTTACGTTTTGTCCTTTGACTTATTCCGTTAATATATCTACAAGGATAATTCCGATTGACGATCTAATTCTCGCCACAGGATTAGCATCAGCTTATCCAGTTTAAAGTTAATAATTATTTGATAGATTAATAGAAGCCGTATCAATGTTTACGATTTTATTGGGCTTTGTATTTATTGGCCGCTTTCGCTTGGCTCGGATCGGTGCTCATTTTCACGTGCTATATATTATTAATAATACACTAACTGAGAAATAAATCGTTGATAAAACGAGGCTCCACAACTTTCTGTAATCTGTGCCAGCAAGTTAACTATTATAACAGAATCTCGCAGAAAACAGAAAATAAGGAACTTTAACCATTAAGACATTATTGTAGTGCCTATTCCACTGCCTGTAAGAACTAAGCTCTAACATTGTAGTCATATTTCGCTTTGTTTTCTCCTAAGGAAAACGTATTTTAAATTTGAGGGAAGAGCAACGATTTCAAACAGGCCTTTAAGTAAAAAGATCATGTAGTAAAAGTGTAAAAGTCAGCGGGGGGGTTATGTAGAAAAAATACAGTCTTCTGTTATCTATGAAATTAGAAAAATGATCGTCGTTTTGTGCAAGGGTGGCGCAAGGTTATTGCAAAATTTCATGTTTTCCGCCCCGTTTTGCATGTTTCTCGGAAGCAAAATGAGCAAGAAAGCTCGTTTTTACATCATTCCAGAGATAACTAAATGGCCTTTATTCGAAGTTTCTCAAGAACCATTCGAGCAACAGAATTTGTTTTGGCATCGTTGTATAGAGAATTGTAAAGTCGATTCAGTCGTAACAACGTTAGTGAGGAAATTCGAGTAGTTTTGACCCAGAAAGCGAAATTTGAATATCAAACACTTAGGTTCAAGATT
>NW_026017110.1:168315-171927 GCF_020466585.1 Dendroctonus ponderosae | reverse complement strand
GTTTTCTCAAAAAAGGCTTGAATTCAAGAAGTTTTAGATTTGCGTGGTTTTTTTTGAGTTGCAAAATCTACTTGAACATGACGCTGCTTTTTTCGGAGTTTCTCAAGAACCATTCGAGCCACAGAATTCGTTTTGGCATCGTTGGATAGAGAATTGAAAAGTCGATTCAGTCGTACAACGTGAGTGAGGAAATTCGAATAGTTTTGGCCCAGAAAGCGAAATATGAATATCAATTAATATTCAAGATTATGCCAAAATTTCATGTTTTCCGGCCCGTTTTTGCTCATATCTCGGAGGCAAAATGAGCAAGAAGGCTCATTTGTACATCATTCTAAACAGAAAGAAATGGCCAAAGAATTCGTTTTGGCATCGTTGGATAGAGAATTGAATGAGGGGGGGGGGTCATGGAGGTCATGGAGGGGTCGTGGATCCGCCTTTGCAAACAAGAGATTCATAAAATAATTACCCAAATAAAACTGTGGACATTCACATGCCTTTGACTAAGAATTAAATATGCTTCTGATCTGTTAGTAGCCAATACGATCTTTACAAACACAACTGCGAAATGAGCACATCCTGAAAATGAGCAACTTGCACTTGTATAGGCGGGTAGTTAACGCCTCCCTTTTTCTTATTTCCGCTTCGAGCTCATGCAGTTGCACATAGTGGGAAGGGCGTTTTGCATTTATGTATGCCGATAACAGCACGAAATTATGTAAACCAAACAAGATATGAACATTAAAATCATTCAATTTTTAGATGGTCTGAAATTCATAGAAACTGAACGTATCTGAAAATGACACAAGTAAGTGCCGGTTGCAAAATAGAACCGTTCGACATGTTTCAGCCAAAGCCATTAAAGAGGTATTCTCATAAAACCTCAACCTTGAAAATCATTAAGAAACCCCCGTATTGCTTTTTGCCGCTTTCGAGAGATTATGCGTATAATAATGTTCGAGTTGTGGAAACCAATTCACCAATAGTACTTAGTATTAATCTATAACTTTATTATATCTAGTTCGGTCTTATCGGTTTTTGCGATCAAGAGCTTTGTTTTTTATGTAAATAGGCGTGTTATCTATCTTCTTCATTTTTTTCGATGCGCGTTAAGGAGCCCGTTATATTTATTCTCTCATTCATACGTTTTTATCAGCCAGTCGATTCTGAAAGAGTCATACATATATTGTTTGTTGCAAGTGTCGGTGAGAGTTTGGTGACACTACACCATGACCATGGGCACCAGTACGTATTGAGCTTCTTAACTGTTCAAAGGTTAACACAAGCATTAATTAAATATATTTTGCAAAACTGTGATATTTCGGATAATAATTGATTAAATTCAACTTAAACATTATTATTCGTCAATGATAAAACGCCAACCTTTATATGCCTACCATGTTCCCATTTGATACTTGTGCTGCTTGCCGTCTGCCGCTGTTCTTCTGGATTGGCAAGAGCAACAGTAAATGACATAAAAACGATTAGGAAACGCTGTATTTGTAAAGCAATGAATAATTCGGATGAAATCTATGATTGTATAAGTTTGTTGAAAGTGGTCTTGTGTTTCCAGGTCGAATTCTGGACATACCTTGCAAGGTTTGTCAAGACAACTCATCCGGGAAACATTACAACATTTTTGCCTGCGATGGCTGTGCAGGCTTTTTCAAGCGATCGATTCGCAGAGATCGCAAATACGTTTGCAAAAGCAAAATTCCGGGTTCTTGCAAGATCGACAAGGCTCACAGAAACCAATGTCGGGCGTGCCGCCTACAAAAGTGCCAGGATGCAGGAATGAACAAAGAAGGTGAGTCTCCATGCTGTCGAAAACTTCCGTAACCACTTTCTACTAGTATTTCACTAACCCTTTTGGGCTTCCCAGTTATTCGTATTGGAGTGTTTTGCTTTCAAGCCAGGTGGGTCTCAACTACCTACTCTGCCTATGATAACTACTTACTACTATATTTACTTTTGCCTACTGTCCAGTCCGTAGAAGAGGGTTTCATTCACGATTCATTGTTCACTGTTAAGGAAAGTTGGTTCCTCAAATACATTTAAACCAAATAGATCTTAAAGCGCGTTTAGTTAAACACAGTACAAGGAATCTACGAAATGCATGCGTACTACAGTGCTACACTCTTTCAGACAAACGAAAACACTTCTATCTGAAATTTGATAATAAGACACTAAACTTTTCTACAGTCGACGACACATAAAAGTACAATATTAAGTAGTTGTGTGTAAATCTCACTTTCTTCTACTTTTGCGTCAATGACATAATCCTGGCAAATAAATTTTCCTATTATCAAAATGCCACATTCAAAATTAGTTGGAAAAATTGGGGAAACCGAATAAAACTATTTTTAAAATAGTAAAGAATTTAATTAAATGGTCAAATAAAAACGTGCCACCGTCACTGTAAAGTATTTTCATTAAAAAGTAACCGACATGCTTTTTTAATGAATTACCGGACCATAAGTTAAACTCTAATTACAATTTATAACTTTGTTTTGTAACAAACTGAACTTGTGTTCAGCCTTTTGGCCTATTTTTCTGCGTTCGTCGATGTTGCCACAAGCAAAACACGATCTTTTTAAATGGCGCAAATGTCATACAAACGCTGTACAGTGAAAGCGACATCTCTAGCACCCATTGTTTCACTTGTATATGCTTACGAAAGTGTTAGAAAATTGCAAACGTCAAAACGTGACGTTTGAAAAATAGCAGTGACATATAATTTCGAATCTGACATCGATGCTTTTTATTTATAACTACTCTTATTTATCACAACTTATAATTCGTGGTCTTTCACTCAAATGATAAATATTGTTCGATACGAGAGCGAAAATCAGTTTCCGAACTCCTGACGGTTTGACGTCAAACGCCATCGTCGTTCGACAAACGGCACTTTTCGCCCTTTTATCGAAAATTAGTATCGTGACATACCTACTCTGATACGTAGGTATATAGGGTGTCCCGTAAGCACATGATCAAAAGGGTACTGCGATATTCTTTGCATCAAAAGAAGACGATCTGGCCTAACTTTTATAAACAAAAAATGTCTGGATCCTCTGCTATTGATGGTCAAAGTTCTGCAAAAAAATTATCTTTTTTGAAATATCGGGAGACTGGTACGATTGATTTTGGTGAAACTCGCTGTGACTTTGTTCTTATGTAAGACTCATATTTTTATGAAACATTTGAGTTCAGCGGTTTCAGGCAAGTGGTGAATTCTTGAGTGTCGTGGTACAAAAACTACCAGAACTTTTTATTTGTTGAATGGAATTAACTCAATTTTTTTTGGTTAAATACCATACATATCACATACATACACTAATAATTTATCCTCAATTTTGTGCTTCTTTGTAAAATCTTGTAGCATTCGTCGTTTCTGCGCAAAAAAATATGTCTGTTTTCTTGCCACTTAAGAATGTTTGACATTAACTGGTGCTGCACTGAAAAATGATCCGTGATTTGCGAACGATATTTAGTTAGTTACGTTAAGACAGTTGAGTCCGGATATAACGAACTTGAAAAAATGTTAATAATCTCATAGTTTTCATTAAGTGAAAAAGCTTTGCGTTTTTGTTTTTCCATTCTAAAACGATTTACATT
>NW_026017110.1:164769-167316 GCF_020466585.1 Dendroctonus ponderosae | reverse complement strand
CTTTATTAATTTAAACAATGAGATTAAGTCAAAGTCACATAACTGACAATTTGCACAGACGAATTGTCAGAGCGAATTTTCATATACTGTATTATCCTACTATTGTCACACAATTTATTAACATACTCTTTTTTAGGTTCATTTAGATTCTTTTGATAGCGGTAGCAGAAAATAGCTATCGAAACGTCAAGGTAATTTTTCAAATTAATTTCTCTACTAATTGGAAGTTTCTCTTACAGCTTGAGCCTAAGGGTGTCGCAGGATGCCCTCTAGGTGACAGTTCTTGATTACTTTTTGATAAATAATTCGTTCTTATTGCGAAATAGGAGCACTATTTATCAATCTGTAATAGAAGACGTGAGGAAATTCTGTCTTTTTTAAAGTGAAAAATTTTTGAGGCGAAATACCCAAAAAGAAGTTAGTAAAAAAATGAATCCGCCTCAACAATATAAAACTGATCAACAGCTACATGTTTTGCCTCAGGTTGCTGCACCATCTCTTCATGCGAGATCTCCGTCGATTCCGGCTGCCCTGCCCATGTCGCCTGACGAAATATGCGAATCGGCAGCAAATTTACTTTTCTTGGACTTGAAGTGGGCCGAAACCATTCCACACTTTGCAAGCTTATCAAGAAACGACCAATTACTGATGCTGGAGAGCAACTGGAAGGACCTGTTTATTTTTGGAGTTATTCAGTACCTTCCTGTAATGGATCTTACAGTGCTTATCGAGCGAAGTGACGCATTTAAGTCAGAAAAGGCGGCCGAGTTCGTGAAACACGTGCAAGAGTACCAAGAACTAGTGTTGCGAGCGAAAGAGCTCAGCTTAGACCCCAACGAGTTCTTCTATCTGCGGCTGGTAGCTTTTTTTCGTGCCGGTCACACGAGTAGAGACATTACTAAAAAGCTGGAAGATGAGCAATTTGTTCAAGCGTTTGCCAGTTCTGCTCAGACTAGCCTGATCAAATATGTGGTCATAACTCGACCAGACGATCAACTCAGAATCAGCAAAATATTTCAGTTGCTGTCCAAAATCCAACTGATCCCACCAGACGTTATGACCGCATTGTTCTTTCAGGCCTACGTTGGCAAAATACCAATAGCCGATATCATCAAGAACATGTATGTTAAAGGCAAAGTGAAACTGGAAACCAGTTTATGAAACTGGGTTGAAACGGTATTTCGAATCAAGAGGAGTTTGGTTGCTATACCTACTTATACCTACCTGAATGGAAATAGCAAGAGAACTGATATTTGTAAGATATGTTTCAAATGTAAACATTAAAATCCTGTGCATAATAGTGTAAATGTAAAAACATTTGTAAATATATTTCAATCGATTTTTTAGCTACAGTTTGATTTTCACACATAGCGATTACCTTGAGCCTCGAGTTCTCCAACGTATTTAGCACTTTTTTGGAGTTGCTCTCCTTCAGACCGAACAGTGATGGGATTTGGAATTTTGAACGATTATACTAAATTAAGAGCGTAATTAATTTTGCAAATACAAAGTAGACTTAGGTAAAGTTAATCTGGTCAACAATAGTTCTAAACAAATGCGTTTCGAAAGAAATCTTCCTTTTTCTCAGCTGTAATGAAATATTATCGTAGGCGTCAAATAGAGCTATCTGTTCAAGAGACATTCTGAACTACTAATGGTTCAACGGGAAATATTTGGTGGGTGCAGGGTTAAATACAGACCTCGTTTAATGAAGCGGGAGAAATAATAAATAAAATGGTCAATTTCAAATTCCTCGCTCGCTTTTGGTGGTTCAAAAAACCTGCATTTCGGGAATAAATTTGCTTATCGGATAACTTACCAGGTCGCATACCTACTGAATGTTTTAAATTATCTTCATTAATAGAAAATTCACGTTAATAGTGCAGTATATACTTTCCTCACTGTGTTTCAATTCCAAATCAAAATTAATTCCTGGGTTTCAGTCATTTATTGTCTTTATTTATCAATTAAAATACGTTTCGGTGTATTTTTCCACCATCATCAGTTTTTCTAAAATAACGTAAAAAATTCCATTAATATAAAAAACAAACACACTTTGCCTCATCACATCATACATTAAAATACATTACAATTGCAACACTTTAAAACATTCTAAAATTAATTAGGCCTAACAGGTGATTAGTCAGGACAATCAAAGCTTCATAAGGAAAACATTCCATTACGACCGATAGTTAGTAACATAAATGCTCCAACATACCAATTATCTAAATATCTGTCAGCAGTTTTGAGTAATGTATTGGGAAAGTCACAATATTACATTAAAGACTCTTGGAGTTTTTGTGATTGTATAAAACAACAAAAAATACCAAAGAATCATCGGATAATATCTCAATAGATTACTCAATAAGCTGTATAAAAAATAAATGGGCAGAGATAAAAGAACACACAAAATTACCCGAAAAGAAAATTTATTGAGGCGGTAGAATTGAGCTTAAAATCCACATATTTCCAGTACGAAAACAAGTTCTATTCACAGATATATGGAGTAGCAATGGGTTCTCCCATAGCAGCAACAATTGCAAATTT
>NW_026017110.1:162477-164669 GCF_020466585.1 Dendroctonus ponderosae | reverse complement strand
AGCATCGATTTCTGTGGAACCCAGTAGCTGTCAAAACTTTCACATTTTTACGAATAACTCGGAAATCGTAAATTTTTCAGGTAAAACGGTTGAAATAAACATAAATTAAAATTGAACGGCCAATCTGAAAATAACAAAAAAAAGGGGGGGTTTCATTTAAAAAACCAGAGTTGGTAACTACCACACGTTTATGATGCACCCTGTATATTGGAAGGTAATTTTAGAATGTGGACCTTTTAAACGTGAAAAACTTTCGTTGGACGAATTTTCTTAATAAACTTCATATTTACTGAGATATCGCACTTTGACGCACTAATGAGCAACCCTGTATAAGCGAAAACGGAACGGAAAACTTGAACTGAAAACTGAAAACTCGAACTTCCTCACTAACGTTGTTACGACTGGATCGACTTTTCAATTCTCTATCCAACGATGCCAAAACGAATTCTGTGGCTCGAATGGTTCTTGAGAACCTTCGAATAAAGGCCATTTATTTCTCTCTAGAATGATGTAAAAATGGGCGTTCTTGCTCATTTTGCTTCCGAGAAACATGCACAACGGGACGGAAAACATGAAATTTTGCAATAATCTTGCGCCACTGTAATTTTTCTTCATAACCCCCCCCCCCTTGACTTTAAAGCTGGGTCCGCCCCTGCTCAAAACTACTATTGGTGGACTTTTGGATACCTTTTCTAGTATACCGACGATATCCCGAGTAAGAACTCATTCCAGGTGAAACGGGCTTCTTCTCACGGGAACATCCAAACCAAAATAGACAATGATGCGGGTCCTTACCATTTCCTTGAAATGTGAAGCAAGCAATAAAGAACTAAACTCCATGTTGCATTTTCAAGTGGCCCTTAATGGCTTTCGCACCATGTGCGGTGGATTTACCAAACACTAGGTACTCATACTGAATGCTCCACTTACAGTAAGAGTGCTTTACCTATGGATTCAGAAAACAAGACGGAAATTGCGTAGAAATGCCTGCTCCGACACACATGATTTGCTTTGTGTTGGCAAAAGCGCGTTTCTAAGTAGTTATGAGCAAGTTACCTATATTTTGTATAAAAGTTTTGCGCACGCCTACAATAAAGTACCGAAGGCAACTAACTGTATGTCTAAAATAATCATTGGAGCATATTGGTTTAATCAATTGAGCGACGTTTTCAACAAATGAACTATGTTGATCAACCCCTGAAGCGACGGCTCAACGGTTGAGCCAAAGGGATCGTTTTGGCCGCTTTGGTCCTTCATGGGCGGAGAAGCAAAGACATTGTGTTTTGTCCGCCCCTTATTAAAGAGTGCGAGTCGTAATTGCATACAAAAAATTACCGCTGATTGACCATCGGGTGGTCTACAGTTATTAACTAAGAAGTTTAAACTTTAGAAATGTTGGTTGTAACTTAAGTTGATTTTGACGAAAACAGCACGCCTTTGGTACTGTTGAAAGATAATCGCGAGACATAGAAAATGCGGATTCATTCAATCGATAATATTCCAAACTGATTGTGTATCGAAACAGCCTTTATTATTTTTAAACTCCATTTACCCCGGGGCTTCGAATTACCATTATGAAGCACCCAGGGCCAAGAGAATTTGAAATTAATTAAACCATATTTTGTTTGCCTAAAAAGCTGAGCCTGGCCAAATAATCAAACTAAAATCCATACTTAGTTGCATTATTGAAAATGCATGTGTGCAATTCCCCCAAGATCACGGATGTCGTTAATGTTTTGTTAGTCAATTGCTTATAGAGAAATCTATGTAGGTAGGTATACGACTGATTGCTGCTGCCGGTAAGTTTTCTGCTTTGTTGCCTTCAAACAAAAGAGCCTCTTAATGGACCTGGAATGCCTCGCAACAGTTGCCCCCTTCAAGTAATATTTCAAGAGGAAATTGTTGAAAAATTGCAACAGATTTTGCTTCTTTTGAGAGCCGTTGTTCTTGCAAAACAAATTTAGGGTTCACCCATAGGTAAGGAATGTTTTCCCGCCATCGCATTTGCAAATAGCAGCCTTCGGTTTTAGCTTTGTGGCTTTAGAGGGTCATGTTTGGAATAATCATGTTGGGAAAATTAATTTGGAAATTCACGCATAACGTAATCTATCGCAAATCCGATAATGAAATAGAAGGTATATGGTGTGAAAGTGAACACATCAAAACATAGGTAAGTACATTCCAAGCAAGGG
>NW_026017110.1:160187-162377 GCF_020466585.1 Dendroctonus ponderosae | reverse complement strand
GAAAACACGGATTTCCGACTCGCGGGTTTAACTTCTTCTGCACTCAGGCGCGGCTGTCACTTCACTCTCTGTCTGGTTCTCGTCGTCGCTTATATACTTTTCTCCAGGTATTCCAGATAGTTCTAGAAATCTCCAGAACAGGTGCGAAACTTCCCGTTTGTCAGTGTCATATTTGACAGTAAATGGGGCCCAAATGGGGCTCCCATTTACTGAAATACCATGAATTTCGATCCCCCATTTTAAACGTGAGTACCCCAGGCCATTTCCGTTACAATATCTAAGCCGTGCTATAGCAATGTATTGCTCTTTTATATTTGGATTTTTCAAATTATTAACCTGCTACTTTTCCCAAATAGGTAGTCGGTATCCTGTTGGAAAGTCAAATATATCGATAATTCCAAATCAAAATTAATTCCTGGGTTTCAGTCGTTTATTGTCTCTATTTATCAATTAAAATACGTTTCGGTGTATTTTTCCACCATCATCAGTTTTTCTAAAATAATAGATAATTTAAAAAATTTTCATTAATTTAAAAAACAACCCCAGTTTGGGGTTTTAATTTTGGGAACGGACAGAATCAAATAAAATATTTGAACGTCTTGGACGTATTCTATATGCAATGTTTAAATATAATACTGAGCGATTGTTGTTCCAAACTGAATGAAGTTGACAAAGACATTAATAATGTTAAAATATCGTTACAACAAAAAACATGCTATCAAAATAAAATAAAAGTGTTTTATGAACAACAAGAACAAAAATATGAAACTGTCTTCAACAAGATTAAAGCAAAACAAGAAAATAAACTAGAAAAACTTTTAGCAAAGAAACATGGCAGAACAAACAAATGTAACATTAATGAAAATTGGATAAAGAATTTGAATTGAATTTGAAAGAAGAATACATCTTATCACTTGGACCAAGGTTCTCCATAAATAAGTCTCACTAGGGTCCAATTTCAGAAATCATAACAAGCATTGCACATGGAATCTTCTCATTAAATATATTTAATTATTATAATGAGGCAAAGAACCAGATCAGAAATAAATTGTCTAACATCTTTCTCTTAACAAATTTCAAAGGTAAAATAAAACAAAACACAAATAAAAGTATGGCAGGTCATGTCAATGGACTGATAAATGAAACAAAAAAAATTATGTATGAAAACACAAACATTTGCAGGCTAACCGTAGATAAATGTAACAAAACTGTAATTATGTTAAAAAGTGAATACAAAACGAAAATGCTAGGCTTAATAAGTGATATAGAAACATATAAACCGGAAAAAAAGATCTTACTACCAATCTACAAACAAAACTAAATAAAATAATAAATTTATGGCATAAAAAGAAATTCATGACAGATAATTTGAAACGAACACTATCTTGCAACATTGGCCGAGCACCATTTATATATGGCCTACCAAAGCTTCATAAGGAAAACATTCCATTACGACCGATAGTTAGTAACATAAATGCTCCAATGTACCAATTATCTAAATATCTGTCAGCAGTTTTGAGTAATGGATTGGGAAAGTCACAATATTACATTATAGACTCTTGGAGTTTTTGTGATTTTATAAAACAACAGAAAATGCCAAAGAATCATCGGATAATATCACTGGATGTTGAATCATTATTTACAAATATACCAATAGATAAAGCTGTATAAAAAATAAATGGGCAGAGATAAAAGAACATACAAAATTACCCGAAAAAGAATTTATTGAGGCGGTAGAGTTGTGCTTAAAATCCACATATTTCCAGTACGAAAACAAGTTCTATTCACAGATATATGGAGTAGCAATGGGTTCTCCCATAGCAGCAACAATCGCAAATTTGGTAATGGAAAATTTGGAAGGACAAGTAATATCTAAATTAAACTATAAGTGTGAATTTTTTAAACGATATCTGGATGACTGCATAATGTGCCTGCCAAAAGACAAAATTCAATATACACTAGATAAGTTTAATGCCTTTCATAACACCCTAAAGTTTACTCTGGAAGAAGGTAACGGAAATTCTATAAACTTTCTAGATCTAACAAATAATTATGATAACAACGGGGAAATCAAAGCAAATTGGTACACAAAGGAGGTCTGGTAGGTACCTGAATTATCAATCGTACGCTCCAATGAAATATAAAAGAAGTGTAATAACGGCACTTACAGATAGAGCCATTAAATTGTCA
>NW_026017110.1:158206-160087 GCF_020466585.1 Dendroctonus ponderosae | reverse complement strand
CTGTATAATGTTACAAGTTTGGTTTGCTGGGTACAAAAGGACTGGAACCAAGTTTGTTTGCTACAAGTCGCCATCTTAAATATAGTTGACCGGTCCTTGCATTACCCCGCACAACACCGCTGAAACTACTAATAGCAAACACTTCTTTCCGATAAATCGGCATTTAATCAATATTTGTTTTATTTAATTTTGATCATTGGTGTTGTACCTAAATCAAAGCTTAATTGTGGGAAGTAATACATGTTATCGATATATTCCTATGAATGATACATTTCTTACATATAACCTGGACTTATTGTATTTTTCATTTTTCCTAAATTATTGGTGCTACTATTTGCGCCTTCCTAATTAACCACACCATATTTAACTTAAATATTGTGTCTTATATCAATATATCACATTTCCCAATTCTTGGAACACGTCACGCAATATCCCCCAGGGGGGATGTTCTGTGGAACACGTTTCCAGAATGATCTGACAAAGAGTACTAAAATAATACTGTGGCTTACAGCTATGGAGTTTCACCATATGCGTGTAATATTGCTTCTAGTAGTTATAGTTGCGATATATATAGTTCACTTAAAGCAAGCAGGGCCGACAGAAAATCCGAAGGCCTGATTAGATTCCCCGTAGTCGATTGGAAGAAAGTCCGTCAAAGGCAGCTGATCTATTTGCCTCGTTCGAATTTCAAAGACTGTCTTGGATTTACCCTGTCGAGCCTTGCATTCATCCGCTCGCACTTCGGGTCTCAAGCCTTTATAGGAAAATTCTTGTCCGCTACTTCCTAATAATCGAATCCCCATATCGTATGTGTGGCTGCTGGTATCGTACCAGGCGACTGCATTCAAACATGAGTAAGTAAAGTTTTGGTATCCCTGTTCTGATGACAGTCGAAGGAATGCCATCTGGGCCATGCCCACGCCCTCGTATGTTATCTAGACATTTCAATAATCAACCCTTGCTTATGTGACAAAACGAGACTGACCAAATTACCTTTGAACCTTTCTCAAATTCCGAGAACCATTTTTGAACAGTACCTTTCCTTTTCCATGGAATGTTGGGCATGCTAGCGCTGTATTGGTCAGGATAAATGCACGTTTCTCCTTCGTCCGTCATGTTGCAAAACACGTAAATAGCATCGTCGCTCATACCCAAATTGGGGTCTATCCAGTACCAACCTTGGAGACATACAAATTTTAGATAAGCGCAACAGAATACGGGATTCTAGTCAACATGGAAATCACGCTTTAGCTTACCGTCGCTGTAGTGCGATTGGCTGTAATACAAATCTCGGCATGTTTTCGCCGGGTTTTCTCTATTTCCCAAAGGTTTCCGTTCATTTTCCAGCTGCATTCTCATCGCGTAAATACTCGTGTACATATCCATAAATTGAACATTGATATCGTTCTTATTAATCGAATCGCTCTCCTGCGAATTATTTATGTTTTCTTGTTGCTCATTAATTTTTCTTTCAAATTCTGATCTACAATTGAGCAGAATAAAATAGAGAAAAGGGTTTTTGGCTTAGAAAAATAAAACCACTGACAATAATTCCACCACAGCTCTCCTACGTCTGGTAACTCCTTTATTTGAACCAGACTCTTGGATCTGGAACAGCAACTCCGGAGGGATCAGTGGCATATCCGCTGGAGGACCAGGTGGGCCCGCCGGCCCCGTCGGGCCCGTTTCGCCCTTTTGACCAGCAGCTCCTTCTGATCCTTTTGGTCCTGATGGGCCATCTTCTCCCAGCAACCCTTGAGGACCATCGCTCCCTTTCAAACCTTGTGGCCCAATGATGCCCTGAACGAAACAATATCAATTTGGGAAGCCGATCTGTCTGAAGATAATGCATTTCCTCTTAACGCGAATGCTAACGTAGCG
>NW_026017110.1:156806-158106 GCF_020466585.1 Dendroctonus ponderosae | reverse complement strand
CCCCCCCCCTGACTTTAACGCTGGATCCGCCCCTGATTTCAAGGTATTTCTAATTTGTAATTGTGAAATGCTTATATATTATATGAGAATCGACATCTTCATCCCGAATTTCCGAAATCGAGCTTTTTTTGTACTGTGCGTCCCACAGAGATTTCTTTACAGAAATCAGATTATCGGCAGAAAATCGAAATATAAACTTTTGCTCAAAAAATAAATACCACACCAAATGGTAACAATGCAGTAGTCGCATGTTGGGTCTGCAATGGTTGAGTTCTGACATATGCACACATAATAAATTGAATACTCGGCTTAGGATCCCAGCTGTGTCGATTTTACCCTCTTTAAACCAGAAGTGGGCACTGATTAGTAGGGATGTGTCGATACGTTGAAATCGACTACTGTGAAAATGTTTTATTACAACCATGTACTTTGATTATTGAATAAACGCCACGAAGTTTACAACTGTTTCGCTAGTGACATTTTTCTTTATCTGAATTTTGTAGTTAAAAATACCTATGTATATAAACTGCAACGATTTCCACACATTTCCATTTACATGGATATCGATAACAGTGGCCCACCTCTATACAGACCGAAAAGTTTGCARGCTCCGTAGGATAGTCAATGAAAAGAAAGCATTTTGTGAGAGGTATTTTCGTGACAGGATCAAATACAATAATGAAGTTTTGTACAAAGTGACCTGCCTTTTAGGCACTGTATTATTAAGCCGTACATTATCCCGAACGTCAGCAAAACCGGCTATTAGAATAGTCTTTTTCGATGAGGGGGACGGTTTTGCTGCGATTCTAAAGGGCGATGAATCAATTAATTCAAAGCCGCCATCTTAGGACTTGCGACCGCAGACGTGCGATGACAAATCGAGTGGGCTGCAAACTAGGCAGTTTGACTGTCCCATTTACCACCCCTCTTTTACTTGATCTGGGCTGGGCATGTCGACCTTATTGTTTATTCAAATATGCTTTCATTGGAGACACAGATTTAGCCCGGTTTCCAAACCGTTAGAATTTTCTCTGCGACACTTATTTTTTGCCCGCCATCCGATTGGAATTTTGCTACAAAATTTCACTTTATCCCGTAGAAGACAGCTACTTAATTGCATAAAATAACCGGTACAACGTTAAAACTATTGGATTAGTGAGACGAACATGAATATGCCGACCTTTAGATCAATTAAAGGTAATGATTAGAGGGCGGAAAATATGCAAAGTGCATATCTATGCATTTTTTGCATATTTTATTCAATTTCATGAAAAATTGCATATATCTAAAAAATCTGTAT
>NW_026017110.1:143563-155807 GCF_020466585.1 Dendroctonus ponderosae | reverse complement strand
ATGCATATAATTGCATATTTGGAATAAAAATTATGCATATATATGCGCATATTTTGATTGAATTTAACTGCATATATTCCGCGCTTTAGTAATGATTAACATTACTAATGAGAAGTAAATGGTTGTCCAATATGATTCATTTGTTACGTCCACATTGAGAAAAATTTAAAGTTTAAAAAAACATAGTTTTAAGTTGTATGCTGTTGTGCGTAATTTAAAATCATAAACTAAACGTACCTATACATACAATTTTTTTACTACTAACACGGATAATTGCCTAAATTAATTTAATTAGATTTGTAAATTCCAATTAATCGCTATAAATTAAGTTAATTAGATTTGTAAATTCCAATTAATCGCTATTTGTCTGTCTAAGTGTCACTGTATTTGATAGYTTGGCGTTAAGTTGTCAAATTRCCGGGCAAATTTACAGGCAATTTTTTGGTCTCCAGAAAACAGGTAAAAGTTCTATGAAAAACTCCTGAAAAAAGTTACAGTGATTTTAGAAGTGAAAATGGATTAAGTCTCCTTTGAACTTATGGAGGTGGCCAACTTAAAAATAACGAAACACGTAAACATATTTCATTATTTACTTAGGGACTTTTTAAATTATTATTAACCTAGGGAGAGAATTAAAACTTCTCACTAGGGAAATTGAGTAAATAATAGTGACTTTTCAGGTTAGTAGTAAAAAAAAATTATTAAATTAGTCTAGGAACTCTCCATTCCTCTTTACTCAGCTTAATATGAAAGATATAAGTAGTTTTAACTTGTTCCGACGATTAATTACTGCAATTTTATTAATTTGCAAACAACTCTTCATTTTTTCATAGTTAATACTGAGTTCATGAGATTTATATTTATCTGAGTTATTTGATATAATTGTTCATAACATGTTTTAAATAGTGTTGGTTGTCTCACATTTAGACTAGTTTGACTTTCCACTAGTTTAAACCACACCAACATTATCCGATACAAACAGGGGTCACATTTCGTCCGAGCAAGCTGAAAACTGCAAATGAGTAGAACCCCTTTAAGCATATCTATCTACCTTTTAATATAAGTACTATTTCCGGGTATGGTCGGCCTTATTGATGTTGCCTTTTCGAAAGCCAATTTACGGTTGAAATATAATTGTTGCTTACCGACATGCAAAATCCCCAAATCCCTCTATAAGAACCTTACCTGTTGAGGCTTAGTAGGTACCAACGACCATAACAAATCGTTTCCTGTACTTATGTATGGTTGCAAGATCGTTTCAAGTAAGTAGAACTTTTAAGCCAATACAGAAAAGAAGTAAGTATTTGCTTATAAAGTCTAATAACTTATGCTATACTAGGTATGAGGTTAAACTCAAGGTACCTACAATATGATTTAATTTCATCCAGATTCATCATCCAGAAAGCTATTAAATACTTCGCACATTATGCTAAGTAGGTACTCGGTATATAATAGCTCAATTCTTGACCTAGGTATACAGGGTGATTCAAAATTGGCCATTCCTTTTAAGGGCTCTTTTGAAGAGTACGAGAAAAAAAAATATTTATTTACAGTTGAAAATCGAATGTCAATACTTAATGGAATACTTAAGCACACGAAAAGAAAAATTGTGATCTTTGCTTCAAATTACGAAAAAATTTTATATTAAAAAAGTTCTCTTCGACAATTTTTTTATGAAAAGTCACAGCGGCAATGACGTTTTTTTGTCATTATCAGGCGGTTACAGATACATAGCTTTTGTCAAAAATAACGGGCAGTTGTCAAATTGTGACTTACTTTGAAGCTTCTCTCACAAAATGTACACTAATATGCAATATGCAGATATGCTATGAGTTATGGGGGAATGCTACATTAACTTAGCAGAAGCTGTAAATACTTACGTCAACAAAGGGCTAGGGACACTAGAAGAATGGCTCCAGGAAGATAGTGAATGACAATAGATGTTCGGGTTCCAGACATGGAGGAACAGGTATTCGGGATAATTGCAGCAGAGCACTCAGAACATTGCACAACAACTCACATTTTCCCAGGCACCAAATAAATACCGGCTACATTCCTACCACGTATGTAAGATCACATTAAACTAATGGATTATTGAACACCGGTATAAATTGAGCAGGAGTTAATTAACCGAAGACGAGAAGAGTGAAGAGTGCACAATAAGGTTTGGCACAACACAGGCACTAACTTGTTTAGAGTTAAAGTCAGAAATGTATGTTTATCTGTATAAACGACAATTCGAGTTTATGATAAAAACACAGAACAATTCTCGTTTAAAGAAGAAGATTCTCAAAGAAGATCCCTACGTTTATCGAATTCTGTTGAACTTACCGTTTATCCTTATCTATTTTTTGGCACTCTCTATTTTTATATGGTTACAGGAGTTTTCAATAAATACGTAGCAACAGGTTTTTACATAGGTAATGTTAATTAGGCAGATTACCTCGAAAAACATTGTTGCCATTCTGCTGATATAGTTTTTCGCAAATTTCTCAGTATTTAAAAACAATTTTTTTTCAACTATTTCTGTACTCATAAAACACCCCCAGACAAACCTCCAGATGAATGACGCCAATTTTGAATCACCCTGTATAATGTACTATCATCGATTGGTCGAAAATACAGCACTTTGCAAAATTTGAAGGGTTAACACATTATTAAATTAATTCCTTCATTGTATATGAATGCTATTCTGCAACATATTCTTTACTTCGATTAAAGATTCAGGAAAAAATGTATTATTATTAGCACCATAAAATGCTGAAAATGCTAATTTTCTTCATTAACCCGAATAACTAAAAACTATTCTATCATGTTTTATCATAACAACAGTAATTCAAAATTAAAATTAGATATACTTTGTATCTTTGATGACGCAGTCTCTATAATTGTCAGTATTTTTTGAATATCTGCGTTTGTATCTTCACGATATGACGATTGCAGTGTTGAAACAAATAATACTCGTTAAGCCGCTTTAATCACTTTTTAATACATTTATGTTTTTGTGAAGATATACAATTTTAGTTGAGGCTTGGCATCAGTGTTGTGAACTATTGATTCTGTGCACTCAAGGCCTGTTGCGCCATCTGCGAGTGATAGAGACAATGATGACGTGTTCTTCTTCTTCTTTCGTCCCAATTAATACAACCAAAAGGCGCAGATTAAGACAATTAAGAAAAAATAGACTCATACATAGATAAAAGCAAGGACCCATATGCATAAATAAGTGTAAGGATATAGCAACACTACGAGCCACGTGTCCAAGAACGTAGCTGAAGCTGAAGCTAGAAGAACGGACGAGAGAGAAAACCAAGGGACATTGAGATGTCAAATTGAAAGACAGGTGGGTGAGTATCGATATTTTTCTGTCTATCTCTAACACACGTATATAATCTGCATGTTTCATGCATCAAAACGAGATAGCATTAGTGGATAGCGGCTCGAAGGGAGGTGCATATAGGCAAACTTTCTACTCAATAGCGAAATGCAAAAAACTTTCTTGTTATTCTAATTGTTATTTTAATTGTAATATTGTTAAATACTGTTATAATCCTTGTACTGAGTTGTGTTCTACACGTATTGGAGCGTTTAATCCTTGTTGATGTTTACTAGTTAGACGTTCACTGTGAACTTGGAAAATGTGCTAAAAAACAAGGTAAAATTGATTTACTTCCATAATTGGTCTTTATGGAAATTCTCACACGTTTTCAAAGCACTGTGCATTCAGTTCTAGGCTAATATACGAAATTATTTCCTACTCTTGTTCTATTAGTGTTGCAATGCAATTTCAGCCATATGGTGAACACTAAATTCCAAGTATTTTTTTTATTTCTCCAGTTGTTTCGTTAAATTAATCAACCTCACTGTAAAAACCACATATATATCTAGTACTTAATTACAATTAAGGTTAAACTACTGTCAGGATGCTTATCATTACGTTGCAGGGTGTAAATAATGTCCTGGGCTCAAAGGAGAGGGCCCACAAGACCCAATAACACCACACCTAATCCCCCAACAGACTCTTATCATCCAATTCAACATTCCAACGATCCTCAGGTAAGTTGGTACTGTTTCACATCTCATATTGTCACAATATTGGACTGGACTGAGATACTAAGTCGCTTATTGTTGGTTCTTTGTTTTACTATTAGCATAATGAACTTTGCATGTAGTAAGCCTATAGTTTCTGCTACCCGTCATGAATGAATACTTAAGTGGGTAATATGCGAAATCTTCATTTAAAGTTCTTTCCTGTGAACTGTTCTCTGATGTTTTAAATAGGTATATTAAATACAATTTACATTTTAACTTTTGCTGAGAAACCCATAATATATTTCGTTAATTAATTTTTTATTCATACAATTAAGCCATTTCATGGTAGTTTTTAGGATCAACTGTGCCCCACTATTTTTTGGCTTTGCCCTGGTTAGCTACTTCATCCATAGCTTTTTTGACAGTTTCAGGATCACCTAAGAACTGTAGGCTTCCCCCAGGAACTGGTTTCAGTTCTTTGTCTAAAGTATACATGAACGGTATACCAGTAGGCAAATTTAGTTTCATTATTTCATCATTATTCATCTGATCCAAATGTTTGACTATTCCTCTCAGACTATTGCCATGTGCCGCTAAAATTTTAGATAATATTTATTGTACATATGTACTTACCTATACCTATGTACTGTGATACAACTTACCTATTAAAATTTTTTTGCCGGCTTTCAATTGCGGTACAACTTTATCATTCCAAAATGGAAGGGTTCTTTTGATGGTGAGTTCTAACGATTCGAACAGGGGAAATTCGTTTTTGGGAGGGCCATCTTTATAAATTGGGTCATTTAAAATGACATCGTAATACGGATTATCAGGTGTGATGGGTGGGGGCGGTACGTCGAAACTTCTTCGCCAAATTGCCACCTGTTCTTCCCCATATTTAGCCACTGTATCTACCTTGTTGAGTCCTGTCAGGCCGCCATAATGCCTTTCGTTCAACCTCCAAGTCTTTTCAATTGGGATGCCTGTTTGATTCAGCTCTTGCAGAATTCCGTCGAGTGTTTTATTTGCTCTTTGTAGGACAGACGTGTAAGCAAGATCAAACCGGTGACCAGCGTTTTTTAATGCCTTTCCTGCAGTGACAGCCTCTTGCCTACCCCTGTCGCTTAAATCAGCGTTAAACCAGCCGCAAAAAAGGTTCTTCTGGTTCCACTCCGATTCTCCATGCCGCACCATGACGATTTGATAGCTTTTTGGGCCGCAACAGCAAGATGTTTTTCCCTTTAACCAAGTCAATAGTTAAATTTGTTTCCGTTAAAACTACTTAATTATTAGATCATTTATCTAGTTTTCTAAAAATACCTACTTTGGACGCCATAGTTATTAGAATCTAACTGGAATTTGCTTTGGAAATGTTCGTGTGACAGTTTCACGTTAACATCGAGATAACACGGCAGTCACATGCAAAGGTTTTAAAGGTAGAAAGTTTTACACTTCCAACTACCTTTAAAGTATGTCTGCTCAGGGCATTGAGTTGGATTGGCCGTGTAGGAATCAACAGAGTGTTATTAAGCAAAAGCTCATTACGAACAAAACCTTTATTATACCATTTTATGTTATGCTGGTGGCGGTTGATACTAATCTGCAAAAAATCAATGCAGTTGTGGTCAAAACTGCCTCGCATACTGGCACATAGGGAAGCTGCGAAACTACATTAGATGTAGTTTCCGATACCTATTACTGAAAAGCATATTTGTGCATCAAGTAATAAAAAACAAGAGTCTTTTATTTTGTAACCAACCGGTTTTTATTCCTCTCTGTGCGATGAAATATTTTTTCTAATTTTAATCTCGAATTTTAGTGGCAGTCGTCTGCCACGCAAGGATGGCAGCAACCTGCCTCCCAACCACCTACTGCTTTTCAGGCGATTCAAAGGCAACACTGGTCTCAAACGAACGCAGCATCAAATGAAGCTTCTATTCCAGAGAACACTGGTCAGTACCAGCTGTTACAACCATCCAACCAGTCAGCCTATTATCAAACTACCGGTGCAGGATACAATCAACAGCAGGTAATTTCAGTGTTATACCGTTGTGTTATTCTCTCGTATTAACTTTTCAACTCTATTTAAACTCTTATAACTTTTATTCAATACAAACTCGAATTAAATTGTACATTTTCGTCACTCCCGGTGGACGTTTTAGCATAATAGTCAATGGTTATACATATAATTGTAGGCCTATGGTAATGTGCAATACTCACAGCAAATGGATCAAAATAATCTCTATGCCGCACAGCAGTCCTCTAATGATTGGGGCAATTGGGGCTGGGGCGATGACGATAATTCCAACGCACCCGCCACTGGATCTACGCAACCACAGATTCTATCAAATCAAATGATGATAGGTAAACGTTTGCCGCTGTGCAGGTAGTAAAGGCATTCGCTCATCAACTAAACACTACTTTTACAGCGGATAGTTTTACTGCCACTGACGAGTCGTGGAACTGGACGTCGTTGGACTCCACTCAACAAAAGAGCGTGGATGATAATTGCAAGCAGCAAGCACAGCCATTGTTTCCAACAATTGGAGATTTAAAATCCAAATGCGAAGTCGGTAATCGGAAAAAGTTGGAAACTCCTCAGTGGTCAACAGAGTCTCAGCCTTCTTTGGAATCATCCGATGATGTTTTGCAAACATCGGAAAGTGATAAGAGTCATTTGATGTCAAGGTGTGTTATGAAATGTTTATCTTTGGATCAGTTCGTTCAGATTTGTTTTCAGGTCGTCTACTATAAGCCATTCGCCCATTTCCGGACAGGAGCTGTTACCCTCCATCCTGCAACTGCCCAGTCAACCGGAAGAATTTGGAGCTACGAACCAACAACAACTGGAAAACAAAGAGAATTTGAAACAAGTCGTGACTGAAAACAAACGAGTTAATTCCACTCCACCACTCCCAATTAGTGGCAATGCTCCGCCTTTATTGCTTCCGCCTCAAGGTATGTGTGCCATTAACCAGCGAGAAATTAACTGGGAAAAAGCGTCTACAATCTGGCGGTTTTTTGGTTGTATATATCAAATTGTTGAAAGAAAAATGCAATAGCATAACAGCAAAATTTAGAAGCGATTTTAATATACTGTGTTTCGCTTCACATATTTGACTGAATAATAAATATAAATATGTAAGTATATATCCTAACTGATAACATATTTAGGTCCTTCAGATGCCTCCAGAAACCCTTACAAGCGTACGGTTGGTCTGCCCCATCAAAACGCTGCCTCTTTTAAATCTGAAATAAAACAACCTACACCGATTCCCACTTTCAATCAACCTGTTAATTTGGAAACGATTCCCGATAATTCAGAGCATCCAGATCAACCTTTAGTGACTGGAAAAAGCAATCCAAATTGGCCACAAACGGATAACAACGAAGCGCCGATTAACGATCGTAATCAATACTTGGAAACTGGGCAATTGTCCGAAATGAATTCAGCAGACATACAGGAAGGTAAGTTGATTGTTCAAAGCGAACATCGACTTCGAATTATTAATTAGCTGAATATAGCTAGTGATCGATAAATCTATTATTAGATACACAAATTGTATGGTTCGTGGTTGTTTGCAGCAGATATTTTTGATATCTGTTAAACTCTTGCTTAAAATTGGTTTTGTCAGCAGTGGATCCTGGTAATGATACGTTGCCACCCCCAGGGCTCCAACGAATGATCCCAGGTCAGCTGGAACAAAAGGAAATTGGAGGAAGAGCCGATCAACTTCCTGGGTTCAGTCGGATGGTCTTAGGGCAGAATGGAAACGCTTCTAATATCTCAAATCAAGGTAATCCTCACAAACATAAAGCTGATTCCTAAATCGTCAACGTGCTGTTTATGTTCAGTTACGCCGAGGTTCGACCTCAGACAGGGACCGCCCGAGGGCTTACACCGCATGGTTCCTGGAGAGTCCAGTTCCCCGGAAACTTCTTTGCGTCGGCAGAACGTGGAAGAAAACGATTCAGAGCGGGAGCTGGTCCATGAGGTTCAGCCTCCAAGATCAGCTACTATCGGCGCTGATACTCCTCCTATTCAAACCCAGATGATTTTGTCTCCATTGTCAGTATCTCCTAATTTAGGTACGAATCGATCTGATACTATTCGGAGTGATTTAACTGTTTCATTACATACATACTCACATAAGGTGAACAAAATATCTAATAGCATTATTGTAAACTAACCAAATTTTAGTTGTTGATCATCCAGACTTACCTCAAGGTCCTTTACCAAACGAGTCAAAGCTCATGAAAAGTGTAAAACTCGCCAACGAAAAAATAGATCAGTCAGAAAGCAGAAGGGAGACAACTGATGGTGAGGTTGCTGGTCTGACTAGAGCTGTACGTAATCTCACGGTGGGGGAAAATTTGACTGACGGAACGTCAAACAACAGTCAACCCGAACTGTCGCCACGTCGGCAGAGCCGACAAGAGAGCAGTGAAAGTGAGAGCGATAGAAAGAATGCCAGGAGCCACCGAGACAGGAGGTCGGCCGAAAAGCTCAAGTCCAGAGATAAGGATAGAGAGCGCTATAAGGAGAGAGATATTGACCGTGACAGGTAAATTGGCATAGCCATTAATACCTTTGTACAAATAAAATAAGACTGGCATGAATAATCCAAAATAGAAATCTTTTATCTATGACAGATATTAACGTTATTTCAGTTTTGTGATTAATAACGTATTGACTATTATTTCCTGTCAGATTCCATTACGGTTCTAATTTTTTAAATCGAAATGAGCAGTTTGCAAGTTTTACAACATTAATTTATGTAGCTTATTCTCCATTTTTTGAGATAAAATGTAGTCGTGGACATTTCTTACTCGCATATATTAGGACTAATAGGAAATGGCACCCATTATGTGCTCATAACATAATATACTATTAAGGTGCAGACTTACCCGGGGCAATGTATTTCACAAAATATTGTTGCTCAATTTTACCAATAATAGCTGTAATTGCTACAAGTTACAATTTACAACATACCACGCAATGTTTTTTTTTTTTAAGGGGTAGAGAGAGAAATAGTGATCGATTCTCCCCCGATCCTTACAGGGACAAGAGAGATGGCAGAGGTAGACGTTATCGGGATAGGCGATACGAAGACGAAACTGATTATTACAGTGATAAGGATAGAAAATTACGAGACGATAGGGAACGAGGTAATATTAAAATCTTGGAAGGATATCGATAAAAACAAAGTGAAATTTTGCACGAAAATAATTTCCACCTGTTGTAGATTATGAAAAGAAGTATAGTAGTCTTCGAAAAGACAAAGAACGGAGGCGAAAAGATCGCGATCCGAGGGAAATTCGAGAAGCCTCTAGAAGGGTCGATTATTACTATTATGATAGAGCTAGTCGGCCTTCAAGTCGAGATTCTATGCATGAGTCTTACAGAGAAAGACGTCATGAGCCGGATTCTCGGGACAGGCGACCACCTAGAGATCGTTACAGAAGCAGAGACCATAAAGATCAATACAACCCTTATCAAGTATACATCTTGTTTAATCCTGTTTAAGTACTTTGATTGATTTTACAATATTGTAGAGTTTTGCTTATGATCCATACAATCCTTATTATCAGCAATATCAGTACTACGAGAATCTGAGGCGAACTAACCCTCAGGCATACGCGGAATGGTATCGCAAATACTATCAGCAGGCTACTGGGAGTACCGCTTCTTTTGCTGGCGAAGATAGAGCATCTGTGCACTCCGGTAGGAGTTCTGCCAATGAGGAGGTGGGAAAAGACAGGTAACAATTTATACTTTTTATTTCATACTGCTCACAAAATTGATTTTCCTGTTTGTTTGATTAGCCGCTTTATCAATGATGTCAATATTTGTTGTTTTGCTACCTTTAAGTTTAGGTTTTAACAGTGTTGAGATGCAGGCTTGTGACTGATTGATGGTAAGGGCGATAAGGGGGAGGAGGTTTTCGATGAAGCAAAGCATAATTACGCTTGCACATTATCTGTTGTTTATTGTGGTGTACATATTTATAATGTACATATACGGACTAGTCAAATAGAAGACACAATTTGTCTCTCATTTACATCGCTTCTAGGTTTGTTAAGCTTCTTTCTGCATTGTTTAGGTACATGAGACAAAGTTTTTATAGCCAGTCGAACTACTACGGACAGTCCCATTCCATATCGGGCCATTATGGTCTCGATGATACTAGGTAAGTTATCAAAAGCACATCACATAAGTAATCTTAATAATCAACGTGTCCCAAAACGACGATATATTTACTCTAATTGACGAGTGTGTAGAACGTTTTTAAATTAAAATTACATTTTGTTACATTAATTACGATTTAAATAGTCATTCAACATGGCAGACATCCTCGTTGTAAATATTTGCATTATTTGTAGTGTGCTTGGGGCTAGCCGTAGAATTGTTTAAATCAAAGGCAATTGAGCTTAAAGGTGAACATTTTCAAAGCGTTTAGTTTTATTTTAAGGGACAATCTTCAAACTTCTGGATTTATTGTAAGTATTTCTAATCAAAATTGAGCTTTGCTAATTGGCCGAAATTCAGCAGAAAGATCGACTTTCAAAACATTTCATTTTCAATATAGCTTGTCTAACGAAAACTTTCACTTTTCATTGTCGCGAAGTTTCATCGTTTCTAACGCCGCTAATAACATTGCTTCTGTATGTATGTTGTGAATAACATTGCATTTTTAATACACGAATCACACTTCTAAATCAAGATTTCTTAATTGGTTTTCCAGTAATACCTTCAATAGGGTTTTGGACCAAACCGATACTTCTCTGGCCTGCGAAGATCAGCCATCGGCTATACAACGGCTCACACCAACTAAATTCTCAACTGCTCATTTGAAGGCTTCTATAGCATCTGGAAATCTAATAAAAATATTGCCCCATTATCCCATGGACGGACAAAGCGCTGTTGTCCACGTGTCTAGTTTGCGAACTTTGGTAGAAAGCGATCCGAATTATATGGAACTAAGTTGCTTTCCTGGACCATTGAGTAAAGGAGTTACCCACAAGAAGCAAATTATCGAGTATTGTGAAAGCAAAATTAAAGGAGCCTACAGCAGAAATATTATAGATATTGAATCGTACGTTTTATTGTGGGAGTTGCTTATTCTGCTAATTCGGCAAAACGGCGTAAGTTTTCGTGACGAGTGTAATTTGCTCAGTCATTCGGAACGCATTAGCTTTTAGATGGTAGTTGGTACTGACATTGCGGAACTCCTACTGAAAGATCGAGTTGGGGGACTGGCACCCAGGCCTGCATCAGCGCTGTCTACTTCAAGTAGCAATGTTTTGGAAAAGAATGAAATATCAGCAGTGGTCAACCAGCCGGCATCCGAGAATGGGAGCACACAGTCAGTTTTGAAGGAGGAAGAAGTGACTAGGAGGTTCAGAGAATATCTTTTATATGGCTCGTGCCAGGAAGCATTGGGTAAGCTTACTTTGTGCAGTCGTAGATCGATCGATAAAAAACAATCGTCCACTTTTATTTTGTAGTTGTTTGTGTTGCTGCTTTAACTTCAATCTGTTTTATTTGTTACGGTTTTTCAATATTTTTTGAATTTTTTTATTTATTTCAAATTACATTCTGATACATGCACATGTATGAAGAATACAAAATGAAATGGCGTTAAAAAACAATTGACAAAGGACATATACTAAAAGGTACTGTTGTTACATCTTTAAATAGTCTCTAATACTATAAGGCTCTAACTCAATTAACATCTGTTTTAATTTATTCTTAAACAATTTTTCAATTCTTACTTTTTTAATGTTGTTTTCTAGTTTATTAAAGAATTTTATACCCATATAGTACGGACTCTTTTCAGACAGTGTTAGTCTGTGTGTTGTAACACATAATATTGCCTCAAAAATGTACAGACCGTACACAGTTAAAACAGCCTTTGATTTAAAAACCCCTTGACAAGACTGCAAAGAAGACATTCCGTAGATAGTCCTTAGTATACGTTTTTGTACTGTAAATATATTTCGAGTCCTCGAGCTACTGGCCCAAAGAATATATTTCCTGCCTAAGTGTTCCTTCAAAGTTTGCGAAATACAAGGCCTTGCGTGCCGTTTCATTCAGGTATATTGAAACATTTCGGATACAAAAACAGATTTTATTTAGTTTCTTACTAAGGTAATCAATATGGCAAGACCAGTCTAAAAATTCATCAATATAAATCCCCAAAAACTTTGT
>NW_026017110.1:140427-142564 GCF_020466585.1 Dendroctonus ponderosae | reverse complement strand
AAGTGATAACTTCATATATTTATAGAAACCATAAAATATTGAACTTGTTTAACGCATGATGGCAATAATAATTTTATTTTATAATTTTAATATTCTTGTTAGTCTAATAATTTATAAATGGATCAGGAATAGGTAAAATTTAATTTAATTTCCTTTTGAATGTAAAATATCTTTTTTATTTGCAACATTTAACATTCTTTAACGAGATGTTGTACATATTGCTCTTCTTGGGTTTGTATAAACTCTTCTTCTTGAGTTTCTGTATTTTTTTGTCGTAATTTCTTATTTGCTTTGTATAATCTTTGACGTTCAGCACTAGTTCGTGGTTGATGAAAGCTACTTTGAGTTGATCTATTACTTAATGCTCCTTTTTTAGCACGAAACCGTTTTTGGCGTTCAGCATTACTTAATACTTTTCGCATTTTAGCATGTTTTTGTGACTGCTCTTGTGTATGTTGTTCATGAACGTCTGCTAGAACTTGTATCTGAATAGGACTAAAAAAATCAATTAATGTTGGTGATTGGAAGATCTGTTTAAAATAGTTATCACTTCAAAAATGTTTCGAACATGACTTACTATCATTATTTTAACATGTAGAATCACACAAAAAGTTACTAACGCATTATCCGAACACCCTATATAGAACTACCGTTACGTTTTAGCTGTTACCGGTCCTGTTCGAAATTACTCAGTTTGTTTATGTATATTTATAGTGTGCTTCGGACGAAAAATGGGGCGACTGGCGACCCCACCTTGCTATGATTCTCTCGAATTCGACTCAGAGGCCGGAACTAAACTGTAAAGCGATCACACAGTTAGGCGACACACTGCTGAACATAGGCAGCCTTTATGCCGCTCAGTTCTGCTATTTGATGGCGGAAGTGGGATTTGGCAGACATGGAGATTCCACCAGTCGTTTGGTTCTTTTGGGCTCCGATCACAGAAATCCGTATCCACAATTTGTCACCAACGAGGCCATTCACATGACCGAAATATATGAGTTTGCCTGCAGCTTGAACGATCAGGATTTCCACATTTCTCAGTTTCAGGTATACATTTATGGATCGAAATATAATTTTTCGAAACGCTTGCTTTTAATTCAAAGTGAAAGTTTAATCAAACTAGTTTTACAGAGATTCAGAAACGTTTAAACAAATAGCGATTTGCCTGAAATATATCGGCCCCCATATCTATATTAATAAAAAAAACATACTTTCCGCAGCTATACAAGTTTATACTGGCAACAAGACTGGCCGATGTTGGTCTTCTACAAAAATCTTTACAATATCTGGAAAGGCTGGCTGTTCGCATTATTTACAACCCTGTTGGCGCACCTCCAGGCCTGGTGGATAGCGTTTGTACATTGGCCGACAGACTAAAGTTTTATGATCCTGTTGGTGATATCGAGGATGAGTCATCGTTTGGTGATGCTCTGGACACCAGCCGGCCTGATAATTCCTGGCTGAAGGATCTAAGAGCTGTTTTGAATGACAATCAGGTATATCATGCGTGTGCATTATTTCTGTTACGCAGATGTTTACATCGAGTATCCTACTTGATCATTTTATAAGTGTATTATAACAGGTGTTTTTTTTTTAATTTGAAACCCTGAAATATTTTGGAAATTAGTAATCCTACGAAAAATGTGTCAAATAAGAAGTTAACATCTGAGAGGGAGAAGTTTAGAAACGAACGCCTACTTCTACCTTGTAGACTAGGCAGGGGCCAGCTTGTTAATTTCAAATAGTAACCACATCATTTTACTGCAGAATCGAGTAGCACGTCAAAAACTAAGAATGTTTTGTCAAAACATTTTCTTTGATTTTGACAGGTGACACACTATGGGGCCAAAGAAGAAAATTAGTGTCAAAGTAAAATAGCGCCCCTTACAAATGACTTACGGCCCTGAATTTTTTTCGAATGATGCAGATTAATGGAAAATTATTGACAACTTTATTTGCTTTTACGATCAAATCGTGAAAAAAAGGTTTACAAAAACTTATTGAATCATACATAGTACCTTAATTTTCCAGTTAATTTTCTACAATATTAGTGCATTACTAATTGAAACTTTCATTTCTATTACTTTACTACTACTTATTATTTACTATTACTAAAGCGCGGAATATATGCAGT
>NW_026017110.1:136212-139428 GCF_020466585.1 Dendroctonus ponderosae | reverse complement strand
TTATTGACGCTTCAAAAACGTAATATTTGGCCGATTTGAGACGTTTTAGGGCTTTTCAACTCGAGACATTCCAGGGTAGTGAATAAATGATATGCAAAAAAAGGCAGGTAAACTTATAAATTTAGTGCCTACTTTACACCCGCCTATGGAATTTCGATAATATTTCATTAAGATGAAAAGAAAAATCTTCAAACATGCACNNATATACAGATTTTTTAGATATATGCAATTTTTCATGAAATTGGATAAAATATGCAAAAAATGCATAGATATGCACTTTGCATATTTTCCGCCCTCTAACTATTACTATTTGAAATTATGAAGCTAGCCCCTGCCTAGCCTACAAGATTGAAGTAGGCGTTTTTCCTCTCAGATGTAAACTTTTTATTTGGCACATTTTGTCATAGGGTCACTAATTTTCGAAATATTTTTAAGTTAAAAAAAAACCACCCAGTATTCAGAAAATTACTCTGTTTTCTGAGCACTTTCCACTATACTCTTCGAAATCTTGTTAGCCTTCAAAGCCAAAGGAAGACGAACATCCGGATTTCCATTTAACTCAGCACCCGTTAGAACAGCCAAACTTTGATCAAAGTCATGATGTTTGGCAGCAGGAGCAACAGCAATACGATCAACAGCAGCAGCAGCAATTTGATCAGCAGCAGCGACATTATAAAGAGTCATCAGTTTGGTCAACTGAATTACAGTCCCATTCCAACCAAGGGTATCAAGTGCACGATAAGCAACAGTTGCAGAATGGTAAATCACTATATTCTTAATTATAATATGATTTGAATTATTTGCTTTCCAGTACAACATCCTTATCAAGATCAATCAAAATTCTGGGCCGGTCAGGCCGCGCAGGCCTGGGTGGACCCAACAGCTGCATATGGACAGGAGACGAACCATAGCGATCAAGTAACCCAACCGGATCAATTGTCATTCTTTGCAACTTCTAATAATAAGGCTGAGGTAAGTTGAAGTATAAATATGTACTTAATTTTACTGAGTAATTCCGCGACATTTGATCACAACTGATTTAATCTTGATCGATTATTTTTAGTTAAAAATCATCATTTAATGGCGAAAAATCCTAGCTACGAATATGCCAGATATTAATTTATAGACTGCGATAATATTTATTTTAATAGACACAAATCTGTTTACCTGACGCAACTATATCATGGTATCAAATATCAAATAAAGGCTAGTTAAGAAAATCACGAGAAAACCACTACAACCATTTGCTAAATTGCCACAAGAACCGAATTGGAAGCGTAATAAAAGAGGTTGTTACTTTACGCCGGTTGTTTGTTTTAAAAACACAAAGTAGACCGTTTTTAATATGGTTTACTAGGGATATTTTTTCTTCATAAAATTTCGAACAATGATGAAAATTGAATTCCATTACAGCACATGTTCAGATGCTCGATACGTATTAATTGTTATAATTAAGCAATGTAATAAAGTAACTTCAATTTGTAATTGATGTAAAATAATATTTACCAGTTTTTTTAATTCACGCTGGAATATTGAAGGAAAGCCGGAAAACTCATTTGTATTACCCATAAATGCAGAAAAATTGACTATTATTTAAAGAAAGATTTTGCTGCAGTTGACGTTGCTATATTACAGCTAATATATGATGGTTTCATTTTAATTAACTTGTTTTCTGTGGCGCTGATTGGACGCAGCTGAAGGTAGAGAAAGAGGCGGCCGAAGTAAGTACCACAAGTACACAGTGTGCAGCCTTTGCCTTGCCATCTACTGCCATTTCTTTGCGCAAACGGTCTGTTCTGAAGCGGGACTCGCATAGCCCCAACCCTACTTCACTCTCCATTTCCTCCAACTTGCTGCTGCATGACGAAATGTTAGAGATGCAACCTCTTAAGCTAGAAAAGTGCCGCTTGTCCACGCCGCCGCTTTTAAACGATATCACTGGCCTCGGGTCGTATAAGGACAGTTCGGACAGCGAGAACGAAGTGCTGTTCTGTCGAAAAGGAAAGTCAGTGTCGGAGGAGAAACTGCTATTATTGAAGAACGACAGCGTAAAGTTGGCTTCCAGTGACAATTATAGCACGTTCGATTTAAAAACGTCTCGGCACAAGCTAATCAAATTCAAGTCCCTGGACATTCCGGAGTTTAAAAATACCACAGTAAAATATGTTGATCGACAGAGCAAAGTGTCTATTTCTGCGGAAGGGTTCAATGCGGATTCGCTGCCCAATGCGGTAGACGTGTGGGCGAGGAAGCACTCGAAAGGCGTGTTTAACAACATCAAGAACAGCTTTTTCCATAAGAGCGATCGGGTGCCAGAGAAAGTGGTTTATAAAACACTGGTATTCGGAGGTACTTACCCGATCGACGTGCCGATAGGGCCGCGAGTGCGCAACAACTCTGAAAACAGCCAATTGAATAAGAGGTCGCTGTCTGGTACGACTCCAAAGTTGAGAGAATATGGACCTGCCAGGACCTTCGATATCGATCAGCCTATTTAATATGTTCAAGTTATACCTAATTGATGTTAATGAGCTTTAAGTGTTAATCAATAGTTGTTATAAAGAGTGGTGGGCAAATTCAATATGATGATATTTTCACTCTAGAGAGTTTGTCTCTGCATATTGAACGTAAAGTTACTCATCATCGTTCGTGCTAAGCTCTGTATTTTTTATAGTTGCGTTTCATACAATTAATAGTATACCTTAAGAGGCATGTTAATGCTGCGATTTACTATAATTCAAAGTGGTTAAAGTCAAAACAGTAGAGGCGGTCCCTTAAATTTCGATAAACAAACGCTTCTATGTCTATTCTAAAATAATAAGTCTACATTTTTTGCATCAAATAATAACATATTTTCTTTACATCGTTTTCTTCGCTCTACCAATTGTCTTCAAAAATTTTCTATTTTATTTCATCTTTTATAGACATAATATGGACAATAATACAGCAGGGTGTCCCACCGGGAAACGCCGCTAGCGATATCTGGCAAACTATAATTAGCAAAAAACAGTGTGCTGAAGTCATTGGGGGCAAGCGATCTAAAATATTTCCAAGATGCCACACTTCCGGTTATACCGGAACAATGGAACACCCTATACAGGGTTATTCACGCTATACGGCACGGCAGTTTGCAGCTAAACCGTTTGATTTTTAAACAGTATTATTTTATGAATTGTCCGACGCCTACCGAGCGCACATTTTAAAAATATTTTTGTA
>NW_026017110.1:131226-135213 GCF_020466585.1 Dendroctonus ponderosae | reverse complement strand
TGAAATAAGCAAGTTGATGCCTACTTCCGGTATAATCAGGAGTGTGGCCACACATCTTGAAAATATTTTAGATCGTTTGCCCCCAATGACTTCAGCTCACTGTTCAAATTTCAAATTTTTGCTAATTATAGTTTGCCAGATATCGATTGCGGCGGCTGCCGATGAGATACCCTGTATTACTCCGGATGTAAAATTATGAATATTTGAAATATAGTAGAGCAATTTGTGTTGAATTGGCTTGTGAATAGCATCTAGTGGCACTGGAAATTTTAGTATGATCACAATTTGATTTTCTCGTACCACTAGGTAGCTTCCGTCGGAGACTAGTATGTGTTTGTGCGTTGGCAATAAGCTGATTCGGTTGGAGGAGTTACTTATCGAATATGTATTAAAGTGCAGCGTTATCTTGTAGTGTTGTTCTTTAGCATGCCATTTTGGACACTATATTATGTTGACTGTTACAAATAAAGTGACAAAAATGTATTTTCATGGTTTAATTTAAACAATCGTTCAACTCTGACTATCGCAGAACGTTTGCTTTGTTATTCCGTTTAGTTTCTTCCTTTTAGCTACTACTAGTTTCTTAACTTTTATTTAGGATTTACCCGTTTCTTCAACAAAGTTCTACCTTTTTAATGTGTTCCATGTTGGCTCGAACCATGTCCACAGTTAAACAGCACTTTCATTTCGCTTAATTTATTTTGCTGCGCACATCTCGAGTAATTTGTTCTCGTTCTTCGCGATCTTTTTAGGGCCTGCCGCAGCTCCAGACATCTTTACCGAATCAGGCGAAAGATAAAGTCGCCTACGATCAAGAGCCTCTAGCTCACGAAAAGCACACCAGTTTATCGAAAGCTCCGTCAAAATCGGCGAACCAAACCACTGGCTGGTTCGGCGGCATCTTCAGCAAGTTGTCTATGAAGCCGAAGAACCAGATGAAATTGCCTGATGACAAAAATCCCAAGGTAAACCCCGTTCTAGTGATCACTTTTCAAGCCTAATCGAACATTTCTAGATCGTTTGGGATGAAAACAAGAAGAGGTGGACTAACGTGGACGCTGATCCGAACGAGACGGCAAATGAATTTAAGCCGCCGCCCAAAATGCTCCAGTTTCAGTCAGTTGGAGGGTCAGGTATGGACAGTGCTAGCACGAGTAGTTTGGGCTTCAGCTCAGTAGATCGCGCCAGTTTTACCCCCTCCGGACCCACGTCACTGCCTCTCTTAGGTGCTGCTGTTAAAGAGGACGTACCAACGTCGAACCCGTCTTTGTCCAATATGTTCAAAATGCAAAAACGACGAAGTAAGCTACTGGATCGGGTGCGTGCTACCAGTGCTAAAGATTGCTGATTTGCAGATTTAAAAAATTCCTATGTGGATGTTTTCAAACAGAACGAGGCGAAAACCAACAAAGAGCAGGCCCCTTTGGTTGCCCTGGAGCAGGTGCCTTTGGTTGCTCCTACCCAAATAAACTTCTTTGTTCCGCAAGCGATATCGGATGCAAACGCTCCAGTGGACTTTTTAACACCGGGCGGCGTTCTAGCTCCCATAGGCGATCAACAGGTAAAGTAAATGTGTTAGAATTGAATAACAGTTGTTTTTGTCTGAGAACGATGTTAGGAATATACAGGGTTATTCACGCTGTACGGCACGGAAGTTTGCGGCTAAACCGTTTGATTTTTAAAAAGTATTATTTTATGAATTGTCCGACGGTGGACATTTTCAAAGGCGATGAGGCAGTGGGCGAAGTGATCTCCCGTGCTTTCCGACTCAGTCTTAGTCGGAATAAATAGCTAAAATGAAAAAAATAAATAAATAGCCACTTAAAGTTCTTATTTGATTAGTTTAAATTTGTGGACACCCTGTATAAAATGGTAAGTTTATTATCATTGGGATATAAAATCTGATTTCTTGTTACACTACACTACGAATTACGTTTACATAACTTAAATATTAGATTTTGATAAAATTCGAATTATTTAAAAAACATTTAGAGACATTATAAATCTTATTAAAACAAACACTTGTTTGCTCACAGAATCCAAAAATGCAATAATATATAGGGTATATCATTTAGAAAAACACAACTTTGATACTTTTAGGGCTTTTGGGACACCCTGTACATTACAAAAATATTTTTAAAATGTGCACCCGATAGGCCTCTGTGAATTCATCAAATAATACTTTGCAAGAAACAAACGGGCTAGCCGCAAACGTCCGTGCCGTATAGCGTGAATAACCCTGTATATTGGCTTAACTTTTTTTGCATGTGTATGTTTATCACATCTTGCCTAATATTGACTCATTCCTCCCAGAACAAATAGGACCTTTCATCCGTAGAAATGCTGACGGTATCTGAAGTTTCCAGTTTTCGATAAAAATGTATTGTATGAGGAGAACTCAACCTACAGCTTGTTATTAATATATTGGTGGCTTCGATATACATATGTAAAATAAAACATTTGTTCATTGTATAATTATATACTGTTTACCTAGAAAAATAAAATAAATTATAGGCAAGGTTATCCCAGAAGCACTGACTTTTTTTCTCCCTGCCTTCCCATTTTATCTAAAGAAAGGAAACCAATTAGATTCGTCTGTTTTAAAATAGACTTTATTTTTACTGTTTAGAAGTACGCATTTAAACTAGATATAAACGCCTAACTGTAATATCTCATTTATGGCATCTTAATATACAAATAGGGGTCGCATCTAACCTAGAACGATCAAGCGTTTTTTTTGTCATCGTGCACTGTTGAGAAGAAATTTTTAGGTACATGTCAGTATAATTGGATAACAAAACCCAAAAAACATCCAACACAAAGTAGAGATCGATGAGACAGAAGTAATGCACAGGAAAGTGTAATAAAGGGAAAACAACATTCTTGATAATTAAGGTTTTCCAAATTAGCTTGAACTCGTCCTTATGTGAGCGGCATAAATTAAATGATGGAAAGGGTGAAGTGTGACCACATTTCTACCGCGAGTGCTTCAATTCCATTTCATATTAACTATAACTAAGTATGGTTTAACAAACACACTGCTAACAAACTTAAATCACTCTATTGCGACTGATTACGTACGTGGCAAATCAATCCGTCCACATCTTAGGTGTTACGTTTAGTGCTTATTTATGCTGCACCACAAATCATACATTAGACGTAAAATATGGATGGATTGGAGACGATTGCTCTAATAACACCGCCCATCCATTCATCTCAATAACGCAATGAAGACTAGCATATGACTAATATTTTCTTCCAGAAAAAGTGTAACACAGAAAAAGTATCCCGACAATGCAACAACAGGCAGAACTGACCACTAAAATTAACTTTACTTGAAGATTCATTAAAGCACCAAGCTCAATTTACACATTTTTTTGTACAATTATTTATATGTATATTATTCACACAAATAGGCACCTGAAATTACATGTCAGCGATTTGATTGAACAATCTGTTCATACTATGAAGGCTTTCACGGCCGGTTAAATCACATTTAGGAATGTTTTCCGGGCTTTGAAGCCGTGGTCTAACTAGCCAACAAAATGCACTGGATTCATTCAACAGCTGACCGAATGATGGTGGCCGAAGCAGTAGCAACTAATCGCCCAAAGAAGAAGTTTGATGCGCTGATGGAAAAGCTTCAACGATCCAGCAAAACAGGACCATCACCCGAGGAAAACCAACGGAAGATTGTAGCTAACTAAACCAGCAAGGAACTTACTGCTGACGAAAAGAGCGTGCTGGCCAAGAGGGGAAACTTTGCCATAGTACCGTCCAGGTTACCAGTAAAGGACATCATATCAAATGTAGAGAGTGGCATACGCTCGCTGCCCATTCAAACCGCAGAACAGATAAGGGCCGAGACTTCGAGAATTTTACAACGCTCAAGGCCTCCGAAGAGCAACCTCACTTCCAGTGAAAGAAAAGCCCTGAAAACCCTGAATGAGGATAGGGAGATTCTCGTGTTGCCAGCTGATAAGGGCA
>NW_026017110.1:128836-130227 GCF_020466585.1 Dendroctonus ponderosae | reverse complement strand
CCATTACATATGGAGATAACGAGATGTTATGAATGTGATGACAATGTGTGCCCAAGAAGTATCTATCGTTCAAACCCGAAACAAATTCTCACTAAGGTTGCACAAGGATCGTCGTAAACGTTCTGTTATGAGCCGTCGCTGCTTGGAAACACTCTGCGCTGCGGTTCGGGAGTGTAGTGGAATCGAGCCCTCAAATGTTGTGGCGAGCCTGGCACCGAGGTACTTTCAGACAGCCGACGCGGTGGGGGCACGGGTGGCGTCGGTTGCACATATCTACCAAAAATTAAACATCGACGTTAAACGTTTTTTTTTTTACTTCAGATGCGTCTTGTTTCTCTGGCACCGCAAATTATTTTACCTTCGCGATATACTGGGCGAATTCGGGGTGTGCGTTTCCAAGAAAGCCCTTCGTAAAGCCAGAGGACTTTGAGTGTCTGCACTTTGTCCTCGGTGCAATCGAGGCGGCGGTTCTGGACTTTGGTGTCTCGAAGATCGACCGCTTCGATCGCCAGACAGCTGCATCTTAATATAGGAGGCAAAGCGTTTCTTACCTAAAAGCGTCGGAATTAATCAGCATGTTTCGAAAAAGACTTCAAAATGCAAATCGAAGCACCATTTTCAAACACTATCAACAGTAACAGTAAGCGCACAATAGTATAGTAAAGTAAAGCACACAATATTTGAAAGATGGGAGTTCGTCGTGTACCACTGTCGCGTATAGACGTGCTTTCAAACGAGCGATAGGCGAGTTATTTGATCGCAGTTTSGAATAAAAACTCGAGAATCCAGCGTGTCTATACACGKCCAGTGAAGTGAATTAACGGTRACGTGCTTCTGGCCACAGGAGTGCTTCACCAAAAATWTGTCTCTTCCAACTACAGTTCAATCAACTAGTGCTCCTCTCTCGTACTCCCAAATGGCCAAACAAGTTTCAGTGCCGTCTAAGGAATTTGCTGAATCCCCGTAACAGAATATACGCCTGCCATTGCAAGCAAGATTGGTCCAGTCAATATAAGATTTGTCTCTCGTGTTTCAAATAACCGAGTATGTTTGCTTCTAAACAGTAAGAAGACCGCAGACAACCTTATTGATACACACAACAAACTCAACATAAGAAATCACGAACTCACAAGTGAACGAACAAGTGTTTGTTTTAATAAGATTTTAATAATAAGATTTATAATGTCTAAATCTAAATGTTTTGTAAATAATTCGAATTTTATCAAAATCTAATATTATTTTCATGTGTCAAATACTTTAGAATTATTTAAGTTATGTAAACGTAATTCGTAGTGGAGTGTAACAAGAAATCATATTTTATATCCCAATGATAATAAACTTATCATTTTATACAGGGTGTCCACAAATTTAAACTAATCAAATAAGAACTT
>NW_026017110.1:125394-128786 GCF_020466585.1 Dendroctonus ponderosae | reverse complement strand
TATAAACCTTATTAAAACAGACACTTATTTTGTTCAGCGAATCCAAAAATGCAATAATATGCAGGACATTCCATTAAAAAAAATGCAACTTTGATACCTTTAGAGCGTTTGGGACACCCTGCACAGTACAAAAATAGTTTTAAAATGTGCACTCAGTAGGCGTCGGACAATTCATAAAATAATACTTTTCAAAAATCAAACGGTTTAGCCACAAACTTCCGTGCCGTATAGCGTGAATAACCCTGTATAAGAGCAGGAAATTCTGATCCAGGTTTTAACCACATACTCAGCTTCCGGCGACAGTTTCATCTCAATCCAGAAGATGCCCTCAAGATTCCTCCTTTTCTCTCAATCCATTTTGAAGACACAGATTATCACATTTATCTCTCCGCCGAAAAATTGGTGTGTTTTGCATGCAAGGAAGAAGGTCATCTTGCCAAATTCTGCAAGCATCCTGACGTCATCTCACAGAGACATCAAGAGATTTCTAATGAAAATTTTTCGGCACAAAATCTATTGTCAACTGATAGTACCGCCCCCAGCACTGGGGTAATCGACAAAGCAATCCCGATGGAGACCATACCTATTTTGTCAAATCAGGAGTCAATGCCTCCTCCTGCTGGGCCTTTTAAACGCCCGCAAGTAAATCTCCACTACAAGTTCAGCACCTCAAGATCTTGAGGAAAAAACGCCTCTGAACGACAAAATACGAATCACACCAAAAACTAGCAAAAAACAGAAAACGGAATTGCCGAACGAAATTTCCTTGGAAGAACTGGCTACACAACTAGCCCCAGCTGAAACGTTTATAAAGCATCATCCAAATCAGTTTTCTCTCGACCTATCACAAATAAGAAATTTTCTTCATGAGACATATAACAAGTCAAATATCTATGCGATCGCAGCTAAATACGTCGATGATACGCAACTTCTCATAAGCATGCTCTCACTCATTCACGAACAGCATATTCAAACCAAACTAAAGCATCGCATATCTAGAATAAAGAATAAACTTAATAATCAAGTTTGCGGAGATACAAGTGATTCCTCACTGTCTACCGACGGATAAGAATCATAAATCAGCAATCTTTGAAAGATGTAATTTCAGCAAAAAATCGGCTTTGTATTGCTGGTTCAGTTCGGAGATGCTCAAAATCACACAGTGCAGACGCATCTTGCAGTTTTGCTTTGCAAGCGAACACCTGTTTCCACTTGAACACTATCTGACCTGGACTGATAAACACTAGATATTCTGTTTCTTTCTTCATTTTTCATGGGCTACAAAAACAAATGAAAAATCGGCAACATATAACGGAAACTGATTCTTTCGAAACTTGGTACACTTGATGGTACTGAACAATAGTCAATGACAATTGCTAGATTAAAGTATTTATTCTGAGCCGTAAACATTTGCTACTTACACGGATCGGATTTCGCGCTTTCCTCCGCTTCTTTGACCAGTTGTTGCTGCTTCTGTTGGTGATAGAACCGCTGTAAAATGATGGGACTGGTATTTCCGCTAATATATTGTGGTTCTTCGATGGGCAAATTGGTTCGCAAAGGGAGAGGCGACCCTAAAGGTGATCTCCATCTTGTTTCGCTCAAACTCCGAGTCTCCTACAGATATTAATCACTATTAATATCTACTATTACTTACAGTATTATGACTGCATCATTTCGAAAAGCGAACAGTTTCTTATAACACAGACGAAAGTTATTTAATTAACTACATAATAACATGTCTTACGGGTAACGAAGAAGGTCCCAAAGCTGCAGAGCTGCCGTCTCCAAACTTTCTTTGCGGCATCGGCGAGCACAAGCCAATTTGATAACCTCTGCCTCCACTGTGTTCGTCTCTTTGCTGCAAAGACGCTACGTGATTCTGATACGCCTGAAGCGAAGAAAACGTCCTATTTGCATGACCCGGCCTTGCTTGAACAACGGATTGGAACGCGTCCAAACGAGAGTGACGAACTGACTGGGACTCTTCGGCACTACTCAAACATGCAGGTTGTTGACTAAAGACAGATAATGTAGATCCAGTCCTCACGTCGGGTGGATTGAGAAATTTATCGGGTTTTGGTGATCGACCTCCGTTCACTGCAGATCTTGATGGTTGAGTTGATGAGAGCTTTTGTTGCATTGAAAAGAACTGGCGTACTGGATGTCTGTCAGACAAATAAGTAAGTACACATTTACCATCACACTTTATGATCATCATGACTTTTACGTATTAAACATGTTTATGTCTCTATTGCTAACATTACTAAAATGTGTACTTTGCGTTGTAGACAACGATATGTGATTTAGTTTTTATTTATTAATATATTAATGTGGTTAGAGGAGGAAACAACTTCAAACACAAGCAGACTAGTTCGTGGTGCTTAGGGTGAAATGTAACAATTATATTTGGGCCTGATTTTATTCCTTACATTGAAAACAACATCAATAGCAGGTGAATATTTCAAATATATTTTACTGGACTTAAGAGATGCAAATTCTGATTGAGTGGAAAAACTTCTTTTAAATACATTTTTTTAATGCTGTAGCTAAAAACAGAAATGTATAGATAATGAATGCCGGATAAACGATTAGACAATAAGCACAAATGCAATCAGCTAATCCACCAAAAAAAAAATTGAACAAGTCTGCCCAAAAGAAACACCCATGCTGATACTGGCAATTTCCATTAAAACATTTGAATGAATTTCAATGTTGTACCGATTTTTTGGTGACAACTGCCAAGGCAGCAAGCAAACCATCAACATTGAATTTCCTTCGCAAAACTAAACCACAAAAATGCATACAAACCTACTGGTGAGAAGAAGGTAGGGATGAGCACAACAAAATGCAATCTAATGCACTGCGGGTACAGCATTTTCTCCGATTGACGGACCGTAATCGTCATCACTCCTAAATAATCAAAACGCTACTTGTACAGTTAATGAACACAGAGATAAGTACAGCACATTCGAGTTTTACAACAGTTCAAGCTCTCCAGAATTAGAAACAAACACTGCTGTACTTCACCCGGTTCGTTGACTGTGCGAAAACTAAATTCAACGCAAGAAGGTACTAAATTAGACAAGTTGCAAGTGATAATAAAACTGATTAGAACGGGTAAGTAAGGTAAACACAAAATTGACACTAACCATGCAACGTACCTCGAGGTCGCCCTATCGCCAACTCGCTGCAGAGCTCTTACGTACCAGTCTCCCACATTTACCTCTGCCAATTGATATCGCTTAATGAAAGCGTGGTTCTTCAGTTTGGTGTACTTCGGTCTTTGCATTTTATCTTTGGTCAAACTAAAAACAAACATTTACATTGATCACACAATTTCTTGCAATTTTTTGGTCAAACCGCAGAACAGATAAAGGCCGAGACTTCAA
>NW_026017110.1:117632-125008 GCF_020466585.1 Dendroctonus ponderosae | reverse complement strand
AGTAAAAACCATTTTTAAACCAACTCGAACCATCCAACAGACTTTGAGATCGGCCAAGGACAAACGGGATCCTTTGATAATGTGCACCGCAGTTGTGGACGAAACGTGAGAAAGAAATTCCCATAGACCACGGCTTCAAAGCCCGGAAAACATTCCTAAATGTGAACAAAAACATAGTCCATATATGTGTCTAATTATGGAGGCTCGAATGTGAAGCATCAATGCAGACGTATGGGCCCTAACACAATTAAGAACTTAAAATAAAATTGCACGTACCAACCCGCAACAAAATCACGAAATTCTGGCGAAAAATGTTGATCATGTGGCAAAGAAGGCGGATCAGTCCCTATCACTTTGGTGAGTACTTCGAAGTCAGTCTTGCAGTCTTGGTAGGGAAAAACGCCGGTGGCCAATTCTACCAGTGTTATGCCCAACGACCACACATCAGCACGCACATCATAATCTGGATTTTGCGGATCCGGCTCGATACGTTCGGGCTGTAAATAGAGCAAGAGCCACGCTGGATTTCCAATTCAAACTCACAAAACGTCTTACCGCCATGTAAGCCGCACAGCCGGCATTTCGAGAGTTCGCCATCGAGTCCACCAACCGACCGCTAATGCCAAAATCGCAGAGCTTTACATTGCCTTTGGTGTCCAAGAGAATATTTGATGGCTTTACGTCTCTGTGGATCACTTTGTGATAGTCTTTCAAGTAAGACAATGCTTCAATAGTCTAAATAAAATATGCCACTTGATGTATTACTTCCAATCGATCTGGCGACTACACTTACCGCGACGCTGACTTTGCCTAGAACATCCTCCGGAACCGGATGCTTTAGGCGCTTCAGCAGCTTATCAAAACAAGTGTCCATCAACTCCATACAGATCCAGACCTCTGACTCGGTTATAAAGCATCCAAGGCACTTAACGATAAATTTGCAGTCGGACTTTAAAACTACTTCAATGTCCATGATGATGCGCTTGGTCTCATCGCTATTGCCAGACCTCCTCATTTGCTGATAAAACTCGTGGTTACCTACTTTAGCCTTCGCACTAAAATGCGAACAATTACCTTCACTGCAATTATTTTGCCGCTGGGTTTATGCTGCATTTTGACCACGTGACCGCAAGTACCATTGCCTAGTTCCTCAATGTGCTCCATGTCTTGGACGCTGGTCTTGAAGAGCACCCCGTCAATCTTCAGATCACCGCTGATTTTCATAATTTCTCTAAGTTTTCTTTCGGTATCTGCGTTGTCAGTCCTCCGTGGTTCGAAAGGGGGCAAATCACTCGGCCGCGTCGTGATAGGACTGTTTCTTTTGCTGTTAAGGCCCCCAACTGAAAATGATAGATATAATTTATTGGACATTCTCTCGGTCGATTTTCCCATGCTCGTAAGAGAAACGAGTTTCAATATTCCTATTCTTCAGCTGCCAATTGTTATACGTTGTGGATCTACTCACGTCCACAAAAGAAAATCATTATTTTCTGTAGTTTTTTACTAACCAAGTCCAACAAGAATTTGTCTGTGTCTCCTTCGATACAAATAATTGAAATTTTAAATTATACCGTAGGCATATAGCGCCTGCTAACAATCAAGCGACGATTTGTGCTAAATCAACAGTATGAGCAAAGTGAAAAGCGGCTAATAAGTTGCTTCAACTACTAAGTACTATTTCGAAAGTTCGGATAAAGTTGAGGGCAAAACTGAAACGGGCTCCTCATCGTGTTAAGTAAATATAGAGCAGAACTATGCTCAATTATTTACATCCGATGTGCATGTAAAAATCCCATTCGCGATCATAAATCGCTATTTGCGAATCTGCGATTTACGTACGTCCTAGAGACGCCCTAGAAGGGGGCAAGCCTGGCTTGGGGTTCATAGGTGGGCTTCTTGGGCAATTATCCTTATTAAGTTTGTCCAAAAGTCCGTCGATTCTCTGTTGAGTACTAGACATCGCCACTATACCACCATTAAGTCTGCCGCTACAAAATTCGGGATTTACGTGAAAAATAAAAATACACTTTTAGTTTTGACATATCGACAGCGTAAAAGAAATGTCATCAATGGCGTAAAATTTCCTCTTCCTTTGCGCATTGACCCGGCTGGGCGTTTATTTTCATGCGTTTACGCGAGAGCACACCCGGGAAATTTTTGTATTGCCAATTGCCTAAAATCGGTGAGAGCAAATTCACCTGCTCTAGACCAGGCGAGTGGCACTTCACATGTGTGAGTCTAACTATCATGCGCAAACACAGAACTAACTGAATCAAGAGTTTGATAATCTGTGATACAGAAATACATTTATTAATATCGCTTGTGAATATCGAATTTGCTTCTCACCGATTTTAGGCAATCGGCAATACATACATTCCCCGGGAGTTCTCTCGCGTAAACACATGAAAATAAACGTCCTGTTCTTGGGGGATATTCTGTTCATAGAGAAAGTAAAATAAGAGAGGTGGCGGTGTAATCATAGATAAAGACGAGTCGGATATTCAAATTTCGCTTTCTGGGTTAAAACTACTGGAATTTCTTCACTCATCTTGTCATGACTGAATCGAGTTTTCAATTCTCTATCCAACGATGACAAAACGAACTCTGTGGCTCAAATGAGGCCTGAGAAACTCCGGAAAAAGCAGCGTCAACTTTGAATCGATTTTGCCACTCAAAAACAAGACACAAATCTAAAACGTCGTGAAACCAAGACTTTTTTGAAAAAACTGCTAACATTTCCTTCTCGATTGCGCACTCTCTAAAAAGACCATTTAGTTCTCTCTGAAATGATGTAAAAATGAGTGTTCTTGCACCTTTTGCTTCCGAGAAATGAGCAAAAACGAGACGGAAAACATCAAATTTTGGGCTAATCTTGCACCTAAATGTCTGATATTGAAATTTCGCTTTCTGGGTCAAAACTGCCCCAATTTCTTCACTCATGTTGTTATGAAGCTACTTTTGAATCGCGATGTTAATCATGTCTTTGCAGCTGATGGTCTGAAAACATTAACATCCTGTATAATTGAGGTCATGTTGCAACGCGCGAAAACATTTTTACCGTTGAAATACAAAGGRAAAATCAGGTTTTCCAATTTTATAAGCAAAAAGTCACAGTGTGGCTGGAGTGGCTTGATGTCTTTGCTTCAAGCAATTTACGGGTGAACGGCTTGAACAACCACCACAATTAAGAATTTAACGCTTTCTTAACAATCTCCTATCATTGACTCCTACTTAGTCCACTATTTTTTGAAAAATTGGCAACACTTCCTCAAATTTTCCAAGCGCACTGAAAAATCAGACAGCAATTTTCATCCCAGCCATGTTTATGTTTCCTCCAAACTCTTTGAAAAAGTTATTTTGCCCTTGTCCAAACCTCCACTCTGCTTATATGGTTACCCAAAGATCTGGAATTCCTTAAAATAAATCATAAACCTCAGCTTTCGATGCTCGATCAGCTCAGATTCGCGATTCTCGGGTGCAAACGAGCAGTTTTGTCGCAAAACCTGAGCACAAAATTTCGGAAGATCGCCAGAAAACGACCCAAAAAACTAAAATCAGGATTTTTAAGCAATAGCTCTGAAAACCTGACAAGAAATCCTTGACTGATTAATGCTGCTGATGCAAACGAATTCCTTCTTGATCGAAAATGGATCGAAAATGTTGCGTTTCTGGAGCCTGAAACTTCTAGAGTGTTTTTCAGTCAGCTTCCTGCATTCTTCGCTTCCGTTTAATGAAAATCATGTAGAATTTGGGGCATTTTGAAAAAGTTGATAATTTTTGAAAAAATCGACCCCTTATGAAATTTTCAATCAAAAATCGAAATTTCACATTCACGTTTTTTTACTTCAAATTATTGTTTTCCACCTAAAAGGTTCCTTAATATGCACTTTTAAAGTATCATCCATAAAAAGCAAAATATCGTCGACTAAAGATCGTGAAAAAAATTAAAAAAAAAACAGAAAAACACTTACTAACCCAAACTAATCCAATCATTCGCTTCTTCCACATTGCAAAAAAAACAAGAAATAAATAAAGTTTATTTCCATGTGGCACGGTTTCCCGATTGTTAATCCGTCGGTCCTACCACTGAGCCACGTTGCCAGCTCGCTCAGTTGGCTTGCATTCAGTTGATTCAAAAAAAATTCAGAAAAAGTAAACGCCAGCCACTTGAAATCACCCTTGTTGGGTTCTTTCCCACTTCCTCAGGCACCAGATCGAGGAAAAACTTCGTGGCTCAATGTTAAGATTTGCGATTTTTGGCTCTCGATGGAGTGAAAAATATAAAAGTACTATCAAATCATAGCTTTTCCCATTCTACACATATTTTTTCAGACACACTTTTTATATGAAACTGTGTTTTTTTATGCCGGGATCTATTCGGCGGATTTCGGCTAACGAGAATGATTAAAAAAATTGCAAAACTACTCATATTGTGGTTTTTCCTATTTCCAACACGTTTTATTTGAAATATTTTTTGAAAAAATGCTCTTTTTTGCCAGAATCCAGAATGTGCCCGGCCAAACACACGTCTTTAAAGCGCAGAAATTAAAATTCGGACAAGTCGTCTGGTCCATCTCGGAACAGTTAAACAAAAGACAAGTCCAACGTTGCCATTTACCACGATTGGGCATTTCTAATCGAAGGCCACTTTTCTTCGTTGGCAGGTTTGACCAGGAAAAAACTACTTTTATACCTAGACCCCAAATTTAAAATGGCGCCTTTGTGTGTGACTAGTGGAAGAGTATTTTTAACTCATACAAATCGTAATAGAAATGAAAAAGTAATGTATTTGAATGTTTGCAAAGATACGATATTTCATTTAAATCTTGTAACAAACCAGCCCATAAAAAACAGAAAAAACACCTACAAACCCAAAAAAAAGCAAAAAATTGTTACTAACCGAAAAAAAAAGGGAAACGCTTACTATCCCAAATAAACCCAACAATTCGCCTCTTCCACATTCCAAAAAAATAAAAAGTCACACTTGCAAAAAAAAGAAAACACTTACAAACCAAAGCATGCGCAAATTCCACATTCCAAAAAAAACACAAACCCAAACTAAACAAGCATTAGCATCTTCCACATCGCTTAAAAAAACAAACAAAAAATGCTGGGGTTGAAGCGAAGGAAGCTTGCTGAGCCCATATGAAGCCAGTGGGAAAACAAAAAGGGTGGCACGGCTGGGGATTTGAACCTCGCACCTTCAGGTTGTTAACCTGTCGATCCAACCACTGAGCCACATTACAACACTAAACAAACTCTTTTATTTTACTTCCTCTTTACAATCGCTAATTTTCTAGTTTAGTCACATTTTCGGGTCCTTTAATCCGTCGAGAGACATTTCCAACAAGTAAGACACTTTTCCAATACGAACGTGTAAAAACCGGTTCATTTAAAACTTCAATTGCAATAAATACGGCTTTACTGACAGCTGATTTGAAAGTTGATGTATTTGTATTTACTCCTTGCCATGACGCACGTCTTGTATTCAAAGAGTCGACAAGCGATTGGTCGATCAGGTTTACGTGTTTCCGGAAACGCGCGTCACCAGGGACGGTTTCTAGGCAACGCAGGTTGTTGATTTCCTTAATCTGCATATTTAACGTATTCAAGACCATAAAAAGCAAAATTTCGTTGACTGAAGATCGTGACCGCTCAAAAATAGCTTCAACTGGATCAAAAATGTCGATTTTCTAGGGCCTGAAGCTTCTAGAATGCTGTTCAATCAGCTTCCTGCATTCTTCGCTTCCGTTTAATAATAAATAATGTAGATTTTGGGGCATTTTGAAAAGTTGTCAATTTTTGAAAAATTCGACCTCTACCCCTTATGGAATTTTCAGTCAAAAATCGGAATTTTACATTCACGTTTCCACCTAAAGGGTTCCCTAATATGGACATTGGGGACGTTTTCCAATAATTCAACAATAACTAACGCTCAAATCGGAAAATGAGTTCTAAATGAGTCGAACAAAGTAAACGGGACCGAGCATCGTTCAGTGGCTACTTTTATTTAAGTTTGATAATTAATATTGCCAATTAACTACTCAATATGTGTGCAGTAAATCCTAATATTAATTTGCGTAATAACATAACAGTTGTCATGAAAATTTAGTCGCCTAATTATGTGGTTTAGTTAGTTAAAAAGTCGCCTAATTTTGGCAACAGAGCCACTTGTTTGAGATGCTAAAGATAGGGGTGCTCGCACGGAATTCAATTAGGAACCGAACAGGCTAATAGAGACTTTTGGTAGACAAATTGCGTCCCTCATGTTATACGAATACGCTATCCAGGCTTGGGACTTTATTCCCGTCCTGGAAACAGATTTGCCAGTTGAAGGTTCACGGCAAAGCTTTGGGAAAATTCATTTCTGGGTTGAAATTGGGTTTCTTCCGAAGAAATGAGGGAAGAATTCTCTATCCAACGGGGCCAAAACGAACTCTGTGGCTCAAATGGTTCTTGAGAAACTTTGAAAAATGCAGCGTCATGTTTGAGTCGATTTTGCCACTCAAAAAAAAGACGCAAATCTAAAACTTTGTGACACCAAGACTTTTTTGAAAAAACTGTTAACATTTTCTTATCGGTGGCGCACTCTCTAAAAAGGCCATTTAGTTCTCTCTGAAATGATGTAAAAATGAGCTTTCTTGTACCTTTTGCTTCCGAAATATGAGCAAAAACGGGACGGAAAACATGAAATTTTGCAATAATCTTGCGCCACCCTTGCACAAAACGGTGATCATTTATCTAATTTCACAAACAACAGAAGATTGTATTTTTCTACATAACCCCCCCACCCTGACTTTAAAGCTGGATCCGCCCCTGGCTACACAGACTACATACTATTGCATACTCCAGGCCTAGGCCTAGATGCCAGGTCTACCGATTTTTCGGTAGATCTACCGATTTGTCAAGGAACCTACCGATCTACCGATACCAAATTTCTACCGAAAAGTAATAAATAAAAGTTTTAAAAAAATCCATGGATTACTTAAAATAATATAACATATTTCCATTCATGATCAAAGTACGTTGGTAATAGCAGTCATTTTATTTTAGCACACCTCGTATTTTAGAGTTCTTTTTCAAACATAAAATGAATCAAGCCCGCCATATAGATCATAAATATGATAAAATTATGTTTTATGGTTCCCTACATACAATCTATTTCTGATGTTGCAATGATATTTCCAAATTTAATAAATGATAGTGAATTACAAGGTCTGGACACAGAATGACGCCTGTTGCAAAATGTTGAAGAAATTTAAAAAATTTCTGGAAATATTGAAGAGTTTTTACTTACTTACTGACTCATGTTAATTTTAGTATTCCTGTAAGTTTAAAAATTCAAGTTTTGAAAAACGCGCGAGTTTATGGAGCCT
>NW_026017110.1:112641-116633 GCF_020466585.1 Dendroctonus ponderosae | reverse complement strand
TGGGACATGCATGGAATGTTCATAATGTAACTCATGTATGTCCCAGGAATGTGCATGTACATCACATGAATGTTCCAGGTATATTCTGGGAATATCATTTTGCTATGTGGGCTGTTTCGTCTTAACTTACAGTATTTCCTTTTGGTCCTTCCGGGCCTCTTTCGCCTTTAGGGCCTGTTTCTCCTATTACCCCTTCGTCTCCTTTTAGTCCGTTGAAACCTACTTCTCCGCGATGGCCCTTCGGGCCTCGTCGCCCTCGGTCGCCCTTGTGCCCTCTTGGTCCAGGCTGACCGATCTGACCCGAAGATCCAGCTAGACCAGGAGCCCCAGGTGCACCATTTTCACCCTAAAAGTAAATTTGCGAAATATTTCTTTATATTTTGAGAAGCTCTCACCGTCAATCCTGGAGTGCCTCGAAGTCCGGGAGGGCCTTGTGACCCTGGCTGTCCTTGGGGTCCCGGATTTCCTGGACGCCCAGGGATGCCGATAGTCCCGAGATCTCCTTTTTCGCCCGGCAGTCCAGTATTTCCTTGTAGACCGGCGGCTCCTTCTTGTCCCTATCGAGGAGACAGTTTCAATTTATGACCATTTCTTTAGTAGAATTTAGAAATATTTACTGGTCTTCCAGGCGGTCCGGTTGGCCCCATCGGACCTCCGGGTCCTAATTCCCCGCTGGGGCCAACAGGGCCCGTTTTTCCGTCTTGTCCATCTAATCCGGGTTCTCCTTTCAACCCGGGGGTACCTGTTTGCCCTTGGGGTCCAGGTAATCCTGGAAAGCCAGGAGCTCCCTGCATGCCTTCTGAACCGGGCAGGCCCCGCGGTCCAGGTACGCCTTGAAGGCCGATTTTTCCAGAGTCTCCCTTTGGCCCCAAAGGACCCACGCTACCTGGTAGCCCATCTTTTCCTCGCTGCCCGGTAAGGCCTGCCGGCCCGTTTTCGCCTTTCACCCCTGTTGAAAAATTTAGCAAAATTTGGCCTGTAAACGAACATTAATTACACCCACCTTGAGGGCCTTCCGGTCCTACAGGTCCTGGCAACCCTTCTACCCCTTTAGGTCCCCTAACACCCTGCTCTCCCGGTGGCCCTGAAGCACCCGAAGGTCCTTTTTGACCCATATCGCCTGAAAACACGTTTGTGCGTAAGTAGGCATTTTCTGTAAGCAAACTTGTAAAATTTACCTATTTCTCCTTTTACACCGGGTGGCCCCGGCAGTCCCTGCGGGCCAGTGGCTCCTTCAAATAAATTGTGCATAATTAATGTACATATTCAAAAGTATGAAGGCTTTCACGGCCAGTTAAATCACATTTAGGGATGTTTTCCGGGCTTTGAAGCCGTGGTCTATGGGAATTTCTTCCTGACGTTTCGTCCACAACTGCGGTGGACATTATCAAAGGCGATGGGGCAGTGGGCGAAGTTTCAATCCAGATTGGAAGCGCGTTTTATGCCAAACAGCGTGTGCGCCGAAGCATTTGAACCCCCACCCATCCCCCACGCATGAGCACACACGGCTGGGCTGCATAAATACGACGGGGAATCCAGCAGTTGAACCATAGAGTAAGTCAAATATTATTTTATTTTACTTTCTCTATGAGTTAAACCAGTCGTAGTCGGGAAGCACGGGAGATCACTTCGCCCACTGCCTCATCGCGTTTGATAATGTCCACCGCAGTTGTGGACGAAACGTCAGGAAGAAATTCCCATAGACCACGGCTTCAAAGCCCGGAAAACATTCCTAAATGTCATATTCAAAAGGTAACTATTATTTGCCTTACCTGCAGGTCCAGACAAACCCATAGAACCTTGTTCTCCTTTTATGCCTCGGCGGCCGATTTCCCCCGGCAAACCCCGCTCGCCAACTGGACCCTGCTGCCCAGGCTCTCCTCGAATTCCGGGAGGACCCGCACTTCCTAGAGGACCCGATTCTCCTTTCGATCCTTTGAATCCCTTTTCGCCGGGAGGCCCCATGTCTCCCTTTTGAGAAGTACACATTTTAGAACGAAGATACTATTCAATTCCTGATGAATGATGAATTCCTTACTTTATCTCCGTCTTCGCCAGGAAGGCCTACTGGCCCTGGTGCCCCCGGTAAGCCTCTAGTCCCCGCAACACCATCTCTGCCTATGGGTCCAGGAAGCCCCTGATCGCCTCTTTCTCCCTTTGCACCTCCCGGCCCACGAGTACCTGCAACATAAAAAAGTTACCTTAGGCCTTGAAAGTTAATTAACCGTTGACTATTACCCGGAGGACCTTTTCGACCTTCAACACCTTGCGACCCGAGTAAGCCGGGTTCCCCTTGCGCCCCCTTGTCTCCCTGTGGCCCTGGTAGACCTGTGGCGCCCGTATCCCCTTTCAAGCCTGGCATTCCCTTTAATCAAGAGTTTTAAGCTAGGAAGCAGTGCTATCTGGAATAGGTGCTTACAGTAAGTCCGTTATGACCACGTTCTCCAGGAAATCCAGAAAGACCTACTGGCCCGGGCAATCCAGCCTTTCCTTCGGGACCAGTAGGGCCTGGTGGGCCCTCCTTGCCGCTGTCGCCAGGTGGTCCGGGTTCACCAGGAATCCCCGAAGGGCCAGGAGCTCCCGGTTCACCTATAGGACCAAGTTCGCCAGCGTTGCCTGGAGGTCCGATTACTCCAGGAAGTCCTATTGATCCTCGCGAACCAGTTTCTCCCTGCAACAGACAACATTTTAAACATCAGAAAAGTTTCGTATCAAATGGGTTTGAGGTACAAAACCTAATTCTACAACCATGTAATATTAATATTATTATCTATATAGTATATACTTTCCTGACTGTGTTTCAATTCCAAATCAAAATTAATTCCGGGGTTTCAGTCATTTATCGGCTCTATTTACCAATTAAAATACGTTTCGGTGTATTTTTCCACCATTATCAGTTTTTCTAAAATAATAGATAGTTAAAAATAATTAATTAATTTAAAAAACAACCACAGCTCGTCAACAGCCTCATCCTATCACACATTAAAATACATCACAATTGCAATACTTTAAAACATTCTAAAATTAATTAGGCCTAACAGGTGATTAGTCAGGACAATCAAATCTGGGAAGATTGATTGATGAAGAACTAGAATTCTTCGTTCAGATACTTAAATATGTTTACTTACATGTGTAGCTGCTTTAAGCCTTGGCATACATTTGGAGTATTAATTTTGTCCATTTTGGACACAAAGCGAATAAAATACTGATTATATTGATTTCTTTTACTTTCAGCTATTTTTCTTTGTATTCTGAGGATATTATTTTTGGTTTGCAAAATGCTTCAATATACCGGGTGTTAGTTAATATTCTATGTTTATTTCATTTAATTAATGTATGATATACTGAGCTAAGATTGTCGGTATCCGATCAGAAATTCATAGCATTGTTATGTTTTTTAATCTGTATCATTTCATCGACTCTTCTCTTATTTTAATTACTCTCGTTAATCAGTATTTTTGTGTTATCAAAATCAACATTATGCAACTTCTGTTGTGCATGCTGTGCTAATGCTGTACCATTTTCGTTATTTTTTCTTAGGCTATACCTATGTATGTGTTATCACAATTCAAACAGTCTATTTTGTAACTTACATTAGGCGTGTCTAACTTGTCAATCCTAGGTTCAAATTTTGTGAAACATTCATTTGCTAAGGTGTTTTTAGTTTTTTCTGCTATGTTGATATTATGTGGTTTGAATATATTTTTTATTTTTGTGTTAATTTCCGGAATATATGGTAATGATATATACTTGATATCACCCTCTCTTCTTTCATTTATGTTTTTCCATTTAGTTGAATCGTATATTTTATTTATCCTTTACTTTATGATTGGTTCGAAAAATGACCTTGGATAGTTGTTTATTAATAATATATTTTTAATTTTTTCAACATCTTTATTCTATACTCCCAATGTGACAATTTAATGGCTCTATCTGTAAGTGCCGTTATTACACTTCTTTTATATTTCATTGGAGCGTACGATTGATAATTC
>NW_026017110.1:109259-111642 GCF_020466585.1 Dendroctonus ponderosae | reverse complement strand
GTGTTATTGTTATCGTTTGTGAAGTTGACATTAATTTTAGAAGTTAGTTTGTTCCTGTTCCGTAGTTAAAGTTGTACCGAGTGGAATAAAAGTTGGAAGCAGAAGAAAGAGTTAATACTCGGTCATCCACGGTACAATATCATGATATAAGTACTCGTAGCTATACTAAAGCTGTGCCAATAGTTTTAAAAAATCCCAAAGAAAGTAGACTAAACTAAAAAACCAAACTACCGGTGGTCCTCGTTCTCCTGGAGGACCTGTGGCGCCATCTTTTCCATTATTCCCGGGTGGCCCAACAGCTCCAGTAAATCCTCGGACGCCTTCGTTTCCGGAAGGTCCCACTTCGCCCTGAGGACCAGGAGGTCCAGGCTGGCCGGTATCGCCTTTAGGTCCTGGCTGGCCTTCTTGCCCACGACGACCTCGCATACCTCGGAAGCCTCGAGGTCCCGATTCGCCCCGCTCTCCAGGCTGACCAGGATTTCCCTATCATAACGATTCGTTATTCGTTCAGTATGAGTTAGTCAGCCTATTCATACCCTTTCGCCTTTTTCACCAGGCGACCCATGCTTTCCAGAAGCTCCTTTCTCGCCTTTGTCACCGGCTGCTCCCGAGTATCCCGGAAATCCTCGGAGACCTTCTTTTCCTTTCTCTCCTGGGGAGCCAATTTGGCCGGTTTCCCCTCTTGGCCCGTCAAAACCCTTCACACAGGGTGGCATGAGTGGATTTGGAGCTGTAGTGGCATTTAACTCACTTTGGGGCCTTCAGGTCCTTCTAAACCTGCTGCTCCTTGTACTCCTTGCGGACCCACATCCCCTTTGGGTCCGTTATCTCCTTTCTCTCCGTCTAATCCGCGGTCACCCTTGTCGCCCCGTTCGCCTCCGGTTCCACGTTTTCCCTCGTCGCCTTTTCCACAATATCAATGATCGGTGAGGAGTTAATTGTAAATGTGAACAGTTATGATATACCTTTAATGCCTCGTGATCCAGGAAACCCAATTGAACCTTGTGGACCGGGCAACCCCATTTCCCCTTTTGACCCAACAGTTCCTGGTTTTCCGGAAATCCCTGGTAAGCCTTCGGCGCCTGTTAAGCCTGGTATTCCCTGCTTCCCTGGAGGCCCCTAAAATATAAAACGTTTATTCATGTCCATGAGTCATGTAGCAGTCATCTGGTCACAAGTGAACGTTTCCAATACATCCAGTATAGTTGTATTTTTTTTTCAATTGCCTACTACGGCATTTTCTTAATAGCAGAAAATACAAATATCTTTTCGGTAGATGCTTGATTCTGAGGCTTTAATTTCATGAAATCGAAATGTGTCCTACGAAAATGTCTTACTTTAAATGTATACTATTATGGTTGGGACATTGCTATGTTCCATATGCAAACAATCAAGGATTGTATATTCTAAGTTAGTTAGTTCGAAATGGCTTGCTTTTAATTAAAGTACTTGGCATGTACAACTTATATTACAGGATTAAGAATGTTCAGAAGTTGATGAGAAAACTTGCTTTCTTGCTTTTGCATGCTATTAAACCGTCGAGAGATATTATTGAGTTAATAATAACTGGATATACAGCTAAGAATCTTGTTTCCAAAGTTGTTCAGTTAGTTCTCTTGAGTTTAGCAAAGTAAGTAAAGTCTCGCTTTACGAAATATCATAATCTGAAAATTGGGTCTCTATTTTTTTAATTGACCTAGATTGCTCTCGAGATCTACTGCTGAACCAATTTCGCAAGAGATGAAATTTTCCCCACACAAAAGCTCGAACATTTAGCATAAATTTTAAAGATAAATTGTTCCCCAGTTTACGCTCAGAAACCACCTTATATGTAGCTTGAAAACGATTCATTCACCAATGCTAGTCACCACGCTAGTCTAAGAACTCTCGGGCTACAAATCGATATTTAATTCCCAACTGAGGTGTTGTTAACATCTGGATGCGATGTCAATACACGTTCAGCCCTATTATTACCCATGCTGATGACATCGAACCCACTTAGCTCTTTCTTTCAATGGCATTCAAATAAAGTTAGATCGATTATTGCCAAATCAGTATAAATGCACAAGAAATTTAGTACCAAAGCATTGATATTTCAATATTCGATTTGTTTATGTAGTTAAACGCATTTTAATTCTGGAATTAGAAAATATTACGGCAATTCCAGGTGGCCCCAAAGGCCCCTGCGGTCCATGTGGACCCACTGGGCCCGGTGATCCTGTCTGACCCGGCGCTCCTGGTTGTCCGCTGGGTCCCTGCTGTCCTTTGCTTCCTACAGGTCCCTCGCTTCCAGGTATTCCCGGGTTGCCAGGCAGTCCCGGCATGCCTCTTGGGCCGGAAAAACCCCTCGGACCCTGAAATTTATCCATTAGCTTGATTATTC
>NW_026017110.1:104067-108260 GCF_020466585.1 Dendroctonus ponderosae | reverse complement strand
TATTTGTTTCATGCTAATTAAATATTAGAAACAAATATTTTCTAAATAACATTTAACTAATATTTAAGAAATGTTTCTTTTTATTTTGAAATATTTACCGTTAATTGACCAATGAAAATTGAGATAATATGTTCTAAATTTTGTTCTCACTTGTTCTAATATTTGTTATTTTATTTTGTAACAACAAACTATCAATATTTAGATATCTATTTTGTAATCTTTCATAATTAACATAAAATAATAAACATCATTACTGCTTTGTAATAATATATAATAAATATGTTTTGAATTTAATAGAAAAAATATGAGTTTACCTCGTAAGACGATACCAATCTCTCTTCAGCTTATAGTTGCAAAATATGTAAAACGAATTTATTAGTAACTCTTATTTTCAATTCTCTATATTATTTCTATGATTAATTGTGTTTACCACGCTTTAAAATGGACTTTTTCCCTTCATATACCCTTTGATTCCCTTATGATTAACTCTTCTCAATTTAGTTTAATTTTTTTAGTCTTGGATTAGTTCAGTTAGAATTTTTTTTTGAACATACGCGCGATTGCTTACGTTATGTATACATATAGTGTGTCAAGTGTATCCTGTCTCTATAGCTCTTCCTCGTTTTACCGTCTATTTTAAGCAGATTCCAATCACCAAAATTAATTGATTTTTTAGTCCTATTCAGACACAGGTTGTAGCAGACGTTCATGAACAACATACACAAGAGCAGTCACAAAAACATGCTACAATGCGAACAGTATTAAGTAATGCTGAATGCCAAAAACGATTTCGTGTTAAAAAAAGAGCATTAAGTAATAGATCAACTCAAAGTGGCTTTCATCAACCACGAACTAGTGCTGAACGTCAAAGATTATAAAAGCTAATAAGAAATTGCGACAAAAAATACAGAAACTCAAGAAGAAGAGTTTACACAAACCCAAGAGGAGCAATATGTACAACATCTCGTTAAAGAATGTTAAATGTTGCAAATAAAAAAGATATTTTACATTCAAAAGGAAATTAAATTAAATTTTACCTATTCCTGATCAATTTAGAAATTATTAGACTAACAAGAATATTAAAATTATAAAATAAAATAATTATTGCCAACATGCGTTAAGCAAGTTCAATATTTTATGGTTTCTATTAATTTATGAAGTTATCACTTCTGTCGAGCGTCCCGTGACGCACACCATTTTTTTTTATATCACTAACCATTACGGACGCAAAAGTGTCGAAAATGGGACACCCTGTACAATAACCTGCCTATCCTACATCAGCAGTCAACCTTTACGGGGCATTAATTCCAAAGAGCCATAGAAATCTCTGAAAGCTCATTCGACAGTGCCGGAAAGTGTGATATCTATAGACACCAACCCCGGAAATATACTTTTTACCCAGTATGTATGTAAAACAATCTAAGATCAGCTCCACTGGTCACATATCGAGTTAAATCCTCAATTTAAAGTGCATTTTTACATCTTATGCGTCACATAAAATCGGGATAATAATATTTTTTATTGAAGCAATCACTTGAGAATCACGAAACCACTTACGGGGATCATAAACACGTGTCCAGGAGGGCCAGAAATTCCGCTAGTCCCGTCCAGTCCCTTTCGTCCTGGATCGCCTTTTGGGCCTGGAGGTCCCGGAAGTCCCGGAGGCCCCGGATAACCCCTAGGTGAGTGGGGATTGTAGTAATTTTGCTCTGCAGTTGAGGCAGTAGTCGTCATATAAGTCTCGCCATGAGAATGCTACATGTATAAGAAAACATTAAGTTAAGTAATCGACATTATTCATATGAATTAATTAATGGTTTTGAAACAATCTTTTTATTGAAGTTAATTTTAATCAATCAATAACTACCCATTTTCGCACAGAAGCTACAATCATAAAGAGGTACTTTTACTTTGTGCCCGGACGATGGTCATTCGTTTTACTTTTGCTCACAGTGAGACATTGCAATGCCATAATGTGAAAAACGCCATTGGGACAAAAGTTAAAATATTAAATTAATATTATTATGGTAAAAAATTATGTTCGATACGAGGGCAAAAATCCGTTTTTCGATTTCCTGACAACGTCCTCGTCGTTCGCAAAGGAACATTCCGCCCCTGAATCGAAAACTGCTATTTAGCAACAGCGTGTTTCACCTGAAATAACTCTCTCTCAATTGATCATCTAAAGACAACATCTTGAAATAATATTGGGGTCTATAATTCCTTAAATCAACCCACAAACTCTGCTTCTGTTCGCAGATATAATATCGAGTATTTTAATACGGTTGAAGTTTGTTAATGAAACTTTAAGTTAAACATAATAATGTAAACACACATATAGTTAAATATTCTGTATATTTATAGACGACTTCATTGAGAAGGTCTCATAATAATTAATTTTGAGTAATCTTACTTCCGAAGCCGTTCAATAATTACAATTCATTCCAAATCCAACTGTGACAAGTGGGCGTATAGTAATTTTTGGGTTGTCAGGTGTCTATTTGTTATAGATACCTGACAGGTCATCTTACCGTTATATTCTCAACAACTATAGTTGTCATTTCTAGACCATTCAACTGTGCTGATTCTGATTGATTTAAGTTGGGTCCAATCAAATTGTCGAAGTTTTCCGAAAGGTGTTCAGTGCCCAACTTGGATTCACCGTTAGAAAATACAATCGGTGCTCCATTGCTGAATCCGTCTTTATGGTCCGATGAAAACATACTCACTTCCGCATTGAAACTTTCTTCAGCTGAATTTGGAAAACCAATAATTGCATCACTTATTCGATACCAACCTACTGACTACACACAAAAATTTAAAAAAACTATCTGCAAAATACGATTATAAACGGCTTAACGCATCGACAACAGTATGACTAATTTAGAGCAATTCAATTCAAAATAATGTTAATATAGCATAACCTAAACTATTGGCCTTAACAGCAAAAAATTATATGAATAATTAGGAATGTCCTAACAAAAGCCATGGCGAGTGAATGTTAAAACTATTCATACGCATCTATTTTAGTTGCCCTTTACTCAGCAACAACAACATTCAACATTTTTAAGAGAAATTCAATAAAATCGATTTTTTTATTGAGAGAAAGTAAATAGTCGACTATTCAGCGTGGTGGACAGCAGCAAGACGCTAGAAAGGCACTCTGCGCAAAACTTAGAAACATGTTTTCTTCAACCAATACATCAACCATATTCCATGTCAGTTTGGGTTTACTATTTTAGCAATAACACAATTTCAATAATAAATAGTGCAAACAGTTACTTTACCGATCTTGGATTTGCTGCTATTTACAAATCTGTACTGTTTCAAACAAGCTGCAGCTTTTTTGCAAAAGTCGTAAGCTTCATCCGGACGGTCTGCAATTTGTAGTAGAGAAATATCACCCTAAAATATGTCAATACATTTTAGCACGATTTATCTGCTTAAACTGATATGTGAGATATACAAGCTCGCTCATATTAGTGCGCCAAATGCGATCTAATAAAATATGAATTTTGCAAGAAAATTTATCGTACGAAAATATGTGTTGTAGGTACAATTAAAAGTAATTTTTCAACATACGGTGTGTGTCATAGTAGTCATAGACGTTAATAGCTATAGTTTTTAAAGGGAAATACCCCCTCTTTTTTACTGGATTTTGACACCTGCTGGGTTTCCTGATGGACAGCAAAGTTTAGAAAACATTTTTTTTTTATTCATATTTACTGAGATATGGCGCTTTGACGCATTAATGAGCAACTCTGTATACTTTCCTGATATGTTTAAAAAGATAAACATTTGTTAAAATAACTTGAATTGAAATTTAAAAAATATACATTATAAAAAATTGTAATATGTGAAAGCTACAGACTTAATTCATTGCTAAAATATTTATGAAAGGTAAAAGATACCTCATAGTGTCCATCTGCCAATAACTGATAGCCAACATTGATCAGGCCTTTATTATTCAAAGTCGAAGACGAATCTCTTGCTAGAACTTTCGTTATAGTTGTGTAACAATCGTAAATTAAAGTCACCGAGTCGCCTTTAACACTAAATGCCATAGTGTGCCAGCTAAAAGTAAATACTGACTGGATTAATTAATTAGTTCTCTAGCTATTAGAGACATATAAAGAGTAGAAGTGCTACAGTCCATGTCGCTCTCACACAAGGGCGGACCCAGGGGGGGGGGG
>NW_026017110.1:92629-103373 GCF_020466585.1 Dendroctonus ponderosae | reverse complement strand
TCATTTTGCCTCCGAGAAACATGCAAAACGGGACGGAAAACATGAAATTTTGCAATAATCTTACGCCACCCTTGCACAAAACGACGATAATTTTTAATTTTCATAGACAACAGAAGACTGTATTTTTTTACATAACCCCCCCCCCTGTATTTAAAGCTGGATCCGCCCCTGCTGTCACAACAGGTGTGGAAAACGAAGTGCAAAATGTGCAAATTCAGTGTCTCAGGTAAAAATATTTCCTAAAAATACGCAAACCAATTGAAAATTAATTATAACCATTTAGAAAAAAGTTTAATTTGTTTTGAACAATAATCTGTTTTTGAAACGATAATATTACGACTGCTCTATTTACATAAAGTATACATTAAGTATTTTTGATATTATTTCATGAAATGTTATTTGTTTCATGACTTGATGATTTACTTTAGCTGTATATACGTTTCGCATTCTCAAAGCTACCCGAAATTTCAGAATTTATATTTTTCTAAACCATTTTTCCAAAAAAAAACGCATTTAGAAGGTGAAACTTACTTGTTACTTACCGATTATCAGCTGCAGATATTCCAAAATTTATATAGTTTCCTTCTACTGGCTTCTCATCTTCATCTTCATAGTACAAGCTCACCTCTCTACCTATAGTGATAGATAGTTGCTCATCCCCAACTTCACTGTAGAGAGTCAACAACGGAAATGATTGGTCTGAAATGTTTAATAAAGAATCAACATTATAGAATACCAAAATAAATCGTCAATTATTGCTATTATTTCAGTATAGCAAACTTGAACAACAAATCTAATAACTTAATTATTCGAAGTTTAATTCCCTAAGTTTTCGAAAATCCTAACATTGAGTTCAACAAACAAACATTGGAGCATGTTTATGTATATTTGTTACCGTTTATTGGCCGCGCTATTATCAGGATGGAAAAATCCGTAGGAAAACCTCCCGGAAAAGCGTTCTCGGTGCTGAGAGAAATTTCGGCTCTATTGCTCCATCTGTACGCCCACTGCTCCCTATAATAATATTAAAACATTTAAATTTTAATTAGGGAAGTGTTTTCAGTTAAAGTTGAAAATGTTTACCAAATGAACATTACATACAGTCGGCCACACATAAAAGTAGATGATTAAATATTACCATTATGAATTTTAGGTACCTACGACGAATTACTATCTCGATCTACCTTTGCGTAAATGAAATGACATAATCCTGACAAATAAATTTGTCTACTATCAAAATGACACTTTTAAAAGTATTTGAAAGAACTTGAATAATTACATTAATCGAGAAAGGATGGTCAACAAAAACAGTAGCTGAGGGATTTGCAAAACCGAAGAGCACAATTTATAAAGAAATTAATTAAATTGTCAAATTAAAACAAGTTTGTGACATACATTGTATGTATATTTGACGTATTTCACAAAGCCTGATTTTCCGAAATTGGGAAAAATCGCCTATAGGAGTCGTCTACTTTTATGTGCCGCCAAATTTCATTTCAGGGGCGAGGCCCGAGGCTGTGGCCCCTGTAGCCCCCCCTAGATCCCGCGCTGACTGTACCTACATAAAGAAATAAACATGACAACTAAAAAAAAATCTTGTCTTACTTGTCAGTTGCTGTTGTATTCCAACATGGCCCTTCAGTAGGTCTAATTGCTTGAGGTGCAGATTTTAGATCGGCCAGTTTCAAAATGTCGACTATAGTGGATACGTCTGAACCAAAATAATTCAGTAAGGTTTCTTAATTCAGCGTGATCACGTTATTAACTAATCACTTTAGGACTTTTATTCCTGACTTTTTCAGTAACTTTTTGAGATTTTTGTAACTGTTTCTATTAAAAAACTAACACAAACATAATTGGTAATAAGTAAAGTACTTAGACTTAACTACATCAATTGGTTAGCATATCAGAAACCGATATAAAAAAGTCTCCCCATATGCGCTCAGCTTCATAATTAACAAGAAGTACTGTTTAATGACATAAAATATGGTCAAATGGATTAACTACATGTTTTCCACGTATAAATGACGCTTAATGCTGATTAAAATAGACATCCAACCCAAATAAGACAAACTCGCCAATTAATGAAATTAATATCTATTTCTGGCTAAAATTAGACGCTCTGTCAGTTGATAATTAATAATCGAAGGTAAAAACCTATGACGTTTTAATAATTCATTCAATTTCCAATTATTTTAAATAGCCTGATATATTTTGATATATGATTTTAGAAATAGGGGGATATAATAGTTGGATTAAACAAACTTAGAATCTACTGCTGTACTCAGTATTATAATTGTGAACTCAACTGAAAATTAAAGTTACTTTATTTTGATCTTTTCCAAGCAAGTTATTGTAAAATTTTGATTGATTAGACATAAATTGTATTTCATGAGTCATCAATAACAATTCAATGCTGGGCATCTGACTTCTGGATGTAACAGAACTTCGTAGTGAAGTTAAGAACTTGAATATAAGGTATTTAAAAAGTTCATCCTGTAGAAATTTTATTTAATGTCTGTTTCATATTGACCGACACATTAATAATACCTAATAAAAGCTTGATCGTGCTAAATGTTAATTAAATTACACGATATATACGATATTAAATAAACGAGAGTTAGAGGGTGTTAATATTTTATTATCCTGTAATGCCCTTAGGGGCAGTTTATTGACGGAGGCATTAAAACTATTTTATCACATCGACCTGTTAAATATACCTACCACAGTTTTATGTTCTCCCGGGTAAATAATTAAAGTCCCCTGTTAAAAGTACAAAATATCTTTAGATACATATTACATATTATAAACATGCGAAAATTTGAAAATAAAATCAAAAGTAGGAACGTTTCGCCTTCTGTCCCATATTCAGTGGAGCTAATGTTTTCGTCAAAAACTGTCGTATAGTCGTTAAAAATGCTGACAACCTACGGAACCAGGAAAACGCCAAGTAGATATAAATCATCTCTGGACATGTAAGTCCATAAAACCATAATTGCTTAAACTCAATTGAAAATGTTGAAATCTGTTTTAAAACTATCTTGAATGAATGCCAAACCAGAGCAGCATACAAATATTTATGCTACTTAATACTTACCCTTCTGCCCATACGACTGCTGTATCAACCACGCCCAATAAGCAAACCACAATTTCCAATATTTTGGACCGCCGTCTCTTAATTTATTCCGAAACCGCATTTTCACTCCATGGACGGGACACAGACTAATTTCGGATCGGCTGGCTGCTTCTTTACATGTGTTTAATACAACATTACATTAACATACTTGTAATAGATAAAACAGCCCGCGTAAAAAGAAAGCCTTATTAATATTACTATAAAATTGCAGAATGCATTAATACTTTCAATGGTATGAGAACATTTAATTTATTTTTCCACTCATTGAAAGAAAACATGCACAGCTTCTAGAATTAAAAGTTATAACCGTTTATTAGCCGAACTAATGCAAATTAATTATTGGAATGGATTCCCTGTCCAAAGCGTAGAAAGTGCATATTGGATAATTATTCAAAGGGTAAAGGTGGTTGCTAGTAAATCCCCTACACTAAAAGGAGTGAGTAGTATCTAATAATGTTGAGGAGCATTCTATCCTAGATAATAGATATAATCTATTCTGTGGCCAAGGAAGTTCAAAGAACATGAGTCTGTGTTAAAAGCATTTTCCCACAACCTTATTAAGTTAGTTTAAGCGTCTGGAATGGGTATGAAGGAACCAGCTAAATTAAAATTAGACAGATTAGGAGTTACTTTAATTGCGGAATACAATTATTTGTTCTATTAGTGTTTGAATCACCCTGATATTAAAATCGACGCAAATGTCAATGTTAAAAACGATGAAAAAGGCCATATTTTTACTCGTATGAGTAAAAAACGGACTCTTGGAGGCATCCGAAATTCGCGTATATTGTTACATTCGATAAAAAAATGTTCCACTCTTTTCGCCCTTGTACAGAAAATTACTATGCTGGTCTTATCTACATAAAAAAGACGTTTCTTAGAAATTTTGAGTGCAAAAAATGTGTGATCTCAGCAAGATTATTTGATATTTCAGCATGAATATTTCATATAAATATCTACAAGTACAACACATTCCGATCGGCCAATTAAATATGGATGAGCCACTAGTGGTCTATATGGGTTGAAAATTGTGATATATTTCTAACGCTAATGAATACAATTAGAGCACCATATGGCTGTTGATTTAAAGTACCAATCAAGGCGAGATTTCTTAAGATGTCAACAAACCCGGTTTAGAATAGGTACAGTGTGTCCCAAGTTCGATCTTCGCTACTAAAACGAAAACCAATGATCAAAGTTGTATAAGAGTTGTATAAGAAACATTGAAGCATTTTTAATTGATCAGTTTATGGTTCAAGAACACCAGGCGATTATTATCTTGAATCAATGATCTCAATCAAACTAATGAATTTTGCAAATGATATTTTCGCCATAAACTTGTATCGCATCCATAGCGCGAATTAGTTAATCTATTTAGCAAATCTCGATGTTGAAATTGCTTCTGGTTAATGAATTGAATAGGCCAAAGTACAAGCTAAATGCTTAATACTGATGTCACCGTCATCGCTAACTTTTCAAAAGGAAAAGCAATTTAATAACCTTTTGCTCTCCAGTTTTGTCTAAATGAACAAATTTGCTACCGTCTGTCCGCGTGCTGAACAATTTGGCTGGCAAACAGGACCTTAATTTTTACCCTCTTCGTCAAAAACTTTCTGTTAAAACGCACGGTATTTCAGTGCTGGTTAATTGAAACTTATTTTGCATTGCGTATTAATTTTTAAGTAACTTTTGCTAGCCTCAACGATAGAAATAAACTGCTGAAAGTTGTGGCCACGGCTTTTTACTGTAGGTATAGAGTCCATTAGGACAATCATTAACTGTAAAGTTTTATAAAGAACAGCTAAAAACGTATTCCTTATATACTTACTCATGGGAAATCAAATGAATTAAATGCCTGTACAAAAAAATGAATTCGTTTATTACGCTAATCTTTAACAGTCAAATTTTATATATGACTTTACAAGGTAAGCCACTTTAACGTGTAAAAGATATATATGTCAATCAATTGCTATGATACTTTATTGAAACTATTCGCATATACTAGTAATAAGTTGGATGATAGACAGTTTTGTGCATATACCAAATTAATCTCGATTATACTGAACGATTCCAGTCAGAATCCGCCACCTCTACATCATGGACATGTGCCATGAGATGAGTGACCTCTCTGCTATCAGGTTAATATAGCTCTAAGGAAAAAAACTATAAAAAGTATATTTAAAAGGAATGCCAATAGTGCTTTTCGTCGTTTTTAGAAATTCATTTGTTCGTCATATGGCACAATCTGCACTTTACCCCCACCGCAGCGGTTGACCCAGCATTCGTCCTCGGGTTTGGGTACTGAAAACGAAATAAACTCTGTTAGTTTGGATGTGTTGATATGGACTTAGTGTTCTCCATACCTATTCAAAATGTCTTATTTTATTTTACTAAATCTCGGCTTGTTACATAAAAATGTACCTTATTGAATCGGAAGTTTTAGGAGGGTAACCGCTCCTGATGGGATTACGATCTTTTCCGATCGTGTTAACTGGACCCCAACGAGCAAACATCGATAATGCTCTTTTCTCTGAAGATGACTTCAACGACGATAGAAACGTTCTTTTTTCATTAATTCTTATATCTGAAAGCAAAAGCCAACTTTCCCCATACAGTAGTTACGAGTTAATTCTTAATTATTATAAGATTTTCATTTATATTCCAATAAATGTAAAGCTTTGCACATTGTAGGTACCTACAAAGAAAATAGCGATACTCCTGGAAAGAATGTTAGTGATGTGTATAGCGCAAGATAATGAACAGACTAATATGTAATTTAGTTGAAATGGTCATTCTTGTCTGCTACAGATTTAACACATATTAACGCTGAGTGGATAGGTGGACAACGATTCAAACAAATCGTTGTCCTGTCTTGTAAAGGTCAATATACTTTTAGGTAATAAATGAATTACTGCTTACCGCTTTCGCGTAAGTTGTGGTAGTAAGGTAGCCTGTCACCATCCAGTTGTTTAATTTCCGCTATTAGGTCGGCCTCTCGTATAATATCATTGATTTGCTCCAGCCAATGTGGCGTTTCAAAAGACTCTATTGACCTCGTTGACACGTAGATCAATTGAAGCAGAGTCACCAAGAGCAGTTGATTCCAAATCTGATGTTAAATAAATAGCAATGATGCAATGAATACTTTTTTAAACATTGATATATATTATCAAAAGATTCAGTAATGTCTAACATAACTACATTTCGGATAATGATAGAACTAACTAAGCCAACAAATTATCGGAGCTTCAATAATTAACACACTTATTCAGAAATTGACAGCCAAAGATTCCCAGCATTTTTCGAATAATAGAATGGCCTGCAATATTGCTTCCGACCCATTATCGAACCATACACCGACTTTATCCTATATTTAATAATGCCTTTCGGATCGTCCTACGCACGTTTTTCAACCCAATTTGGTCAAATTGTGAGAAAAATCGACCTATAAATTACCACGAGACTAAAGTTGTATAATAATGTCAATAATTCAAATCACATTAGTTAAGCATGCCCTGGGTAGGTAATATATTAGATTGGTTAAAGTATCTCAGAATATTTTTAAGCTTTGCCAAATAAGTTGCACTAGTTGAAAATACTAAGTAATATATGTTCTACGCGCTACGCGTTCTTAGTTATGGCGTTCAGTAAATGTGTCCCACATTTCACGCATTCTGGATCGTTATACCACACTACGAATAAGGCGCTCTCTTTGCAGAATTAATAAGCCTCAAAATAGACGACTAAACACGAAAATAGTTTATTCAGTTCAAGTTTTGATTTGCAAGATTCCGAATACTACGATATTCGTTTATATTTCCTTCTGCTTAAGTTAATCGAATAAAATATGTGAATAGATAAGTCACGTGTACAACATTGCAGCCTTTGTCACTTTAAGCATGAACGGAATAAAGCAGATATAAATCTCCGGCCTTTTCAACTCTGGAGCATTCTTTTCATAATTTCCAGCAGTTTTTCGAGAGTTTAAACTGAGGATTGAAATAAACCAGAAGGCTGCTGACATTTAAGCGTCCGAAGTGCCTGACGCATTTCGCCTTTTACGAAAATACTATAAAACTATTGTCCATTCAAGGTCTAATAATTGTGGGCAATTAAATAAACACCGATGGCCCAAAAGAATGTCGAACGTTCACTAATTCATTTTCTTTATGAAAAGATTTTCCAGAGCTCGTTTAAACCCATAGTTCATCCATTGAATGAACAGAGGCCTTTATTTTTGTGGTTTCAAGGTTCGCAATGGTTCTCCTCTTTAATGGTGCGAAGAACAGAATATATTCACGAAACTAATTATCTATTAGATGATTCCCTTCATAAAATGTTGGAGAGTTATGAGATAAAGGTCATGTTACGAACACCGTTTAGTGCAGAGTAATATTTTTAATTAACTTCAATGTACATAGGTACACACCTATTTGTATACAATGTATTCTTTAGTTAAACCCACACCCTGTATAAGAAATCACCCAAAATCCTTAGTGGAAAAATAGTAAGGATTTTGCGTCTTCAGTTGGAAAATGGTAAAAATCCCACCAAACGGGGCAAATGTCAATTCGATTACTTCTGACCTTATTTCGAGTGTTTCAATCGTTTTCGAAGGCAATTGATTGCGTTCAATATGCCAGCGGGATTTGACATAGCAATAAAAGATAATTCTGCCAGCTGTATATTACATTTCGCAAAAGCTCTATAATGATTGAATTAAGTAACGCTACTGATATTAACTAGAGATTCCCATAGAACATACGAATTATTTATTAATCGCAATGTAATCATAAATTTTATTTTATTAAATTTCAAAAACGAACCACTTGTTCGGAATTGGATGCATCACAGTTTTTACTCCTTCACTTCATTTCCTCAACAATAATTTAAGCATTAGTTTGATTTGAAAGCAGCTCGTAGAATCTTTGTTATAACTGAGCGAGCGTATGTTAAACTTTACCACGCTCAATTAATATCCCATGAAGTACCTTGTTTGTGTACAAAAGGCGAGAGGCTCAGTTAATTAGCCGTTATTATTAATTCAAATACTTATTCCACTTTCAGAGAATAACAAAAGTATAGAAATTTAGTAAAAAACGAATTAATTCCACCACAAAATGTTTTATTACGGATGGTAGTACAAGTAGTGGCAAGTCCATAATCGATCATCATTATCTAACACATTTGCAATTATTCGTGCGAATGGCAATACATATATGAGATGAACCCAATTTACGTTTCTCATTAAATGTGTAGATTATATTTTCTTGATTGGCCCTTTAATAAGTACCTACCTACTATCTTGAAGACGTTTCTGTAGAAGTATACTTAGTATAATTTATGTCACATACACGTATAGCAAGTATAATTTTAAAATTAGATTTTCTAATTCAGAAACAAAACCAACTTAGAAATTTAGAATGGAAAATTCAGCTAAATCGTAATTATTTCCCCTATTTATCATTCTCACATCACTCGGAAAATTGTGTTCGAATTACTAATGTTGATCTAATAATCTGATCGAATAGTTAACATCAAACCATTTATTTGGAGGGACATAGACATAGTACAAAAGGGTGACTTATGTCAAATGACATAATGTGAAGAAAGGCATTGGCAGGAAACTTAAAAAATAAATTGGAGATATTATTCTTCGTATTTCTTACATTTGCAGAAAAAAATATGTTCGATTGGATGACAAAGGTCTGTTTTGCGCACTTGCATCAAAAACTACTATTGGCGTAGACGCGATATCTTAACCAACAGTTTAATACATTTTGTTTACGTTGAAAAAACGTTGCATTTCTCGAAAATGCTCCATTAAACATGCATAACTGTCAATGTTTTGTCTGAACTAAATTCGCATTAATTTCCATTACACTCGATCACTCAAAAAGTCATCGGCGGCGAAGTATAGAAAAGCTCCTTCGAACGCGTTTTTCCTCACAATTTGTCGAAAGTGAAATGAAAGGAAGCAGCTTAATAAAGTCATGACCGAGAAAGTAGTAATAGTCAGTATGCAACCCTGAGCAAATCTATATTTTGAAATCACTTTTCATAGAAATAAAGAGCTTTCGTCCGAACTTGCTCAACAACTTAACTTAAATTATCTTCTTAGAAGCGAAAGCTCTATTTTGCAATCTCTCACTTTGAACGTTTCCGTGGAATTACATTAAGTACTTACCATTTTTAACGCGAATAGTTGATGGTATATTTGACTTACAGTGCACCGACACTCACCAACTTTGTAATTTGTATTACTACTAGAACAGCTTCTCGACTTGCCTCTGAAGTTGTTGCAATTTCACTGCCGGTGATGGAGTTTGAGTTTCCCCAAGCGCTGATGACACCTTACTCTGCACGTTTTACGTGGAACTTCGTATTTGATCACAGCTTTTCAGTGGCCACTTGTTGCTGAAGACCATACAGGAGCACGGCCGTCACTTTTCAAACTTGTTGAACATTACAATAATTAAATTTTTTTTTATATGACCAAAATTGTAAAAGACATAATCTTTGATGTTATGATTTGCATCTGTTTATATTGTCGTCTTGTGCATTATTTGCAGTTAGTGCTAATTGTGTAGACGGTTAAATACTTTCGTAAAAATATTGGATTAGCTTCATAATAGTAGTTAAAACTTATTTTCACATATGAAATCTGCCAAATACAATTAACTAAAAATCTACCATTTGTACACTCGATTCCAGAGCATGAACCGACATTTTTGCTTTATTCTGGAATTATTTTATGCTCCATGCATATGCACCAAAAATATAGAAAGCTTTTGTCAAAATCATTTATTAGTCGGGTATATTGAAATGTTTCGCTAGTGTGGTCAATAAATAAAATTGAAAATGAATATTCCAACAAACGTACCTGATAGTAAGGTAGGTAGGGATGCCTACATATTCTAATAACCACAAACACATTTAGTCCTCGGAATATCAAAAAACTCATTTTATATTTATTGGATTCAAAGATTGAACCCGAAGTAATCAAATTACTTAAGATACCTTTTCAAATACTTTGTGACTGTTCGTATATGCTTTTAGTAGTTTTTGCTTCAATTTTCGTACACTCGCTTAGAAATTTATATTGTATAGTCGAAGTTCCATTTAGGTTGAAAACCTATTTAATTTCAGATCTGTGCAAGTAAAAGCTCCCACTTAACTTTTCGATATCCATTATAGCTTTATACGTAGACCCTTCCAACGGGGAAAAACTGACATTTCGGGTAACTAAAAATATTTTAAGTCATGTATGTAGCTTACAATGTTGCTACACATATAAAACTGCACTAGGTAAGGAAATTATGTATGTAGTATGTAGTACAATTTTGAACTAAATAGTATGTCTTTGAGGAAACTGCACTAGACCATTGTCAAAGTAATTATATTTTGACATGATATGAAATTTATAACAGATTTTTTGAAGTGATAACTTTTTATGGTAGGGTGAACCGATTTTTCTCCCACTCCGGCCTATCGGCCTCTCCCAAACGACCGAGTATTTATCATTGCAAATGAGATTGCACATTGCCGTGCACTGTTAAATATTGTTTTAAGAACTAACAATCGATGTTGTGCAACAAAATTGTGCCT
>NW_026017110.1:85049-91630 GCF_020466585.1 Dendroctonus ponderosae | reverse complement strand
AGCGGTCACCCATCCAAGTACTAACCGCGCCCGACGTTGCTTAACTTCGGTGATCGGACGAGAACCGGTATTATTCAACGTGGTATGGTCGTTGCCTAAAAGTATATGCTCAAACGCGGGTTTTATACGTTCAGTATTTAAGCTCTGGTTAATATTCTTCAACAGGAGGTTCTACATTTTGCTCTTCTTGGGTTTGTGTAAACTCTTCTTCTTCTTCTTGAGTTTCCATATTTTTAGTCGTAATTTCTTATTCACTTTGTATGTATAATCTTTGACGTCAGTTGATGAAAGTTACTTTGAGTTGATCTATTACTGAATGCTCATTTTTGGGCAAGAAATCGTTTTTGGCGTAAAAACCATTACTTAATACTTTTCGCTGCTTCAACTTGTATCTGGATAGAACTACAAAATGAATTAATTTTGGTGATTTGAAGACGTTCTATCTGTTTAAAATATACGGTAAAACGAGGAAGAGACAGGATACACTTGACACACTATATGTATACATACATAGTGTAAGCCATCGCGCGTAGATTGAAAAAAAATATTCTAATGCCCGGTTGCACCGTTTGACTAAACAGTGATTAAAAATTTAATGGTCGTTTAGTTTGAAAAATGTGTTGTACCGTCGCTTAACCACTGTTTTGGATATTCTAAAAAACGATTATATTAACCGGCACTTTTTGGCTGGTTAACGCCCGATTAGGGACCGTTTAGTATATTTCCTTGATTTTTTTTAATACGGGTGACAGTGGCTATAGTCTTAGATCCTATTTGTTAGCCCCTTTAGTTAATCCTGCAACAAGAGCTGAAAGGTTATACATAAGATACGATTTAATTTAATTTAATATTTTCTTGATGTGAATTTGCGTCCACAATCAATCAGGCGATTTAAAATAGGTCCAACAATTTTTTAAAAACTTTATTGTAGTAGATCTTAGGCACAATTTTGTTGCACAACATCGATTGTTAGTTCTTAAAACAATATTTGACAGTACACGGCAATGTGCAATCTCATTTGCAATGATAAATACCCGGTCGCAGCTTCTCCCTTGATAATTTGTTGATTCATTGTTATCAGCGTTATAAAATAAACTGCACCGAGCACAATAATATCACACTCAATAATTGATAAATCAAAATCACTGTCAGTTTAATAACGCAATGTGTATTTGAAAAGTTTATCAGATCTACAGATGCACCCGCACTAAGAGAAAAATGTCGAATTCAAAGTGCATTTGTGCGTCCCAAGCCTCAGGCGCAAAGAGGCCGGAGTGGGAGCCGCCGTGACCGAAAAAAATCGGTTTACCCTCAAAAGTTTTCACTTCAAAAGTATTCAATCTGTGCTTGTGAGGAGAATTTTAAGCAAGCTATTGGACACCATTAATGTTGCCTCCGACAGAATATGCTCTCAGCATTTCCAAAATGATTATTATGAGCGGGATTTGTAATTCGAACTTTTGGGGTACTTGCAAAGCAATCGCTATACTTTATTGCACATCTGGAAACTGTGCTGGCCTACAAAATAAATATATTTTTCTTACTTTTTATTTTCAAGTTTAAAACCTGCTGCAAAATATTTTGTAATTATAAGGAAGATTTATAAAAAAATAATCAAATTGGACAAAGACTAAATAAGCTATATTTAATCACATTTAGCACAGCAAAAAATCACGACACGCAGTGACTTCCACTGACGTCACGCAAATCGACGCAATATTCTACCTTATATTCATAAACCCACAGTATCATGCACTTAATTACATGTCATCACATCAGTGTTTTTCAAGACAGAGACAAGCTGAAACAACCCTGTCTTTATCTTCAGACATCCGTCGCAGATCTCATCACAGGGCTTTTTATGGGCATGCCACCAAAGTACTCGTCTTTATCTATGCTGTCTATGCCAGAACCTGTGGCCAAAAACTAGCGCATATATCGTGACTGACTCCTTGCTTAAATGACAAGCGCAAATCAGTTTGAGGTTACGTTAATCAAAACAAACCAAAACGGGTATACATTAGGGCTCGGAATCAAACTTTAAATAAGCCGAACGGATAAAAAAGTTGTCGGCACACTAATTGTAACTTGTCAAAAGTTGTCGCGAGTCACCAGAACACAAAGAACACAAACACTTAATTTTATATTGACTTGCTGGAGGGTAAATAATTATTTTCATTTGCTTGTAAATATATAACTCTTTGTTTAAATGCTTGTAGAATATGAATAACTTATTTTATAAAAGTATACAAAGTGCATATAAAGATATTTGCACCTTGTGAGATTGATAATGTTGGTGTATTCCAGTATTCGAATTCTCGAGTTATGACTAGATATAATTATTCGCGTTTTAAATATTCGAATACTCGAAATGTTCGAGTTTGATCCTAAGCCGAGCCCTAATACCTAATACATACCCGTTTTGGTAAATAGAAGTTTGTTTTGATTATTGTAACCTCAAACTGACTTGCGCATGTCATTGAAGCGAGGAGTCAGATAGGATATATGCGCTAGTGTGGCCAAAACCGTAATTGTCATGTGAATTGTCACTTGTCAGTGAACCTTAGAGAATTCCTTCGTGTAGATCATAGAGAAAGTAAATTTTTACTTACTCTATAGTGTGGATCAGTGTAGGTACATAGTTATCGAGATTATTGTCCCTTACCAAGGAAAAGAATTTAAAGAAATTACAATGTCGTACATCACCGGCCCTGAAGTAGTTTCGTATGCCTGCACCTGTGGGTTAATAAAGCCACTTCCCAAACTATATTTCTGTAGGCATTGCTCACAGATTCGTTGCTCTTTTTGTGTATGTTCTGAGGTAAGTATGTAAATAAATATTGCTTAGTATCTGCTCCTAGCAATAGTACAAATCCATTTAAATAAATTGTATTGCCAGCAAGTTCAGCTTGCTGATGTGATATCTGATTCAATGTGTTGTAAATTATTTAAAGGTGGATTCTATTTTCTGTGGAAAATGTTCTGAGAATATTCCATCTGCAGAGGCTACAATGAAGAAAAACCGATGTGCAAATTGTTTAATATGTCCCAGTTGTCAACAAGAATTATCCACTAGGATAGCATCGAAAGGTCCAGCAAACCCTACCGATGCCAAGTCCCCGATAAAAAAGACCTACTATTTGAGTTGCTATTTTTGTAGATGGAATTCAAGAGACGTTGGCATTCCAGATCAACCGTCTGGTAAATTTTAGAATTATTTCACTACGCTAAATGTGCAATTATCATATAAACCGCTTGGTCTTTATCTAGTTGAATTAAAATATTAAATTTTAGCCACTGGAGGTTGGCCGCAACGAGACAACGTCCATAGTCACCGTTTACAAGATGTAGTCGATAGCTACAAGCAGATTATGTTGTCCCAAAAGCATAAAAAAGAACACGATAAAAAAAAGAAAATTGGAAAATTTGTCAGTTATACTGTAAGTTTCTGAAATCAGATTTTAGCGGCACACACACTTTACTGTTTTATACATAAAATCTTAACTGTCCGCTTTGTTACAAAAAAAGCTTTCAAGTCTATGCTTAAATCACTTTCTCGTTAACAAGAACGTAGCTATGTAGAAATTCGATTTATATTTAGGATAGAACTGGTGTCACCGCCTCAGCTCTTCGGAAAAAAATTGGCATTCCTGATACCCCACATGCACTCCTCAAAAAACCCAAAATGCCGGAGCCTGCAGTGGCGTCAAACGATGTAGACGAACTGCCTGAACATTTAATAACTACTCCATTGAACTTAATGGACAGTATGTACTGACGAAATCTATAAACATTTGTTAATCAATTGTTTTCATCTCTAAGTTCGCATTTTTCCGTAGTAACGACAGTGGAACAGAGACTTCTGCAGCCTGAGTCTCAACCACTTACTGTCGACAAACTCTTTCCCGTGCGCAAGCAATTGTCAATCAAAAAGTCACTAAGATGTCGTTGCTGTGAGCGCAACGTCAGCAAACCGGAATTTAACCCCAGTTCGGTGAAATTTAAGATTCAATTGTTTGCTTAGTAAGTTCCATATCTAAATTAGTAAAATATCGATAGAAAAATCATTTAAACATATTCATTTGACAGTAAACGACTAAATATTACATTTTACTCTAATGGGTCAATTTATATATATATACATATATATATTTTAGTTTAAAATAGCTTTTTCGCTTTAAAAATTCGTTTATTTAAAATAGCTGCTGAACTAAACTACACTACTATTGAACTATAATTGTCCAAGCCGGCAACCATACTTGGTAATTCACAAGTCGAATTAACATCGTTTTTGTTTTAAAAGAAAAAGATAAGGTAGTTTCTTGAAAGTAACACTCGGATTATTATTGTAGCTTTCACATTCCTGAAGTTCGCATAGTATCGCTCAGTCCATTAGTCGAAGGCGTTCCAAGCGAACTAATTCTTAAATTCACTAATCCCACTCAGCATCAAACTACCATCACTCTATTAAATCTGGATTTAGCAGAGCAAGAGAATTACGTAAAAGAGCTAACCGTTTCGGAGGTCGCTGAATGCTTGGAACATTCATTGTCATTGCAGTCGGTATGTAACAAACATTATCCAGCCTCGCAGTGACTGGTTTATATCCCGCTAAACAATGTTTTGCTTCAGAAACGTATATTTAAATCCCGAAACGTTTCAGTTATCTGCACTGTATGTTTCAGAAATTTTTATGTAATTGAAAATGTCCGCCCTCAGAAATGTTTCTGAAGCGTTGCGCTAAAGGTTATTTAATCGTTGCAAATAAATATTTTGTGACATTATACATGGTGAATCTTTGAAGAGTGCAAATATTTTAATTGGTGATATATTTTGGACCTAGAAGCAGAACTATAGAATTGTCCTGCTTCGAGGACAAAAATATACCACCAGCTGAAATATTTGTACTATCATCAAAGAATCAATGTCTGTACTTTCATGATTCTATAACGTTTTCATAAATATATTTACAAAACAATTTAAGCTAACTTCTTTCAAAATGTTTAAAATTTACAATTCGAACAGGTTCGAAAATTTGATGAATAAAACTCAAATGGCATATGTATATACAATAGAATTTTTATTAAATAAATAAACAAGAACAAACATATAATGTATGGAGTATTCAAGATATTCAATATATACAAAACTTAGTATTATGTAGTTCGATTACGCTCTTGTTCACTAAACGCCAAAGATGCCTGTTAGAAATATTTATTTTCTTTGTTCGGCTCATTTTATTGCCCTCAAATAATATTGATAAGCCTTTTAGTACATAAATGAACTAAACAACTCGAATTGAGAACAGCATAACATCGTCCAGCACATGGGCTAAGTTAAAGATAATTTAGTTAAATATACTTACCTATACTAAAGTTTCTACACTTAAAAAGTATAGGTACTTACCAATATAGATAGTATCACTTAACTACGAAACTTGTGTGCGCTAAAGACGTTTCTGAAACGTTTCCATGATATGTTACATTTGTGCAATATAACTGCAAGTTTGAAACTTTTGTGTAAGGTTTCATGTTTAGCGGGAAAATAATGCATTTGCCGCTCGAGATTCGAACTTGGAATTTCTTGTAAAACGTAACTATTTCGAATATGTACGGTTTCAATTTCAGAAACAGCCTGGATCTCTAACATCAATCTCAGTTGGATCCGGTAGTCAACCATCTAGCTTATTATCGTTGACGCCTCGACAACCGTCTATAACTGTGAAACCAAGAAAAATTGAGCAGCATGTTAATTGTGATGTAGAGATGCCCGAAGGAGCATTTGTTTTGCCGCCACGCGACGACGCCGCGGAGTATGACGAGTCAAGTGACGTCCACAATGTCGAGCATGATCCAAAGTAAGCAACCGAAAGTTAAAATTTATGTGTATTCCAACACTATTAAAAATTGGAAACTAATACTTACTTCAAATTACTCTATCTCTAGACATGTAGTATGGCGAAAGTCTAACAAAGCATTCATCAAATTACTTGTTGTGCCCAACGCCAATCTGCAAGCAAACCAGGATGTCGTATGCGGTTTCTCAATGGAACATATCTATACCAACATTTTGGTTGCTACTATGGAAAACAAACAGCCCCAGAAATCGCACCATAGAGTGAGAATTTTTTTTAATTTGGGAAAAATTACACGTGAGTAGTATATATTTATATTATGTATACTATAACAATAGACAAATTCACAGTTTTTGCTATTGCCGCAGACAGTTAATATCCGTATACCTTACATTTAATCCAAGTTGTACATACTTTCCTGACTGTGTTTCAATTCCAAATCAAAATTTATTCCTGGGTTTCAGTCATTTATTGTCTCTATTTATCAATTAAAATACATGTCGGTGTATTTTTCCAACACAAAGCGAAATACTGTTTATCTATATATATAAAGTTCTCGTGTCACAGTCTCCAAACGGCTTGACCAATTTTGATGAAATTTTGTATGTTCAGTAGGTCTGAGAGTAGGTTGTTATCTATTTTTTATCCCCCTAAGTGATATGGGTGCTGCCATAAACCCCTATCTTTTAATAGCTATATTAGTAATTCAATAAATTTAAAATAAAAT
>NW_026017110.1:37057-84050 GCF_020466585.1 Dendroctonus ponderosae | reverse complement strand
CTTATGTAACCGATATGTTGGAGTTCGGAAACCGGGCATTAAACCCAGAAATTAATTTTGATTTGGAATTTAATCCAAGTAAAGTCGTTATTATTCGAAAAAATGTATAATGTCCTTATGTGTTACTACTTTTCATAACTGGCAAGTAATGAAAACATATTGCTTAAGCAGTGTCTAATTTATTATATTATATTATATGATGGTCTATAATTAAATAAATATTAACAAATTAGCTTATGTAATTTTTATGAATGTAAATTATTTTCAAGTTAAAACGCCCGGACTTTCCCATTGCAGGCCATTTCTGATACATTCGAAAGCAAGGAATTGAAAAGTCACATTTAGGCCGCTTGTTACATTATTATAAACTGGGCCGTTATATGCTGCTTTTCATTGTCACTTACACAAACACACACGCATACTGATATACAGGGTGTCCCGGAATATGTGGACGTGTTCTCGGATTTGTACAGGGAACGTTAAAAAACATAACAAGTTTCTATAAAAAATGTCGAGCCCCCCCCCTACGAAGATACGGGCCTCTAAAGGAGCCACCTGAGTCGATTTTTTTTTAAATAAATTTTAGAATACTTCATGCAATTTAATTATTTTTTTATACAATGAACAGTACATCATCGCTCTTAGAAAAGACCCATGAAACATTTTTAGCATTTCGGTTCTCCAGGGATGGACTAGGTGGAGCATAATAATAGTTATGTCTTTTTATCCATGAATGAATCTAAGTGCCATTTTTGGGTCCTTTTTAAGAGCAATGATGTATTGTTCATTGTATGAATAAATAATTAAATTGCATGAAGTATTCAGTTATTTTTTTTAAATCGATTCTCAGGTGGCTCCTTTAGAGGCCTGTATCTCCGTAGGGGGGATCCCTAGAATTTTTTTTTAAAGAAACTTGTTATGTTTTTTAAACGTCTCCTCTACAAATGCGAAAGCATGCCCACATATTCCGGGACAACCTCTATGTATACTTAAAATATATTTGAAATGCATGCGTGTTTTTCAAACATTCCAACTTCATTATTTATAAAAAATGTAATATGCGCTTTTATTACTTAATAAAAATATATATTTTTGTATATCTTCACATTAAACACAACTGTAATAAAATACAAAAAAAGAGTGACCTAAAATTCTCTAATACTGCTGTTACATTGGACCCGGATTACATGAGCTAAAGTTTTCGCCATTTTTATAGATACAAATAATAAATGTGTTAATGCAAGTCGTGTACAGAAAACTAGAGGCACTTAAGACATCACCTATCAGAAAATTTCTTGCAGGACTTTGATTTTACAATTTAAGTTTTATATATTTTATATTCCATAATTTACTATACGCGGCATTTCAATAAAAAAACAAATTCGGAACTGCTGCAGATGACCAGTCTGCTTTTTAAAAGTATTAGTCTGTAAAACCCAAAAACCAAACCCGGCCGGGAAAACTTTGTAAGCGAAAATCCGCAGAGAAATCTGCAAGATTTCCTGTATTTCCACTATTAAATTTAACATAGCGACAAAAGGCGAATTTCAATGTAACAATAAAGAGCGCGATTTTATGATAGGTTTAACAGAAAACAGTTTCAAACAACTTGTACATCAGGTTATCCTATTCCAATTTTCGCTGTCCTTCCGATGGACAAGACAGTTGATATAACAGTTGTATTAGCGTTCGCGTAGGTCTCCCTGTCATGCGACCTTTAGTCAGGTACGAATAATTCTTTTCCTCACTTTTGAAACCCACTCCCGTGACATCAAAATGGATCCAGTCAACGCAGTCAATGAACTCATTCAAGAACGCAGCCCCAATGCATGATGATCCGTGACCAAGACCTTTATTGTTTACGTCGTGAGAGCGGAATCTAGTAACTTTTTTTGTAAAGTATTTCCACAGTGGAAGTCGCCATACTCTGTCGCCAGTTATCACTCCTGCTTTTCGTACCTGAGAAACGACGGAAATTTAATTAAAAAATGTCTATATCTGCCTGCAACAGAAGTAGGGGGCATGTACCTGAGACCACATTGTCTGAGAGTTGCAAAAAACACCGCTGGCTGCGGAACCTAATGCCGCTCGCACTCCAGGAGTGAGGCTGGCAACGTCAATGATCAGTCTTGGGTGATATGCGTTCTGGCCATACACTAAAGCGTCAGCTAGGATCAAGCGGCCCTCATTATCAGTGTCGGTGATCATTATCGATTTGCCATTCAGTCCCATCACTACGTCACCGCACTTCATTGACATACCTGAAATTACCTGGCAGGTAATAAATATGAACGTAATCCTGATTCATAAAAAAGATATGGAAAAATTATTCTCTTAATGTGCTAATTATGAGACAGAACTTAGTTGTGCCAAATGAGCGCAAGTTTTCCTCACCACTAGGCATATTTTCGCACAAAGGAATAATAGCCTCAATGTTCACTGGCAAACTCAATGCAGAAGCTGCTCGGATTGCTGCAATTATAGCAGCTGCTCCTACCATATCTGCTCGATATCGATCCATACCATCGCATTTTTTCAAGCACAAACCGCCACTGTCAAAAGTGATGCCCTTGCCCACCATCAAAATGGGCTTTTGGTCTTGATGGGCACCACAATAAGAGATTTCCACAACAACAGGCGGCTCACATGAGCCACGCGCCACCTAAGTTCCAATTCGAATAAATATACTATTAAAACGCACGCCCGTTTATTCACCGTCAGGAAGGCGTTCATCTTTTTGTTTTCGACCCAATCCTTGTCGTGGACCATGACTTTAATTCCACATGGACACAACTCATTGACCGTTTCTTGGGCGAAGTGCAATGGAGTCATTTGGTTGGCGGGTGTGTCGGAAAGTCGTCGGGCCAAATTTTGCGATTCGGCTTTAAAAAGACCGCGCTGAAAACTTTCGGCGTCACTGTCGTCGAACAATTCCAGAGTCGGAATAGGCCTCCAGTTCTGTCTCGACCTAAAATTAATAACACAAAGTAAAGTAAAATTTTCAACTAAAAACGGATAAAATAAAACGCACCTGTTTTCCTGGTAGCGCCAGAGTGCTAAGGCGCTTCCTTCAGCTGCCTGTTCTGGATGGCCCAGGCCTTCAATTAGTATTCTTCCAACGCATTCTTTTTTTAAGAGCTGTGCACCACTTCCAGCTGCTTCACGAACTGCTTCCAAACTTTCATCGATCGCTTCCATTTCACAGTATCCTAATTTCTCCCTTCCGAGACCGACTAAGGCAACGGACCAAAACTCTTTGTCTATGTTGTTGAAAGTCTTTCCGTGGCCTTTTTTTAGTTCACATCCTCCACTGAAATATTATTACCATTTAAAGTTTTTTTTTTAATTTTGCTAAATTTTGCTTAAATACTGCAATAAATGTTGCCTGTATATAATTATCTTGAATGTTGCAATTGCATTTTGAATTACTACTTGACTAATAGCTGCGACTTACCCTAGCAAAAAAAATAGCAAAATACTATCTATAGCTTACGTTTTCATCAGTTCCAACAATTTTCCTCCCAAATGATCATTAAATTTTGCTGCCGCTTTTGTAAAAATTGGTTCTTCGTTGTCGCCTTCATATACTCCCAGAATTAAACCTTTCTGGAATAAAACATACGTTATTTGTCTCCTCTTTGCGGTAAAGGAGTGTACACGTAAATACATTCATGTAGTTACCTTACCTTTTCGTCAGCACACTCATCTGAGCAAAATGAACGGGTGGGCCATACTCGAGGCAACGCACCCCTAACTACATGTAGTCTCTTAAAACAGCCTGTTAAGGACATCTTTGGTAGGTTCTTGATGATATTAAAATAACATTTTACGTTGAAATTTGGATTCCTAAAATAAAACTGTCAAATAGAAGAATTTGTTTAGTGGTTACCCGTGTTTTGTTTTATTTTGTTGTTAAATGCCAACTAGACATAACCAGAGAGTTCACGTTTTGACTATGTATAAGTGGTTGCTTGCATGTAGTGAAACTTATTCTATTTTACCAGACAGTAGGAGAGTACCTACTCTTCTAATCTGGGATTTTACTCCATTCCACATTCCACCATCGATCGTCTTTAAACACTTGCTTCCACATTCCGATTGTCGGTTTACTTATTAATAATAAACTAATTTGCGTAGCTATGTAAGCGGTAAAAATCAAAAATGCAAACGCGAAAGTTGGAGTTTTGTTTATAATTTTTCAATATAATAGACAAATTTTAATTTACTTGTCTTGTATCATTTATTCCAAATAAATATCCAGCCAGATAGTGCCAGTATTTCGAAAATATATAGGTTTTTTACTCAAATTTTAAATGTAGAATGGTAAGTTTAACAGGTCAATAATATTAATAAATACTATTTTCAAAACATCTCTTTGTCGTATGGAAATATCTACTAGATTATTTGGTTTATATTTATTGGCCCATCACTCGCAATGACCTCCAGTCGGACGGTCAGACTATGGAGCCTAGTAAACCGTGAGAACCTCAGAATGCAGCAAATGTTAAGTAATGAAGAAAAACCTAATTCTGCAGCAAATAACTGAAGGCGACCCCAAAGAAAACATGTCCTTTACTACAGCCGTACGCAATAGGAAAAGCTTTAGATCACAACAGTGAAATCAGCTAACTCTTTGCTTTTCCATCTAACGTCCCATTAGCAACTATTGAATGGCCTGGTAGAAACATGATTGATTTAAATTTTAATTACTCGGTACTTTGCATTAACTAAAATATAGAATCGATGGAGGTAATCCCAATAAATTACATACAATTCAAATACAAATATTAACGTTTTATATACAACTAACTATTGCTGCACCGCCTGCTTGAGCCGGTTTTCTAAATATTGAACTTTTTTGACTATTTTCTCGGTTACTTTAAAATCCGTGAACGGAATGGAAACAATTTGGTAACCCATCGCTTCAAGAAGCCTCTCGTGGAACGCAGTGATTCCTGTCAGCTCCATTTTTCCCTTGCAGACGTCGTGATAATCGTATGTCAAAACGGCAACTCTACAATATTTTTCGTTATCTATAGTCAGATATACAGAACATTTTAAAATCAAAATACGTGCCTAATACGGTCGGCGCCGATTGTTTCATTTAGCGGTAATGGATTGCAATTTTTATCCAGCACACATTCTGCGTCTAAAAAGCGATTCTGATTATTTAGTGTAAACCTTCATAATCAAGCAGCATATACCAATGTAAAAACCCAATCCGGTGTTTACGCTATTTCTGAGGTAACTTTCTGGGATCAGATTTTTCAGAGCGTCAATGACTGAATTGGTTATTTGCGCCTTTTCCCTCGATATTTGCAGACAGGTCTGGCGAATATTGTGATTTTGTGCTATTTTCGGACCAGAGTAATCCGTCAATAAGTAGTGGGCTGCCCCATCGATGTTGAGTAACTTCAAAATAGCAGAAGTGCTTATAGATGGCTTTTCTAGAAGAATTGACGTTAATTTAGTTACACTAAATTATTTTCAAAAACATATCGGAATTATACTATATATATTAACTTACCTGCCAATTTGTCGATAAATGTGTCGTTTAATACTGACATAACATGTGCATGACTGGCTTGATTTAGAAGAATTAATGACCAAACAACTTCCAGCCAAATTGCAGGTTTTCCTGCCTCTTCCTGGGTAAGTTGCGGCACTAACACCTACAAGCCATGCATTTCAAAACTAAATTACGTAAAATATATGCGGTTTACTTTAAAAAGGTGGTCAGAGTTAGAAGGAACGTAGTTTAAGACACCGAGGCTCATAAACAAGCTAAAAATATCCTGAGGTCTGCATACAGCAGTGTTCTTTATGATCCAGTGACTGATTGCATCAAGCAAAACTGAAATTCAACATTACCATTAACATCTATAAGCCTTAATCCATTACCCACCAGGATTTCTATACTTCAGTAGGCCCATACTTGTTAAAATTGACCCAACAACTGCGCTTTTCTTAACAATATCTTGCTGCAGAATAGAAATGACATTATCTGCAGCCTTTTCAAATAAGTTCTCATCGTAAAAATTCAATGTCGCAATGCTATAAAATAGGTCTGCACATTGTTTAATGTTCATCTGTTCAGAGCTGCCAGCAATATTGTAAGCCAGGGTTCTCAGTAACAAAACAGATCGTCGTTTTCTCAGCGAAAGAGTTGTGAGTACCTGAAAACAGTAAATAACAAATGCCTATATATGCTATCAATGTTTCAGTACTTTGATCATTTGTGACAATGTAATGCTGCCAACGAGCTTGGCAGCTTCCTCATCAGCAGCAACACTGAGCACTGTGGATAAATCATCATGCTTGGATAATGCCGCCACTTGTTTATTGGATTTGCTTCCTGTCGTCCCTCTGGTCAGTACTTTACACAGCTTGAGAAATCGAGGGTCGCTATCAAACTCGCTCAGTTGAATTTTTCCGCTTGAGGTCCACGTGGACAGAATTGATACCACCTGCCGATAAAACCCAACAGACAATTAAGAATGATGAAATGAAACTCTGCATAAATCAATCAACACCATACCTGAAGAGCATGTTTTCGCGATATTCCAGTCCCGTCTGTAATTGTTAACAATTCGTTTACAGTTTGCGCTTTAAGCAATTTTGAATCGGTAAAAGGCGTTTGTATATCGTCACTACTATCATGCAACTGTATGGAAGCAAATACAGTTTTTACGATAGAGCTGCCTTTTTCTACGGAGGGCCTCCTAGCCTGCGCCTGTTTCTCCTCTTCGGTATTGTTCTTCGCCTCAGCAATACCGGCTGATGCAAATGCAGCGGCGTGCCAATTGAAAGGAGTCAGCCGATTTAGCGTAACCGCTATGGACTGTTGCAGTACCATTTTATTATAAAATTTAAACATCTTTTATGTGAACATCTATTAGGTAACCTACAAATTGGACAACAAATTATAGCCGTCAACCAGCACTAGCGCATATATCGTAACTGGCTCCTTGCTTAAATGACATGCGCCAGTCAGTTTGAGGTTACGTTAATCAAAACAAACTTCTATTTACCAAAACGGGTATGTTCTGTGCCATAAGCCTTGTACTATGATTAGGGCTCGGAATCAAACTCTAAATAAGCCGCAACGGATAAAAAAGTGCCTTTGTCGGCACACTAATTGTAACACCGCGCAAAAGTTGATGTCGCGAGTCACCAGAACACAAACACGTATTTTTATATTCATTTGCTGAAGGGTAAATAATTATTTTCATTTGCTTGTAAATATATAACTATTTGTTTAAATGCTTGTAGAATATGAATAACTTATTTTATAAAAGTATACAAAGTGCATATAAAGATATTTGCACCTAGTGAGTTTGATAATGTTGGTGTATTCCAGTATTCGAATTTTCGAGTTATAACTAGACATAATTATTCGCTTCTTGAATATTCGAATACTCGAATTGTTCGATTTTGATTCCGAGCCCTAATACCTAATACATATCCGTTCTGGTAAATAGAAGTTTGTTTTGATTAATGTAACCTCAAATTGACTTGCGCATGTCATTTAAGCAAGGAGTCAGCTAGGATATATGCGCTAGTTCAACCAGCTGATTCTTTTCGCAGCGCCCCCATATTGTTATATTTGTAATTGTAGTTGAATTCGTGAAAAGTCCAAGGTCAATATTTAGCAGTGTTGCACAAAATATCTCCTTGGGGGTATGTTCTGTGCAGTGTAGCTGCAAAATTGTCAAATTTCGAGATAACTGGAAGAGCCGGTTGTGCCTTTCGTCTATAATAGTTTAATAGAAGTTAATTTCTTAAAAAAGATTTTCAAGTGAAAGTTCAAAATTATGAAAATCTTAAACGACCTTATTTTAGCATATTTATGTTTATGGTGGTAGCATTCAAGACGTTTTCAGTCAGGAACGAAAAGTTACGTTATATAGCAAAATACACTTGTATGTATGTAAACTTACAAATTTGGAGGATATTCTTGCTCACACAAGTTGAATCGAAGCCGTGACCACGGTATTCGTGATGTTGCCCTATTTGTTTTGGAAAGAAAACAAAGCAATATTGAAGTATTTTACTATAGCGTTTGTTGGGTCCAGGTGAACAGTACAACTCTTACATTACAGCTGCTTATTTTACAAATATTCCAGCACTGCTTGGGTGTATTATCAAGTGAACAAAACTAGGGACATTTTGGAAAATGCACTGGACGACTCCGTGTTGCAGTTTATGGATCATTACGTAGCCAAAGAGGAGACACTGGAGGAGGAAATTATCGAGTTTGAACCATATTTGGAATATAGAAAGACTGGACTCATACAGTGGGCGTTAAATAATTTAAAATTTGGCTATGCCAGAAGATTGTTGGCTCTGTCCAAAGACAGTAATAAATATTTCAGGTAGATACCTCTATCTCAAACTGGCTTGCCAATCCTGAGTTGATATTTTTAAGCCAAATTTCTATTTTAGAACAAAGGCAGTAAACAATTTAGCAAACATTAATTATCTGGATAGCTGGCATTTTGCCTTGATAGCTAACATGATTGATCCTCGGACCGCAGTGGCACTGGCGCGAACTAATGCAGACCGCCGTTTTTTTCTGGAACCCCCTTTCAGATACCACAACTACAAAAAAGACGAACTAATTAACGCAATGCGAGAGTTTTTAATTGAAGTGTTTGAAAAGTCACAACATCCCTGTATGGGCTATTTTCTCTCCAAAGCGTTTGTATATGATCACGTGCGTTAATTTACGCTCGTTTTAGATCGAGGCGTAATACATGAGTTTTCACTTTTCTTTAGGATAGTGGTCACATAGTGGACCATGACTCATCCTCGTTGGAGTTAAGTAAATTTATTCAAACAGAGAAAGAGATTCTACCAATGTGCCTGGAATCACTATTGCATCACTGCAATGTAGAGCGATATTCAACGGACATTGCCGATTTGAATGGGTTGCCCTTACTTATGGAAATATACAAAAGGTATTCAGGGGATATAAATGTAACAATAAAATTGTGCCAAATTCTGTCGTACATGAGCTACAATCGACACTTGTTGGAACCCTTTTGCAAATCTGGTGAGTTGAGGTCGCAGTTTGGTAATGCGTACTTACAGGCAATACCAACAACATTCTTAAGGATGGATTGGAGTGCTTTCCAACTGGGCCCACCACAAGGACATTAGAGTATCTATCCCAGCGGCCAGAGCTTTGGCCAACTTGGATGATGACAATGATGCGCGATATCCTAGTCAATTGTACGTGTTGCACCCACTGAACCGGACCAAATTCGACCAAGCGGTCGATGTAATTTTTGTTCACGGATTATTAGGTGGTGTCTTTTTCACATGGCGCCAAAGACAAACTAATCCAGTTGCTGCAGGATTCATTGGTAAGAAAAATTCAATTAAATAGAAAAACTACCTCCCATATGGAATTCTAGAAGTAATGTACAGTCGACGACACATAAAAGTAGATGACTAAATAGTTGTTGTGTAAATATTACGTTCCACCTCGGTTTAGCTTTTCATAAATGACAAAGCTGGCATAAAAATACAAACTCAATTAATTGATATAATATAATAATAACAAAAACACGTTAATTCAATTTAGAAGAACTTGAAGATTACGATACGTCAGATCAAAATTTACCACTGTCTTCATATATTACATATATTTTTGTTATTCTAGGCAGTGAAACCGCCGATTCTGAAGCTCGCAGAACTACCAAACAGTATTTCCAAGACATCACCGACAAAATTCTGACAAACGAATATGAAATCGTGTGGAACGACATTCCACTGAACTCCAGTGATAACTGTTCAGGTCCTTTTACTTGCCCAGGAGAAAAGTTCGATTTTGATAACGCGCCCGTAGAAGACGGATCTTACACGTATTGCTGGCCCAAAGACTGGCTGGGTATTAACATAAAAAAATGTTTTATTGGCAACAATGTTTTGTTTTGTTGCTGTTTGTTTAAGCACAAGATTGCAAGAATATAAGAGTAATAGGAATTAACTACAATACAAGTTTGTCTATGTGGGCACCTTTATGCCCCTCACGAAAGGAAAAGTTGACTTTGAATGAAAGAAGTGACCTAATGGTTGAAAAGCTGGTGCAAAGCGAAGTGGGCAAGAGACCGATAGTTTGGATAACGCACTCCATGGGTGGACTCATTGTAAAGAATATTTTGTGCAAAGGTAACTACATCGAACATATTTTCAAGTGTTAGGTAGCCGGCAGTTTGCAGCATACAGCAGCAATGATCCCAAGCTAAAAAGTATCTGTTTGAATACCAAGGGAGTTGTATTTTACAGTACCCCACATAGTGGCTCTAAAGTGGCCAATTTGAGCAACGCTGTTTCACTGGTCTTATGGCCATCTGTAGAAGTGCAAGAACTGAAAGAAAGTACTCATTAAAACCTATGGCAAAGTGCAATTACATTAACTAATAAATAATTCTTCAGATTCGCCGCAACTAAAAGTTATCCACGATGAATTTTTGAACATTGTGCGAGTCGTCCCAATGAAAGTGGTTACGTTCGTTGAAACAAAATCAACAGTGGTAACTGCCCTAAAATTCAACTTTTTGCTTGTTGAGCCCAAATCTGGAAATCCAGGAGTGGGAGAGTACTACGAAATACCTCAGGATCATTTGGGTATTTGCAAGCCTGGTAACAGGTCAGTTGTTTATTGCTGACATTGCTACTGGAACGTCACACGACTTATGATCTATTAGTACATCGTGATTGGATTTTAGGTATTCTTTTCTGTATCAGAGGGTTTTACATTTACTTCAAGAAGTGAAACAGAATGAGGCCAGATAGTAAGAGCACTGCAAATTTAAAGTGATAGACATTGTTGGTTTTTTATGTTTGTAATTATTAGTAATATAAAACAAATAACGTTATACCTGCAGTATTAAAATACGAATATAACGCAAATAGCATGCAATCGAAAAGCTTCGAAATTGACTTGTTTTCTAGCTACCAGTACGGAGTATGTTAATATATTTTACATACCTACTAACTTACTATGTACAGGGACATTTTTAAGTGTCTCGCCCAAATTACTACTTCCCTATTACCCTTCGGAAAAGTTTTTAAAGCAAAATATGTAATACAATTAATCAAGGAATTTAGATCCGAGTCTAGAAATCTTGTAAGATCATGTCATTACATCATCAAATACATTTTCGTACATGTATACGATGTAGTATTACATACAGAGACAAGACTTGTCTCTGATTACATATATGAAAATTTTACAGTTTTGCCGCCATCTTGATTTTTTAAATGGTAACATTGGTATTTTCACTTCACACCGTCAGATAGGTATACATATAATACCTACGTAACCTAATGTATCCAGAGCTGAATACATTACTTGTAGGACATGTTCATGAATGAATGGATATCTACGAATGATCATAAATACATTCGATTTATTAATGAGAAAATAAATGATTATTGCACTCCTATATCAGTAGAGGGTAGGCTGTGTTATTGCATTCGGCGATATCTTAATTCGCTTTTTAACACCAAACCTTCTTTGACCTTTATTACATGCTCTGTTCATTGCATTCATCCCAATCGAAAACMAACCTAATCGAATTGTAATGCAACGTTTTGCAAATTTGTTGTTCAAAGATCTATAGATAAACAGAAATGTATCGCACAGTCTATGTCGCACAGTTCATAYGTCCAAGTAAGCTCACTAAATTATAGGTGGCGTCGTGGGGCTCCTGCTGGTGGCATTGTGTCGTGCACAGATTACAGAGTAAMYCTTGTATAAGCCTTGTTCTATGGAGTAACCTCTGTGATCTGTGGTGTCGTGTTCTTGAGAATGTTTGCCAAACGAGTGGTGGCACGCGCATTTACAGGAAACAGTTTTCCAAAAAACTTTGTAGTCGAAAGTGATACATGGTCTTTTAAAGGTGTTAGACGATTTCTGAAACAGTGTCGATCCATGCCTTACTCTATTGTAGAACGAGGATCCCAATACGGGACCGATTATCGGATTTATATCAGTAAGTCTATCATTTTGATACATAACCTATGCCCTCAATCTCTAGAAAGTCTTGAACTTTGCTTTAGCAGCTTACATTTATCAAAGATAATTTTTTATTTCTTACTTAATGTTGGGATTTTGCTGTAAACTGTTTTAAAAATGACAAATTTTTGCGGGACATTCTTTCCGCAACAAAATCGTTCCGCCGACCATCAAAGGAAATTCCGACAGTCTACTAAATTCTTTTGCATTGTATTTTATTCATGATACATAGTATAAATTTAAGCTTCTTTTCTAAAGAAGCAATGTTATTTGTTCTAAATATCACCCCTAATTATTCTTTATGTATCATTCGCAAGCAGATAGTCCAAATAATCTATTTACACATATACCTTAACAGTTGCAGATTATTGAAGTAATCTTTTTATATTGCCTTTTAGATGACGAAAATGGTCCTGTTTCACCCTTGCACGACATTCCTTTGATGGTAGATGCAGATAAGAAGATCTTCAATATGGTGGTTGAAGTGCCTAGGTGGACTAACGCTAAAATGGAGGTAAATAGGCCTACACGGATTTTTGTCACAACAGTACATTTTCAATTTTATTTCAACAAAATTTCATATTTTTATATCTACAGAATAGATCTATAACATGAAAAATGGTTTCTCAGACAAAAAATGTATCCATCTTTCCTCCAAGTTGCAAGACGTATGAATACTGGTGACCATTGCAGATTACTATGAAAGAAGTTCTGAACCCTATCAAGCAAGACGTGAAAAAAGGAAAACCAAGATTCGTGGCCAATTGCTTTCCCCATCATGGCTATATTTGGAACTATGGAGCCCTGCCTCAAACCTGGGAGAACCCAGAACATCTAGATGACGGTACTGGATGCAAGGGCGACAATGACCCTATTGACGTTCTTGAAATCGGATATCGGGTCGCCAAACGCGGAGAGGTTCTTCAAGTGAAGGTTCTCGGCACTATTGCTTTGATTGATGAAGGTATGCATTTATAGGTGATCGCTGTGCTATTAATGTTTGATGGTAGCAATAGTGTCCAGCACCACCACAAATTATTCCGTGTTTAATAATTCATTGATGAGCTTCAGATAATAATTACTTTCATGTTATTTTTTCAATGGCCTTGAAGGGTTATTTTCATTTACTTATTTTAGAGTTGCGTAGTTGTTAATCGGCACGACTGATAACTGGATAATCAATACTTACACAAATTTATATTTTTTCCACACTTTTTATGGCTCTTAAATATATGAACTAGTAATCTATCGTTTCGGCTTGGAAATAGGGTAGTGTTTGTCGCACAGCTTTTAGTTTAATTTAATGAATTTAAATAGTATTATATTTTTTTATTATAATTATGGTTGAATTAGATTCAGTTTAATAATCTACCTTTAATATTGATAAGAATTTGGTATTGAAAGAAAGCAATTCACTCTGATCGGCAAAAATAACTTTATTCTCAAAATTTATAATTGCATGAATAGTTGAATTTTTACAGCAATTAACGGTTCCTGTTTTTGAAATTAAGACGATTTGTTTTCGGAGTTCTAAGTACTGCATTCGAAAAATTGTTATTAATGGCTACAATGTTTTGTTTAGGAGAAACCGATTGGAAATTGATTGCTATCGATATTAACGACCCATCCGCAGACCAAATCAACGATGTCAGTGACGTGGAAAAGCATTTTCCAGGACTTCTAAAAGCATCCGTTGAATGGTTTAAAATCTACAAGATACCCGATGGAAAACCCGAAAACCATTTTGCGTTTAATGGTGAAGCAAAATCGGCTGCCTTTGCCCACAAAATTATCGACGAGGTACGGGGAAAATTTGAGCGACATGAGTGGGAACCTTTTCGGCCCTTGTTTATTACAGGTACACGCGTTTTGGAAGACGCTGATCGACAAGGAAGTAGATGCAAAAGGTATTTCTTGGTGAGTGTTTTTGATAGGTAATTGTATATATTAATAAGTTGGAATATTGACAGTGTAAACACGACATTGGATGGCAGTCAGTTTAAAATGTCGCGTTCGGAAGCAGAAGAAGTGGTGAAAAAAACGCCGGAATTTGTGCATCCTCAGCCGTTGGAACCGATTGGTAAGTTCCAACATCTTTTATTTACGTAATAATAATGTTGTTTCAGTTGATTCAGTCTATTATATGCCAAATTCGCATAGGGAACTTACTTGCCGGTGCAGACTGTAAAATCAAGTCTCCCAGTTAGTATATGCCAGTTATATTCCTAGTTGCCTTGTCTTTACTCAAGTGTATTTTAACGTCAATTTTATAGATTACATCTTAACAGAAATAAATTTATCTGCCAGTATCATTAAAACATTTTTCTTGACTTCTAACAATGATCGTTTTTCTGACTACAAAGTCGTTACATACGCATATATTTTGTAGCTATAATTCAGGAAAATACTCAAATATATCAGTCGTATCTCTAATCATGAAATTCCGGAATTCAGTTCATCCAAACTAATGAACAAAAGATCGATGTTATAATATTATTTTTATAGAATACATTTTCATGTGTAAGTACTTTTACTTACATGATTCATTTGATAAATGACTAGGGTATAGTAAGGATAGTAGGATAACAATAATACATTTTAACTTTTACATTTAATGTAATTTAATAAGTTAGATAATGCAAAATACATATTTGTATAGCTATTATGAGAATAAATGATTCATTGATTGCAGGATTGTAGATTTAAAGAAAGTGTTGGTCTACTTAGCCACAAACATGATATTTTTACAGTTTCTTGTAGATATACAGTGTGGTTCTGAAGTACATGGTGGCAAAGTGTAAATAGAATTTTCGTTTATTTTGAATAGATTCTTAACCAGTTTTACTGTTACCAAAAAAAATCGTGTTTGAAGGTTTTCTAGAATCTAAATTTCTGATTACTTAGCTTGCTTGATCCTAGAGGGCGCTAACTGCAAGAGTCTGGAGCAATGGCTCCATTTAAGCCATCTGGGGCGTTAGCTTGGGCTTTCAGCTAACTACCTACAAAATTTGAATAAAACAGCTTTGAAAAATCCTACATAGCTGATAAAAATATGACTATTTTCACTTGACTAAAAATAATTTTGTGACAAACTCAGATGGTACAGCATTACACTTCATATTTGTGCGATTATTTACCATGACAAACTTGGTCTAGAGTCTGGAGCAATGGCTCCATTTACATATTTTAAATGTAAAATATCGTTTTTTTGTTGGCAACATCTCGTTCTCCGATATTAGTTTGCTAAACAAAAAACATGTACTTGTTCCAAGTCTTCAGTGATTTTTTGAACTAGGTAACTCAAATCGGATTACTGTAAAAGAAATATTCTGATTAAATTTTCAATAAAACAATACTAGCAAACATTAGTCAGTAAAATATTTGAAAATTTTAGTTCTGCATTTAAAATTTGCTATCTATTTTTGCTTGACATAATAAATACTAGTAGCAAACCAATTGTGCCATGATATTAAGGATAATGAGCAGATGAATAGGTATGTGTTTTTCACTCGCATTTCCGATCCATATGTTAATTAGAAATTTATTGCAAAAAAACGCTATTTTTGCCTATAACTTTGAAACCAATGGAGCAATCGTAATGCCTTAACGAGATCAAACAATAGGATAATGGGAATTATGATGTTCGTTACATGAGCCAAAGGCGGGTGCTGTCGGAATATTAATTTTGTCAAAATCGCGATTCCAAGTTTGCTTTTTCCGGCAGGCTTGTATGCGTTACCATAAATCCTATTATAATTTCAAAACAGTTTTGGAAAGCCGACATCTTGCCCTTCAAAACGTATATTTCAGTTTTTCCATCAGAGGCCTGGTAGCATGCTAAAAACCGTCGTAAAGTTTGCGAAAATCGGCCGAGCGCGCTCTCGCACTCGAATGGTGATGCAAGCAGCAGTGCGGGCCGATCGCACCTATTACTATATATACCGCTGCTGCTTCTTCCTGCTTGGGTCATTCCGATTGCTCTAGTAGTTTCAAAGTTATAAACAAAAAATCTCGGTTTTTTTTTCAATAAATTGTTAATAACTAACATAGGGACCGGAATTGCGAGTGAAAACACATACCTATTCTTCTGCTCATTATCTTTTATATTATCGCACAATTGGTTTACTACACTACTAGTCTTTATGTCACGATAAAGCAGTTTTAAATACCTATAGCTTGGCCTATACACTGCCTAACACAAACACTATCGCGCATTTATTCATTCGAAAATAAGTTATGTCGGGGCATTTTCAATAAATTCAATGTAATAGTAGAAGTTAAAATAATTCTTTTGGCAGTTTTGTTCATGGTCCACTTTCAAAATGTGAATTGACAATATTCGGACCAAGAGATATCATACCTTCAACATGCCACATTTTTTATTTAAGAAGTATCACAGAACGAGATATTGCCAACAAAATAGTGATATTTGAAAACCCAAAAAAGTTCTGAGGTTTTAAATGGCTCCAGACTATTGTGGCTAGCCCAGTAATGTGAAATTTGGATTTCTCTATTTAAAAAAAACCTCAAACACAAAGCCCTTTTTTCTGTAGTAGTAAAACTGGTTAATAATCAATATAAAGAAAACGAAAAATTCATTTACACTGTGACACCCTGGACCTCGGAATCTATTAACTTTCGGATAAGACAAATTGCTTATAACTCAAAATTTTTGCGTAAAGAATGTCAGTGAACTTTGCTACGTTAGTTGAAGACCACTCTGTATAAGTAATTTCATTTCTATTACATTCAATTTCTTGCATTTTCTGTTCAGGCTACTAATTTGTATCACATTTTTTCCAGTCGATAAATGGCACTACGTCCACTTGAAGTAAACGATTTGATGGATTACCACAAAGGCATTAAGATGGGTCTGTATCGAGATTTATGGATATTTAGTAATTGCACTTATATGATTCGTGAATGCACTTAATAAATGATTAATAAAAATACTTCTTTTTTAATCACTTTATGCGACGGAGTACATGAATGAATTATCTAAGTTTGTATGAGAAGTTATTTGTGATGCTATTTCCAACTGTCTTGAATTATGCCGGGTATACATCTACTGAGATTGTACAGGCGGTTGTTTACATTTGAACAAGCAGTCATCCCCCCCTCCACCCCCGCCCTTAAAATGTTCTTTCCGTAAGGCGAGATTCCTTTGGTAGGGAGTTTGGCATCGACGCAGGACCAAATATTTAGAAAATCTTGAAGAAATTAAATTTGTTTTTGCGGATTGGAGTAGTTCAGCGACATGTTATTGCTTGTTTCAGGATTGCCAGGTACACATGAACAGGTGAGCAGGCCAACTTTGAGACATTTTATTATCAGATTCTTTTGTATTTATTCAAATGTTAATTGTTTTTAGAAAATGACCAGTGATAACGAAAATAACCGACTAAGTTTGGATTTGCTCCAGAATTATTCGATTAATGCACTTTTGAATCAGAATGGTACTTGGAACGGACAAGGTATGAATGAGTTCTAGAAATATTCGAATTTTTAGTGGCGGCTTTGATCTGAAAGTGTTTTCTAAAATGAGTTAAGATACATTTATGGATATTTTGCTTATCATGCAATTTGATTAATAGAAAACCCTTTTTGTTCATGTGCAATTTTGCGAATGGGAATTTTACTAATTGACTATAGGTATTTCCACTTTGTTGATTGTTTGATTTTAGGCTGAATTTTATTGAATCAGCTAGGTGAAACATTAACTATTTCTTACATATTTTTGAAAATTAGTATTGAAATGTAATCAAATCAATTTAATGAAATAATATCCACGATTTTCATTTGACACATTAACCCTTATTCCTTTGTTTAATTTTTGAAGAAGTTTTTCATTAACAATGTCATGAAAATTTAAGTTGATGTAGGTGGAAATGCCTAAAAATATGTATTAACATAAGAAATATGTAATCATTAGCTGGCAAATCACGATATTTAGACTTAACAATTGGCAAAATTCTAACCCCATCAATATTTATTTACTTGTCGACTCGTTTTCTTAAATACTAGGAATTCCAATTTTTATAGCATGTTTCGCATTCAATAGGCATCAAAAACCATTCAAACATAAACATTTCAAATACAATAATGTATTCGTTTTTTTCTTATATTGAGATAAAAACACCTCCGACATTTCTAATGCCGAAGCAATTCGCTGGACAATTATCCACCATTCGTGATATGACAGTGGTGCGCGCACAGTGAAGGCTCAGTAATCGATTACTTTTTGGCTTTCATTATTTTTGATATATTTTCTTCAGATCGCGTAACGTTACTATTCGACATTTTGTTGGATTGAAGAATCACAAACTGTCTGCTTGATTTTAACTAGCCTTTCTCATGGCAGGCGGCGATACAAGGTCTATTTCGGATTTACTGGGTTTGAATTCGCCCCGTGGTCAATTGAGCTTTGGCTCTACCGATCCGTTGAATGTCTGCACCCCTCCCGCGAGTCCCCAGAATATGCAGGTGTGTATATTATCATATAGGTAATACATAAGCGTTTAATTATAATTTTTCCAATTGTTTGCATAAATGTCAAAAAATGTTGACAATTTAGTTGGACACTTTTCCTAATTTTTCAGGTCGCTTGGCAGAATAACGACAAGATCTGCTATTATCATTCAATCTTTCTGACATTGCATACACAAACTTTTCATTATTTCTTTTCTAAAGCCTTTTCACATTGACATGAGGTATAGCGTTGCACTTGCAGTTCTGTTGGCAACTGAAACCAGTACCAACTATAATAGTCTAAATTAATGTTCGAAAATACGCGACCCTTTTTAATAAAATTACCCACTTGGGACATTTGCCAATGTCTTTTTTCTCATTCAATGTTCCATATTTTCTTTTTAACGATATTGCTGTAAATAAATCGCAAAAGTTATGGATTTTTGTTATTTAGGGCAATTTTGATGATGCCAGACTGTTTTCCGAGACTGTGTCGGGCTATGGGGGCACGAACAAGTCGATGAAGAGCTATCAGAGAAACATTTCATTGGGCAGTGCGGGCTCCAGCCCAGCCAGTCCACCTTATTTATCCCGAAACTTTAGAAGCATCTCTTACAGGTAAGATAACCAATGCCCAATTCTCCGTCGCCGCCTCAAACAACGTCAATTGGAAACCACTTGTAGTGAATCATGTGGAAGCAACAGTCCCGCACTATTCGACCATCCAATTCTGGGTCGTAACTATTCACGGTCGGATTCCGGCGATGTTGGCCTAGCTAGTGGCCGGAGTAACTTGGAAACATCTGCATCTGATCTGCTGGTAATTGATATATGACTTCTTCTTGTTAATTAGCCCCTGGCAAACGATACAATTTGTTTGTAGGCTTCTCTGACATTAAACGAGACTGCACCGAAAACGAACATCGATGGGGACATTTCAAATTTGCAGAATTTGCCAGCAATTCACGCCCTCAAGTATTTGCAGCAGCAGCCTCCTTTTATCAATCCACTTTTACCTCAAGCAGCTAATAATATTGATGTAAATTTTCCGAACTTTTTAAATGTGTAGTGAATGCATATGTAACTTTGACTAATAATAATGGTTTCAGTTGGCCGACAAATGGACTGGATCGTCTTCTTATTTAAACTCATTGCCCGAAAATTGTCAGTTGGATCGAGCGGCACGTTTCCATCGCTCTGCTGCACGTAAGTCAATCATTCATGTCATACTTATGTTTAGCTGGTTAAATTGAACAAATTAAAGGATTCACTGATTACGTTCGCAAATATTTAGTGTTATACGATGCTGTTTGTACCTGGAGCGGTGTGCTACCGCCCAGAACTGATAAAGCGACCGGATATTCTAGCAAGGTGTTCCTAGGCGGGGTTCCCTGGGATATATCAGAAGATTGGCTTGTTCAAACATTCAAGCAATTTGGACCTGTTAAGGTAGATTGGCCTGGAAAAGATCGGCAAGCCTCACAACCAAAGGTTGGTTTAGAACTAGAAAACCCTCTACAAATGTAAATTATTCGAATTATTTGGTCCGATTTTTTCTTCGTAACTTTGCATTGTGGATATTGTTTTTTACAGGGACATGCTTATATTATTCTGGAATCGGAGAAAGCTGTGAAAGCTTTATTGCAAACCTGTTCTGCCAATTTTTCAAACAGGGGCACATTCTACTTCAAGCTTGGGTACAGGAGAATAAAGTCTAAAGACGTAAGTAATTCACGGCCCCACATACATAGTGTCCTTTGGAGTTTTCCTTGAGCGTAAGAAAGCTCGTTATTGCAGGTTCAAGTTATTCCCTGGTATCTCAGTGACTCCAACTACACGAAATCGGCCTCTCAGAAATTGGACCCTAGCAAGACTGTGTTTGTCGGCGCTCTACATGGTGTGCTTACCGCTCAAGGGCTTGCCGTAATCATGAACGATTTATTCGACGGGGTAGTATATGCTGGTGAGTTCAACAGGAATGCGAAATTGTACATATCTGCAAGTTTAATTTAGTATATATTGATTTTTTTACATGATTGCATCAATTTTAATAAACTATAGTGTAAGCCTTGCCAAATTGCATTGATTAACTTCAACTCAGTTACTGATATTATCGAGCTTTATATAGGAAAACAAACTTCTCAGTAAATTTTTAAGCCGAATTTTAAAAATTGTATTCGATTTCAGAATATTCAAAATTTAACTGCTTTGTGCTTTTGTAGGTATCGATACTGACAAGTATAAATATCCGATTGGATCTGGTAGAGTGACATTTAATAATTCCCGCTCTTATTTGAAGGCGGTTTCTGCTGCCTTTATAGAAATTAAGACTCCTAAATTTACCAAAAAGGTAAGCAGCAATTGGTCGTTCCTATTGAAGCTTTCCGATTTCCTTTCTAAATGCCAGTATGAATGAACAATTGCACCTTAGCATTATACCTATAAGCAAAGCATTTTCAATGAATTGCTTTCTGTTTTCTCAAGGTACAAGTAGACCCATACCTTGAGGATTCGCTATGCTCGTTGTGCAGTGTCCAACAGGGCACGTACTTCTGTCGAGACATAACCTGCTTCCGGTACTACTGTCGCTCTTGTTGGTCCTACCAGCACGGTCCCGAATTGCGTCATCACAACCCAATGAGTCGCAACTCGAAAAACACCCAATCGGTAGTTTTCAGACACAATCCGTCCAAGCATCAGACCAGCCGACAATGGGAAGGCTAATTCCTTGTTGCATTCAGACTGAAAGCGATACGAAATTAGGTATTCAGATTTTTGCGTTCGTTGGTACCTGTGTATGTTTATGTGTTAAATAATTTCGAAGTTGCGTTACCGAAAAATCGTCCATTCGACGTTCAGTCGTTATTTTGTAATTGATAACATTTCTATCCGTCTTAGGATAAGAGTTCTGAGTTTGCCAATAAGAGGTTTATACACATAAATCTCTAGTCCTTTAATATTCTTAATTAAGTATGTACTATATATATGTAATCCATCAACTTCAAGCATTACTACAATACATATGTACAGAGAATCGTCCAGTAAGCAGGTCTTTCTCAAACTCTCAACAATGCAATATGTATTGACCGTGTTATTTAGTAAACATTGAAATTAAAACATACATAAGAATATTAGCCAGTCACGTTAAAGTTGCGACCAAATCGTTATATTATTGATTGATTGATATATTTGTGGATTGCAAATTGCAAAATCATACATTAGAAATACGGGATAAACGAATTTGTGGGTTTAGTTTGTGCTTACATTTTCTATTATCAGAAGTTTTCGATAATTTAAACTTGACTGAACTTTTCAAAACCTAACAGAGAGCGAACATAGAAGACTACATACATTATTTTCAACCTACACTTGGCTGCGTCAACTTCTGTACTTTTAACGTACTACGTATAATCTTTTATATATTTCTCAATTTTAAGGTATTTTACCCAGAGTTTGGGAAAGGCATCGTATTATCTACATGCAAAAGACTTCCAGTTTTAAATTTATGGCTTAGTCTGCTGATAAAAGAAGTCCGAAATGCTCTTAAAATTATGATGGTATATTGGCAGAGTACAACGGTGCCCAAAAATTGGGCACAGCTTTGCCATTTCGATTTTATCGGACTTCTATATTTACGTACTACTAGCAAGCAGATATTTCATAGATTTAACCATTTTTTTTTAGTTTTAAGTGTTTTGATATTCGATTTTCGGTGTTATCGGTCGTTTCATGCCTTGCACTGTAGCAGGCTGTATTTTTTAGAGTTACAGTGGTTACTGTATTATTTATTAAAAATATTTTGCCATAAATTATAGCTATATTACAGCGCTGTTAGCTAACTTTACAAAGCGCCGGAATTCAAGAAACGCGTGTAACATATTGTTCAGTATTTCCATAGCCCATTCGTTTCATAAATTTGTTTAAAACTTCTTCTAAACATTGTAATAATTGTTCTACTTATATATGCGTTATTAAACTTTTCTGTGCCCACTTTCAGTCTGTTTTTATTTACTGCTTTAGTGTTCATTATTGGAAACCGCAAGCTGAGGAGAGTGTCATTTACATCTTCGCATCAACAGAAAATATAAAACAGTGTCCCTTTTACAATATTTTATTTTATAAATACTTGTCTAGAACCCGATATTATTCGTAATTACGTCAAGCATTTCTTGTAAATAATTAAATACAGTCCAATCAGTGAGGAGCTTGACCCGATCAGACTTATGAAGCGAGAACTCAGTTTTGAAGACCATAAAAATCCTGGTGGTAGAGTGTTAACTGCATGCGTGAAGTCCAGGAGGGACCTACACACGGTCCAGATATGAAACCATTTGAGTAGTCTCAACTTTTCGTCTGATATGCTGAAATAATCCGCCAATTTAAAAAGCTTGCATGATTTTCGCACGATTAAAACAAACGTTAATTCAATTTTCTTACTTTTTAACTTGGCCGAGGCAGCTCTTGTGGCTCTCCATCATGAAAAGAAATCTGACGTTTCTGGATTTAGAAGTTTATTTCCTATTTTAATGTATGGCCCAAAGTATTGCTACTTACTTTAAAATAGATACGTATGAAGTGAACACCCAGCATGCTGAACTGGCAGTGTCCCATTTTGTATTATCAATTCCAGTTAATAGCTTATGCTTGGCAAGCCATGAAAACTTTTCAAGGGAAAGATATATGTGATCTGTAATATTGGACATGACCACCATCACTGCCATATATTTATCTGCTTCCTGAAAGTTAATGTTCAATAACAATAATAAAAAGTTGTAAATTATAACAAAACGGTTTGAAATTAACCGTTCAGATTCATTTAATCAAAGAAAAGTAAAAATAAGAGCACCTGTCAGTTAATCAAACATATTTCATGCTTGAAACATCAGCGTGCTAAAGCCTGCATCAGTTCTGAGCAAGCATGGGTAACAGTATGTTGTAACCGCTCTGGGTGTCACGGTGTTGAAACACCTCGCGTCTCACGATGTATACCAATGAATATTCATTGTCAGACTATGAAGGCTTTCACGGCCAGTCAGATTACATTTAGGAATGTTTTCCGGGCTTTGAAACCGTGGTCTATCGGAATTTCTTCCTGACGTTTCGTCCACAACTGCGGTGGACATTTTCAAAGGCGATGAGGCAGTGGGCGAAGCGATCTCCCTTGCTTTGAGATCATTCTTAGTCGCCTCATCGCCTTTGAAAATGTCTACCGCAGTTGTGGACGAAACGTCAGGAAGAAATTCCGATAGACCACGGCTTCAAAGCCCGGAAAACATTCCTAAATGTAATATTCATTGTATCATTATATTCATGGTATCGTGACGTAATACCATTCGCGAGTTCAAAAGTCCAGACGCCCCCTGGTGGCTAAAATTATAACTAAGTTAACTAGAAATTTTACTCATTGGACAAGTCACATTTGTTGTATTATGTTCTAATGAACTTTTGCAAGCTTTTAAAGAAATAGAAACAGATCGAAGTGTGTAAGTATTGTTTATGTTATAAATGTTATGAACACAGATATGCTTTTTTAGTTACTTATAATACAATGTATAAGTTGTAACTTTGGTACGAATTCAGTGTCAAAGTCGTTCTAATGGTCTATTTTTCTGAGCTCGCCGATGTTGCCACAACCAAAACACGATTTTTTAAATAACGCAAATTTTATTCAAAATTTGCAAACTTATACAAACTCCATACCGTGAAAGCAGCACTTGAATTTTTCTCTTTTTTTTTTTTGCTTCACTTGTATATGCTTGCAACAGTACGCTTTTGAAAAATTACAAACGTCGAAACGTGACAATTTCAAAAATGTCATTAACATCAAATTTAAAATATGAAGTTGATGCGTTTTATTTTTGGCTATTATTATTTATTATAACTTATGAATCGCGTTATGTTTTTCATGCGAGTAAAAAATGTTGTTCACTACTATTGAAATAGACAACCTTACACAAGCTGAGCCCTCTGTTTTAATGCTAAATGAGATAAGATTATCAAAGATTATCAATTAAGATTATTTTGAAACTTATTTCGCGTGACTGTTATAATGTCCAATTTTCAAATCTATCTTAATTATTCGCGAGTTCAAATACCGATGGGGACGCTGCGGAACGTACACATTACTCGCCATTGTTAATAATATACCTAATATAATATAGTACCTTACTAATATCTCAGAATTTACCCTTTGTTTTTACGCCTATAGCATAAAACAATACTTACACACTTCAATTTGTTTCTATCTGTTTAACGGCTTGCAAAAACTGAGTAGAACTAAACAAAACAAATCACAATTATATATAGTTAATGTGGTTATAATTTATTCGCCAGTGGGCGTTGGGACTTTTGAACTGGCGAATAGTTTGCCCATATATCGATCGCGGTGGTTCCCGGTGAGACACCCTGTATATAGTCACAAACGTGGATCTGCGTCGAAAAATTCGGAAATATGAGAAAGTCATTATCAAAAAGAAAACTGGAATATTTTAGACATAAGGGCACATAAGTAATATGAGGACCCAAATACGCGCTACTACCAAACAATGGGAAGAAAAGTAAAAGGAAATAGTTTCTTCTTTAGGCTCTGTTAATACCAGAATTTCGAATCGTGTATCATAAAAAGAATGCAGTGTTAGCATCTATAAGGTGAGCATTTTTTAAATGGGGCAAGGTTTGATGTCTCGTAATACTTCTAAACACACTTACATTCTGTCCGAATTTATAATCTAAAGTGCTTCTTAATACAAGTAGATCGTCCAAGAGCCTTAACGTGGTTCTGGTGGCCGACATTTGTGTACTGAAAGTATTGCATTTCTGTTGGATTTCCGGGTTGGATTGCAGTTCTCCAAATAAACGGGATAGATAGCATAATGTCCTAATAATCTGTAGAAATCCATCGACTTAAATCTGATGTGTAATGGAACATACACTTTTATCAAGTACGTGTTACATAAGTATAATTTCATATAACTTGCCTTATCTCTTCCTTTATAGGTGTCCAATAGTGAACAAGATTCGTTCAAAACTTTCCTGAAATTATTGCTCATTTTGACCAAGAACTGTAGGTTTTAACTAAGGGGAACGGAGCATTTTTATGTAGTACCAAATTTATTTTTTGCACTTTCAGCATAATCAAATCAGACACAAGGCACAAGTACTTTGTCAAAAAGATAAACAAGATAAAATGTGGGATAAAAAATAAATAAGATTGTTAGGCACAGACCAGACAACTTGTGCCACAGAGCACAGAGTAACCTTTGTGATCTGTGACACAGACTCACAGACTACATACTATTCTGTGACTAATCATGACACACTAATGCACAGACTAATCTGTGACTTGTGCTTGTCTGATTTGAGTAGGAAATAAATCCACAGATCACTATTTGTGAATTTTGGCAACAGATCTTGGCTAAGTTTTGGTCATGATGAATGAATGGATAAATAAATACAATGTATTCAATGTATCATGAGTTTTGGTCATGTTTTGGGACCCTCTCTTGCCTCTGCTAGCTAGAGACAGGGATAGTCGGTCACCGGGATAGTCTGGCTTCCACTAGTTTGTAGTTTTGTAGCTTTGAATCACAGACTCTTTGGATGTAGTCTTCGTAAAATCAATTGCGTTGTCGTTATGTTACGCTGCAGCAAAAATATGAAAAAAAGATATATATTATAAATAAATACATATCTTGTGTTTTTTTAAATTTTAATTCTAAACGAATCAAGTGCACTATTCCAAAATGAATTTCACATATTTTTTTTTGCGTTAGACTGGCTCGTATCTTTGGTTTCTTTTAAATTTGGTTCAGCTTAAATTTGTAATTCTAGATAACCATCACATTTTATTTGAATCATCACAAGATAGAAAAAATAAATATTGAACAGTATACAGATTGTACGGGTTAAAAAATTCTTAAAATCTAAGAAACTAACTTTTTTTCTTAAAATCGAAACGAAATTAGGAAAAAAACTCGATCTGACGCCCACAATAAAACAGAAGGGAGAGACTAACCCTTGCCTCTGGAAAAAAGCTTGGACTCTTTGAATATAAAACTAACTTTATACTATATTTATATTTAAAGAACAGAACATCTCTGTGTACCTATTCTTGACAACTAGCACAAAATATCCCCCCTAGGGGGATGTTCTGTGACGACTGTGTGGGCGGGGTTTTATGACAGTCAGCCGAAAAGGTATTCTTGAAAAAAAGTTAAAAAAAGAGAGAGAGTCGCTCCGTTCTATGGTCGCTCCCCAACTCTCCTTGCATGCTGGAACCTGCTGGGTCCCATAGATAAAGACTGTTGCTTGGACCTGTCTGAAACCAAAAATAGACAATTGAAATATTTTAATTTGGCAATTTTCCAGCCAGGGGAAGTATATAGTATTTACGGTAGTATTGTATAGTACCATGTTTTTTAGCAGTACGAGGACTGTTTCACTATGGAGACCACCGCTTCAAACGCGGAATTTTCAAATGGCTTGTACGGTAATACGCGTTTGAGAAGTTGGCCACCCTGATTCCAGCAAACGTCAATTTCATTAAAAGTCTGACACTGCCGCTGATCCAACCAGCGATGCCAGGTCTCTCGATTTTTCGGTAGATCTACCGATTTGTCAAGGAATCTACCGAACTACCGATACAATGCAGCTTTCTACCGAAAAGTAACAAATTGAAGTTTAAAAATTACCGACAATTACTTAAAAGAATATAACACATTTCCATTCATGATCAAAGTACGTTGGTAAAAGTAGACATTTTATTTTAGAACACCTCGTATTTTAGAGTTCGTTTTCAAGTATAAAATAAATCTGGACCGCCATATATCATAAATATGATAATATGTATATCATAAACCATGCCATAAATCGGATGGGCGGCGATATTGTGTTAAAAAAAATTAGTTATGGGTGAAATTAGTGATAGTGGAGGTAAAGGCACCAGTCAACAACCAAAAAAGAAAATTAAATGTTCGCAAAATTATAAAGAAGAATAGAAACATTTGCCAAAGTTTAAAAACTGGATTTCGAAGCGCAGCAAAGGACCACTTGAATGAATGAAGGAATTTGCAAAATGCAAAGCAAGATGTTTTTTTTTAAAGAAATAAAAGTGTTTAGTTCTTGATATTAGTATTAATATTTTATTAGCAGTGTGTATGCTAAAGATTTTGTTTATTTTTTGTGTGTTTATTATTTTATTTTTGTTAACAATGTGCTCTAATGTTTAAAGAAATATAAATATACCCATTGATTCTTATATTTATTTTAGTACTGCTGTAAGTTCATAAAAATTCAGGTTTTGAAAGAGCGCCATTTTATGGAGTCCTTAGCACGGAAAGAAAAATGAGTACCGACTTTTTACGATATCTACCGAAAACTGTCGAGCTTATCTACAGAAATCCGATTTTCGGACCTGGCAACGCTGGATCCGACCTCTTCGTGATAGTTGCATTGACGAAATCATTTTGCAGGTACGAAATTTTCTGAATTTTCATTTATTTGCCGGCAAAATATCTGGTTTTTGACAAAAATACACAAGACAAGCTGTAAAGTAGCCGGTATATATAGAATAAATTTACTTTCTAAGGTATTTAACATTTAGTAGAATAGGATGATGACCGATTCAGTTCTTGTTGACATTTAATGCATTTGAAAATGTTATTTAAAGTTTAGTTGCAAGTAGTTCTGGCAAAGGAATATGTGCTTTGGCGATAATGGAAAGCAATGTGATGATCACCAATTATGACGAGTATGAAGAAATTCACGTTGGTTATGTTTCAGTGTGAATCATGGCCCCTCGTAAAGGAAAAGTTCAAAAGGAAGAAGTACAAGTGTCGTTAGGACCTCAAGTGCGTGAAGGAGAAGACGTGTTCGGAGTAGCTCACATTTTTGCCAGCTTCAACGATACATTTGTACATGTCACAGATCTGAGTGGCAGAGAAACCATATCCAGAGTCACTGGAGGAATGAAAGTAAAAGCTGACCGAGATGAAGCTTCTCCTTACGCTGCTATGCTGGCTGCCCAAGTAAGTTAATTTACCTTAGAGAAACATTTTGGGACTAAAGTACAGGTATTGTATTTTGTTAGATTTTTTAATTCATATTCAACGCATGTTTCTTGAGCAAGGCTTTGGAAAATGCTATTTAATTTAGTTACAAGCTTCGTTTTATTTCAGGATGTGGCAGAGAAATGTAAGGCACTTGGCATCACGGCTCTGCACATTAAGCTGAGAGCCACTGGTGGAAATAAAACAAAAACTCCTGGACCTGGAGCACAAAGCGCCCTCCGTGCCTTAGCGCGGTCTAATATGAAAATCGGTCGAATTGAGGACGTTACTCCAATTCCTTCGGATTCCACTCGTAGGAAGGGTGGTCGACGTGGAAGGCGTCTGTAATTGACCATCCATATACAGTCATAGACGTTCGATGTTATCATCGAACGTCTATGACTTTTGGTAAATAAATTTTAAAGAGCATTAAAGTGTTTCAGTTTTTTATCGGTCTTCTTTTTATTAATGTGATATACATTGGATTCTTCCTCAACCAACTTATAACCCCCGTGTATTGACTTCGGTGATACATGGTTGTCCTGATTTGCTCCTACGGGTCTTACTGTAGACTGATTAATGAGTTCTGTTAGTATAATTGTCGCGCTCACAAAGGGCTATTTGCGCTACAACAGTTCTATTTCCAAAGAAACTGGTTCCGGGGTTTTTCAATGCTTATCAATTTATTTTAAACAGATTTGGTTCGTTACAACTTCCAACTTGTCTTTTTTATTAAATCAAACTGAACTTCTCCAAACTGTCAAGAGTCACCAAACAGAGACTTTTCTACCTGCTCTCTTAATAATAGTTTCCGACAATAATCCTACTACACTTTGAATAACGTTTCTTCGCCAAAATCAGTATTTCGAAATCAACAAACGTATTTTTCAATAAATACTTGTGTTAAAAATTATGAACACTGTTGCTGATTGGTTTTGTACTACACACTATTCAACAATTTTGAATAGTTGCAGATTGAGAGAAAACTGCGAATTTAGTAATACTGTTTTGCTTGGTAACTAGAATATTAAATCAAGTGAAGACAGTATATGTTTACTTCTATAAAATCGTTTCAAGACGCTCCAGTCTATACCAGGAACACTGTGAATTGGCATTAAAATCGCTTACATTTTCTTCCATAGGTGGGAGTTTAATTAAACTCCCATCTACAACAGGGAGATAACACAGCACAAGTAAATTTTTATGCAATAGCTCGTTTTCCCAAACTTATTTCAGTGTGCTAAAGCGACATGTGATTCACAGAACATTCCCCCTTAGAATTGAAACTGTAATGATAAATTTTGAATATACGTTTAGCGCCCCTGACGGTGACGCGCGTGAAGCTCGGTTCGAATATGAGTCATTTATCTAATATTTTATTCCTGATTGCATTCCACATTTTATCAGGACGAAAGCTGCAAGCTTACTTACAGTTACCAACCTAGTAAGTAGAGCTCGGAATTTTTAAAAATCTGATATTCGAATATTCGTTTGGTGGTTTATTCGAATACTCGAATATCTAACGAATATTCGAGTATTTCTATTCGTATTCGTTAGATATTCGAGTGTTCGTTTTCCGTTCGCCGTTTTCCAAGAAGAAAAATCGTTATCTCATATCGAATATTGGAATACTCGAATTATTCGAGTTTAAAGGCGAACTTTTGATAACATTCTATTAAATACATTATCACGAAATCAGTTGCAACAATTTTTTGCGATTTTAACTGTTCTTAAAAATTGTTTGTTCCTATTGTGTATACCACAGTGTATCCCTTCACTCGGACAGATACAACATATCGCCCCATCTAGCGACGCCCCGCGTCTAGAGAGCATATCAACTTAGCCCTATTTAGTTACTATTCTAAGGGGGAATATTTTATGATGTGATTACTATTTTTGAGGAAAAATGATTTCTGTTCATCTGTCAGTTGTTTGAACCAATCAGAACGGTTGATTCAAAGGAAATACGATCTTACCCGATGAGACTGATGACTACCTAATCTAACCGAAGTTAAAATGTTTATTGTGGAACGCATGACAATTTAATCATGATTAAAGTGGATATTAAAAAATGGTTGTGATTAGTTAAGCAAGAATTTAATCACTATTGGTGGAACCGGGCCTAAGTATGGAGGCGCTAGTTTCTGGGGGGGATATTCTGTGGCGATATAACCACAGATTACAGAACCTCTGTAATCTGTGGATATAACCTAGAATGTCAACACGTCATCATTTACAGATTTGGTCAATGCGGTGTTTATCTATGGTCAAATAGTCCTCGAAATTTCGATTAATACACGTACTTGTCCAATATTTTCGAAGTACGTTAAAATGTTGAACACCAAGTGGGGGTTTTCCCTTTTGGGTCTCATTTTAATGCTGGATGGAACCTGGGGCCTATATTTTCATATTGGGGAAACTGAAAGAAAGTGTTTTATTGAGGAGATTCCAGATGAAACAAACGTTATTGGTATGCTTTATCTGTTGTATAATTTCACATATATTCACGTATATACGATAACAAATAGGCACAGAAAAATGTGTTTTTCTATATTTTCAAATCGATTAAACGCAACATGTTAAACGTTTGTATCTAAAGGTAGGAATTATTTTCCATACGTAACTAATTGTTTTGAGACAATCAGCATTATAGTTTCATGAAAGTGCCTATAAAAACACTATGTTACGGCGATACAGTAGAGAAATGCATTTCAATCTTCTTATTAACGAATACTTATAAAGTTATAATATTATGATCATAACACTTTCACTTATTGATTGTTTTTAGTTCACTACAAAGTTCAGTTATATGACCCGAGAACGGGTGGTTTTATGCCTTCATCGACGGGAATTGGAATGCATGTTGATGTGCGCGATCCAGACGACAGTGTAATACTCTCCAGAATATATTCGTCTGAAGGTAAAATATCGTTCACGTCGCATAGTCCAGGTGAGCATGTGATATGCATGAGCTCAAACAGTTCAGCCTGGTTTGGTGGTTCACAACTGAGGGTTCATTTGGACATTCAAATTGGTGAGCATGCAATTAATTATGGGGAAGTTGTTCAGAAGGAAAAGCTTTCCGAATTGCAACTGAGGATCAGACAATTGCTAGACCAGGTCGATCAAATCACCAAGGAACAGAATTATCAAAGAGTAAGTTTGTTATTGGTGCTCTTTCTTATTGCTTCTCGTACTTAGCATAACTATTTCTTTACATTATTTTTGTTGACTGTACAATTATTAGAATTTTGAAATGCCTCGATACCCTGGGCTGGTGCCAATTCTGACGTAGCATCTTAAGAATTAATTTGATTCCATAGAGCAGCTATAGCGTAAAACGTGCTTTTTTACATCGCTTCATATCTCGACAAGTAAATTATTGGTTTAAGAATCCAGAACAAGATATATCCCATGCAAATTTCAATTTTGTAATCGGTATTCTGCATATGCTCTCTATATATGTCTCTATGTTGTTTTTCTAGAATCTGGTTTATTATTTTTACTTTATGTATAGGTATCTAACATTAAAAATAATTCATATACGATAAATTAAACTTAAACAAACTTATGGTTGTCTCAAATTAGGAGGAAACTTTTATCAGGTAGTCATGCAGTATTCAAATGTCATTTGAGGATAGCATTTTTAAATGGTACCTTCCCAACTTTGGCTAGTTTGTTCAAAGATATAAAGTGCCGGCTACAATGTTAGCGGAATTCCGAAGCCGGCACCGGCACAGCAGAAAGGAGTAAAACTATGTGAAGCCGGAGCCGGCCACGGAAGCACTTTCAAAATGTTTTTGGTCACCAACTAACCAACGGTAATGGTATACATATTGATATCAACAATGTCATAGAAATGTAGGCTAACAATTGTTTTTTTTATATTTTTTTAAATTTTATTATGGTTAATTTTTTAATAAATACCCTTTATGTTATTTGACAGTTTCGTGAAGACCGATTCCGTCAGACTAGTGAGAGCACTAATTCGCGAGTTTTATGGTGGTCAGTCACTCAAACTGCGGTACTTATTACAATGGGAGCATGGCAGATGCGTCACCTAAGGAAGTTTTTTGAGGCCAAGAAGCTCGTTTAAGTTTTTTTATAGTTTGCTAAAAACGGAAGGAAATTTAGCTTATTATGTTGTCAAATATGAACATGAAATTTTTTTAAATTCCTAATCGTGTACAAAATCTAATATTTATAACTATATTAAACCAATTTGTTTGCAATGTAATTATTATTCCGACTGGAAAATTAGGTAGGTATATGCTATAGTACATTCTTGGTTACCATTTTAGAGAGGCTGTAGTGGCCTATATTGCTGCAAAAAGGCGATATTTGTGAATATTACTTTACACTTTACGTGGTATATAAGCGTTATTGACCATGTATTTTTTTGAATATCAAAAAATCTGACCCAAGCATTGTATCTTCCGTAATTATGCTCCGTTAATCGATTTGTTGTTTGTATAGAATAACCGAAAGTGCATTTAGCAAAGTAAATAACTGGATTAACTTGTATCTAGATTATGTGCTCCACGAAGCAATGCTGGGAGCAACAACTAGTGTAATAACAAATTCAATTGGTTAGAGTTAGATACATAGGTATACAAAGCTAAAACACAGACAAAATATTTTTGACTGGCTAAAATATATTTATTCACAGATTGTGCACTCTGCAAAACAACTTTCTATTGCGTCTGATCCAACATTTAGTGTGTTTATCACTCTCTCGTGTAATTTTTGGACTAAATTTGTTGCCCTCTCTTCAGGGCAACAAAAACACACCTTCTTCTCTGAGTGATTGTCTGCTATAGCATTAGAACATGTGCAATTTTGCTTTGCTGCAAATGTTAAGTTGTTTACAGACGTTCCCAAGTCTATAGAATTCCGGGAAAAAGTATAAATATATTTCGAGCAAATTGGGCACAAGTTATATTTACTTTTAAAGCAGCACTGACAAGGGCGTATATTTTCGCTTTGCTTTTGATTGTTTCTGTTGAGGCGTTGGATAAAACTGTTCACTGCGGTTTCTTGACATTCTTGACTGAAGAAAGCACTGTTGTGCGAACAGTAGCACGAAGAACATTTGTCAATTACTTTCGGTTTCATCTTTTGAACGAAATTCGTAGCATTTTTTCTTTCCACTACATTTTCATGTCCTACGTTATTAGGATTAATTCGCAATATAAGATTGTCATCAGGTTTTCTATACATAAAAATCGGCCGTTTGTCTGTTTTGACTTTGGGGCACCTCTGTTGCTCCTTGCTATAAGCAATTGTATGACACACTTTTTTTGGGTAAACTTTTTTCTTTTCACGGCGAAAATCTAAAGGAATGTTGCATTTTTTCGTATTTATGTGCACAGCAGGATTTTCTTTTTTGAAGACTTCAAACTTCGTTTCGATTGAAGTCTGTGTGCGTAGTTCTAATTTGGGGAATATTGTACCTGGAAACAGCTTGGTGGGCTCCATAAGTACATCTACATTGGCCGTCTTTTTGTTGATACTTGTAATATTGCTTGGATGTAGCAGATCAACCAGAGTGGAGCAAAAATTTGCTAGAATAACCCCTTCATCACAATTTTTCCATTGGATCAACTCTGCATTGAAAAATTCCTTGGCGAAGCTTCGTTGTAGCGCAGCCGGACAGCGCTTGTTTAGATATCTTTTGTAAAATTTAAATTTTTCGTTGAAAAGAATTGGGAAATTAGGGTGATGTGCATCGGTTTGAATCACGGAGTCCATCATGTAAATTTGCAAAGATATTTTTCCATTGGAACACAGCCAAACGCCTGGACAAGTGACTTTTCCAACAGCTAATTCCACGGACACCAACCGGCTTGTAACAGACATTTTAACACAAATTTTCGGCTAAACCGCTGTTAGTGCATTACCTATGGAAAAATGGTTTGGACTCAACCAAAGATCAATGATTGACCTAATTAACACTCAGGCTATAACATGTTAAGGAGCAATCCGTGCCTTGACAACGGCAAACTTTATGGTAAACAAATAGGTAGTAATCAATAAATATGTTTTCCCAGCACTGTGACTGCTATCTCGTCTCATAAAGATATTCTCTATGATTATTACCATTGCCAATCGGTTATTATAGAAAATCACTGAAACAAATACTATACATATATACTCCGTCCACTATTACTCTACTACTAATCACTGACCATCCCTCCTATTTCTAGGGGGCTTTATCTATGCTGGGGGGATATTCTGTGTGATAGATGAACACAGAAGACACATCCCTGTGCCACGAACACATATCGGAGAGCTTATAACCGAGACTCTCATAGATAAAGACTCTGTGATCATAGAATATGAGGGACGTTCTGTGTCTGTGATCTTATGTAGAGACTCTCCGTAAAAATACAACAACGATCGAAACTCTCCCTTTCAAGAATACTGGCAACACTGCTTAAATGTCAAAATGGTCTTATTAATCGAATGGAAGGATGCTGTCTTGATGACATAGTTTTTGTGTATAGTTATCGCCATTTGAGAGTAGATAATAGATATAAAAGTAATCGTATTCATTTATTCCTTAGTGTGCGTACTTGTAAGTAATTTAGGTCAGTTTGAAAAAAATGTGAAATTAAAGCGAAATGTATTCAGCAATACATGTGCTACAATTGCCAAATATCCAACTTATTGGAATTAGGACTTTTTTGGCAGTTTATTTTAGAAGCGTCTATTTAACTAGCAAGGAATGGATAAATATAACTTTAAAAGCATTGTGTTATATTTCAACTTTTTACATCAATTCGGGAGGCTTTTAAACAAATATAACCAGGTAAAAAAAATAATTAACATTTTTAAAATTTCAACGAAAAATATTTCGATTTTAGATAGGTACAGTTTTATGTTATGTATGCTGCTTCAGAGATTGGGGCCCTAGATCATATTCAACCGTTAATGCTATCTAATTATAATGTGCAATCAAACTAGTGAATACCCTACATTTTGAAGAATCTGAATTGTAAGTTGTAATTTTTAAGTATTTCTATTATGATTATATCACGCCAGCATGTAACATAAGAAGTGCTGCTATACTTGATCAGTAATTTATTTCAATGCATATATGAAATTGTCAAGCATATTACAGAAAAAAATGATATGTACAAGTATTAAGTTCTGGCATAAATCCATCTTATCGAACGAGTTAGTATCTCCTCCAGTTATCGGCTGCTATCATACAGAAGCATCACTTTCAAATAGGTTGTGAGCTGAAAGCTGCACACAATGGCATCAGCTCGTGATGGACGCAGCAGCTCGGCTTCATCTCAAAGTGGCAGCAATATTCCATCTCACCGAGGATCTATTCGCACTCCTAAACGACCACGTCCTCAGAATGCGGTATATGAAGACAGAAGTGTCGATTTTTCTTGCCCTATTTGCTTCAATTTAATCGAAGAGGCTCATATTACCAAGTGCGGCCATACGTACTGCTATGACTGTCTCAGAAAAACTCTGGAGACTGTAAAAGTGTGTCCAAAATGCGGCAAAGCCATAACGACGAACGATGTATTTCCAAATTTCCTACTAAACGATCTGATTAAGAAGCATAAGGCGCGAACTAATGGCTACGAAGCCTTTGGAATGAATCGCGACAGTTCAGGAGAATTAAGTTCTGGAACCGACGGTTTGCGTGAATTTGTAGCGACCGAGTCACACAATTTAACTCTGCCAGACGTTAATGTCATGCTCGAGATTCTCACACAACGAAAGCAGCTGTTAGAGGCCCAATCCCATGCTTCACAAAATCGACTTTTGTTGGAATTTCTCAAACATTTACTTAAACAGAAAAAGGAGAAACAATCGCAGATAATCAAGGAAATATCAGTCATCGAACGGGATGTTGAAGAGGTATGTTATTTTACCCGAAATAACAAGCATCCGTTTTAGTTACTGGTATTCTTCAGGTCGCCAATAAACTTAAGGAGGTTCACAGCAAATGTCCTACGCTTGAAGATGTAGAAAGAACCACGGCTGGGGCTTCTGAATCTGATGCGTCCACAGTAAATGCAATGAAAAAAGAAATGATTGAAATTATCGACAATATTGGTTCATCTACTGGTTAGTGCAGTATCAATTTATTTGCCTGGACTGGTTTTTTATCAGGTTTTTCTTGTTAATGTTCCTTTGAAACCGTACATTTTATAAGTACTTTTTTATGAGAGAGTACGATTTTTAGGTAGAAGAGAAGAAACCCCATTGTGTGAAACTCCATCGCGCCAATCCGCGTCTTTAGCTGTACGACGCAGGCGAATGCATGCTTACTTTGATGATTTTGTAGACTGCTACTTCTCATCGAAATCCAAAGACTTGATTTTCGGTAAAGATCCACTGGACAAGGTGAAGTCCAGTAGCGTTTTGGACGAATTCCGAGAAAGTCTGATCAAATTTTCAGCCTACAACACAATGCGTGTTCTCACTTCTCTCAATTACTCGAACGATTTATTTAACAATTCTACAATCGTTTCTAGCATCGAATTTGACAAAGATAACGAATTCTTTGCCATCGCCGGTGTTACAAAACGCATTAAAGTGTTTGATTACGGTGCAGTAATGAAAGATGTGGTAAGCATTCATTATCCCTGCCTGGAGATGACTTCTCGGTCGAAGATTTCGTGTATCAGTTGGCATAATTATCACAAAAGCACATTGGCATCAAGTGACTATGAGGGAACCGTTACGATTTGGGATGCGTCGTCGGGTCAGAGAACTAAAACGTACCAGGAACACGAAAAGCGGTGCTGGAGTGTAGATTTCAATTGTGTGGACACACGGCTTGTTGCATCAGGTAAACAGAAAATACGAAACCAGTTATTTTTACTTGTTGGTTCTGAATGTTCATTTATGATCATTGTTTGTATTCTAGGATCTGACGACGCGAGAGTAAAATTATACTCGTTGAATGAAGAGCATTCTGTCGCAACACTTGAAGCTAAAGCCAATGTGTGTTGCGTAAAATTTAACCCAAAAAGTTCGTCTCAATTGGCGTTTGGAAGTGCGGATCATTGCGTTCACTATTACGACCTGCGGAACATGAAAGAAGCAGTACACATCTTTAAGGGCCACAAGAAAGCTGTCAGCTATGTAAAGTTTCTGAATGGCGAGCATATTGTCTCCGCATCCACCGACTCGCAGTTGAAGCTGTGGAACGTAGAGACTCCGCATTGTCTTCGATCTTTTGTGGGACATGTAAACGAGAAAAACTTTGTTGGTCTTGCGACCGATGGTGACTTTATCGCTTGTGGTTCTGAGAACAATTCATTGTATGTTTATTACAAAGGGTTGACCAAAAAACTGTTTCAGCACAAATTTGAAACCGTCGAGGGCGTATTGGATCCCGAAAGACGCGAAGATGATTCGAATGAGTTTGTTTCGGCTGTGTGCTGGAAACAGCAGTCCAATGTGCTACTGGCAGCAAACAGTAGAGGTGTCATTAATATTTTAGAATTGGTGTAACTGTGATTAGTTATTGTTTGGGCACCGTTGCTTTCTGCATTGCCAGATGTGAACGCTGGATTATGTATATATTATCTATATATGCTTCATGGTAATAATACCTGTATATTTGAAAGTGTCATAATAGTGTAAAGTTATGCTATTATGTGATTGGTAACCTAATTAAATTTAGTTGATATAATTTTTATTTTTGCATTATTTTCATTATTTCGCCTAATATTGCACTGGTTTCTTTTCATTATCAACATCGGTTTTTACAGTTAGAATAATATCTGTGCTTCCCATACTATCTATTGTGATTGACAAATTAGATTGCGAGACGTATGAATCTTTGAAAATGATAAATGCAATTTACAGTTGAGTTAATTATTATTTGTCTATGGCACGAGCCTGCGTTGAAATTTTGAAATATTTTCGAATATTTAGGAGACACAAACTAACAGTGATTATTAAAGCTTGCAATTCAATAAAATAATAGCAATAGATTATTTTATTGCAGACGTGGGATTAATTGGCAACGTTGTATTTAAAGAATGACACGCAGTCGCAAACCTCTTCTTTTAAATTGCCCGCCCGCCATATATTGACATATCTGAAAGCGCATTTTAGCGAACCTGACTCCTTGTTTAAATGACATCAAAAAATATCCCCCAAAATATCATAAAGGGGGTATGTTCTGTGAATGACATGCGCAAGTTAGTTTGAGGTTCCGTTAATCAAAACAAACTTCTATTTACCAAAACGGAAAAGTATCCGAACTATAAAAGAGTTTTGAATTATGTATCACTGTAGTTTTGATATAAACAACAATCTCAAAAGCACGTTTTTTTTTTCATAGATGAAGACAGAGTCATAAAGATAGATAAAGACAGAATCTGAATCATACAAGTTTGGGGGGTTAGTCAGAAACAAAGAGTCAGGTTGGCTAAAATGCGCTAGTGACATACGAGGTAGTATCTGGTAGGATCAGACAGGACGGATTATTTACCGTTGTTAAAATACTGTTTTTTGGAAAACGGATGACTAGAATTGGTTTTTGCTCATTTTGAAATGTATATAAAACAGGCAAGTTTGTTTCCTCTTGTACTATCAATATAGGGTTCAGGTAAACTTACAGTTTTCAAAGGCAGGCAGTAAATATTGAAGGTTTTGATAACACATTAGCCATTATTTATTTTGGATTTGCTTTCATCAAGCTGCACAAAGGCTCAGTCCATAAAATTAATACGGATAACAACGTAAATCTGAAAATAAGTGCTGTTTGCTTTTCTTAAATTGGGTTTGCCGTTGCCAAATGAAGCAAACCAGCTTCAACTGCAATTCTTTAAATTGTTATTTGCAACATTTTCCATAGGTCATTATACAAGGCTTTAAAAGCTATCGGGATCAAACTGTGGTAGAACCTTTCGACAAAAGACACAACGTGGTTGTGGGAAGAAATGGATCGGGAAAAAGTAACTTTTTCTATGGTAAGAAACATTACTTTTGAGTTGTTATCCATGCTGTTCGTAATACTGGTATTTACATGTTTAGCTATTCAGTTCGTTCTTAGTGATGAATATTCCCATTTAAAACCTGAGCAAAGACAATCTTTACTGCATGAAGGCACTGGACCTAGAATTGTTACCGCATATGTGGAGATTATTTTCGACAACTCAGATTCCCGTCTTCCGGTAAAGCTTTCCTGTGAATTGTTTCGATATCAGGCCACAATCTGTTTTTTAGATCGAACACGAGGAGATTTTCTTGCGTCGTGTCATTGGTGCGAAAAAGGACCAATACTTTTTGAACAAAAAAATTGTCCCAAGAAGTGAAGTGATGAATCTTTTAGAATCGGCCGGCTTTTCAAGTTCTAACCCTTACTACATCGTCAAGCAAGGAAAAGTATTAGTTGCTCGCAACGAATTAAAGAATAATATTTAATCGAAAATTATCGTCTTATAGATCCTGCAAATGGCTACTGCTCCTGATACGCACCGTCTCAAATTGCTACGAGAAGTAGCCGGAACCAGAGTATATGACGAACGAAAAGCAGAATCAGTAGGTTTGTTTAAGGAGACCGAAGGAAAAATTGAAAAAATTCGAGAATTTTTGACTACAATTGAAGAAAAATTGTCCACTTTGGAGGAGGAAAAAGAAGAGTTGAAACAATACCAACATCACGACAAAATTAGACGAGCACTTGAGTATATTATTCATGAAGTTGAACTGAATGACAACAAGAAGAAGTTAGCTGATGTGTGTATGCACTATAAGATGTGTATTGTGTTCGTTTCATTTATACTAAACGTGTTTTTGAATATTTTAGTTAGAGAAGCATCGTGATCAGTCCGGATCGGAACAGAAAAAATTGGCAGGCGATTTAAAAGTAGCGCAGGACAAGATAAAAGCCTTTTCCAAAAAAATTAAGGAAATGAAAAAAGAGCTGGCAACGTTTAAGGAGGAACGTGATATTCTTAGTAACGATCATCAGCATTTGATCAAGGAAAAGACTAAATTAGATTTTAATATCAAAGACTTATCCGAAGAACTACAAGGTAATATGTTCTGTTGAATTATTAATTGAAATACCAAGTTTAAATAAAACGTACAATTTATTTTCAGGCGACAACAAGTCAAAGGAAAGAGCCGAAAACGAATTAGCCCGTCTCACCCAAACAATCAAAGAGAAGGAAGCCGAATTGGAAAAAATTAAACCCCTGTATGAGGAGCGGAAAGCTCGCGAAGAGGAATGTACTAGGGAATTGGCCTTAAAAGAGCAAAAACGCAAAGAACTATATGCCAAACAGGGCAGGGGTAGCCATTTTAAGTCTAAGGAGGATCGCGATAAATGGATTCAAGGCGAGTTGAAGTCTCTCAACAAACAAATAAAAGACAAAAAGGATCACAAAGATAAATTGGAAGCCGATTTGAAGAGGGATGCGTTAAAGACGGTCGAACTTCAAAAGAAGATTGAAGAGCAATCACAAGAGTTGGAACGTCAAAAAAATTACATAGATGACTACAATAAACAATGTTACGAGCTGAAAAAAAATAAAGATCAGTTTCAGGCCACAAGAAAGTATTGTTATGTCGAATGTCATTTTTTAGGATTTACTTAGTTTTATGTGTTTCTAGTGAGCTGTGGCGCAAAGAAAATAATGTGCAAACCAACCTATCGTCGCTCAAAGACGATCTCGCCAAAGCAGATCAGCAATTACGGTCTATGGTTGGAAAGCCAATTTTAAACGGCAGAGATAGTATCAGAAAAGTACTAGATACTTTTATTGGTAAGTTCTGGAAACGTTGGAAACGCATTTTCAAATATTGTGATTTGAATAAGGATATTTAGCAAATTTTAAACTTGCTGCGCGAAAAGCTAATTGTGAAGTTTGATTTTACCTACAATCAGTATTTTCCAATCGGTTGCAATGTACCTTATTCTCAAATGGTCAAACCGAAAAATGTATTTATATTTCTCTACAGTGAGATTAATGAGAGATATCTACATGATCATCAATAATGTTTTGTGGCATTTTAGCGCGAGGTGGTAAAGACTTGGAAATCGTTCAAGGTTATTATGGTCCAGTGATTGAAAATTTTGAATGCGAAAAGAGTATTTACATAGCCGTTGAAGTAACCGCTGGGAACAGATTGTTTCATCACGTCGTGGAGAACGATAAAATCGGAACTAGAATCCTGATGGAGATGAATAAACAGGCATTGCCCGGTGAAGTAACATTCATGCCTCTTAATAGGCTGAATGTAAGAGAACAGGATTATCCCAATGATGCAGTAAGTAAGATCGTATAGAAGTATACACTCTGCTTGTAAGTATGTATAGGTGGTAGGTCATTCTGTGTAAATTTGACCTGCAAGTTGTAGTTTTAACAAAAAGTATTAAGTATACATATATTTTTATCTTATCACAATAATAATGGTTACACACGCTTTGTTAGGACGCAATTGCAATGGTTTCAAAGTTGCTTTACAAAAAAAAATACGACCAGGCGATGAGGTATCTGTTCGGAAAGACACTAATTTGCAGGCATTTGGATGCAGCCACAAAACTTGCAAGAAGCACAGGACTTGACTGTGTTACTCTCGATGGTACGATTTAAAAGATTTGATATCTATGACAGCTAGACTTGACTACAAATTCATTTTATTTCTGACACATTAGGAGACCAAGTCTCATCTAAAGGCTCACTAACCGGTGGCTACTTCAACACCTCACGATCGCGGTTAGAAATGCAAAAAAATCGAGGAGAAACAATTGCACAAATACAGCAGTGCGAAAAGGAACTGAAAACACTACGTACTGAACTGGGCAAAACTGAAACCACCATAAACACAATTGTCACTGATATGCAGAAAATCGAAACCAAGAACAGCAAAGCTAAAGTGATCTACGATAAAGTGAAAGGTATGAACCCGGGTTAATATTGCATGAGTAACGGGCAAAATTGTGTAGCGTTTAAAAATCATCGAGTTTTTAGTGGACCTACGATTAATGAAAGAAGAACTTTCCAACATCGAGAAGTTTCGTGTGCCCAAAGAACGATCCCTCGCACAATGTAAATCGAGTTTGGAGGCAATGCAAACCACCAAAGAGAATTTGGAGTCTGAGTTGCATCAGGAACTATTATCGTCTCTGTCGGTCGCCGATCAGCAACAGGTCGACACATTAAATGACGACATTCAAAGACTACAAAAAGAGAACAAAGAGGCTTTCAGTACAAGAATGAAATTGGAGGCGGAAAAGAACAAACTGGAAAATTTGCTGACGAATAATCTGATTCGGAGGAAAGATGAAGTCTTACATGCTTTACAGGTAAAGAAGTGTTAAACCCATAGGTTTCTTAAAATTGAGGCAATGTTCTTTTAGGAAATTTCATTAGAAGACAGAAAACGTCAGTTGATAAATTGCAAAAGTGAACTGGAGGAAATTGACAAAAAAATTGAGAAGGTCAATAAGGAATTGAATTCAATCGAAATAAAAATTAAGGACATGTCGAAAAAGGTAGGATGCAGCATTGCGTAATCTCGAAATTTTTGGTCTACGTATTGGCATAACATTAAGCATTTAACTGCAGTTGAAACAAGAACAAATTGAACTTGAAGAATGCAAAAGGAAAGAGAAGGACGCCCAAGACAGAATCGACGAGGATGCAAAGCACTTGGAGAAATTCGCTTCAAAGCAAAACCTTTTGGAAGCAAAAATTCAAGAAAGTGTCGAGAAAATTAATCAGTTGGGTGCATTACCGACCCAAGATTTATACAAGAGTTTTGCCAAAATGTCGTATAAAGCGGTAGAAATGTTAATAAAAAATGCACAATTCGATAGTATTTATTCCGCTATTTACAGCTCTTTAAAGAATTGGAAAAGACAAATACCCAGCTGAAGAAGTTCTGCCATGTGAATAAAAAAGCGCTAGATCAGTTTATGAGTTTTTCCGATCAAAAAGAGAAGCTCCAAAAAAGAATGGAGGAACTAGTTAGAGGGTACGTATACCTATCCCAATGTATAAAAAATATAGTATGAAAAAAGGAATCAATTTCTTGCAGAGGCGCTAGAATACAAGAACTGATTGAAGTTTTGGAGCAAAGGAAAGTCGAAGCCATCCAGTTTACATTTAAACAAGTTGCCAGATATTTTTCAGAAGTTTTTAAGAAACTGGTTCCAGCTGGTAAGGCTAAATTGGTGCTTCGTACTGCCGACAGTGAGGAAGGCAGAGATATTACTCCAGAGGACACCAATTCTGACATCTTTCAAGGTACAGATAATTGTTGATTTTTTCAATTTCCTAAGCGATGGTCTGTTTAGGTATTGGTGTAAGAATCTCGTTTACGGATGCTGACGTTGAAATGAAAGAAATGAATCAATTGTCTGGTGGACAAAAATCATTGGTAGCTTTGGGATTGATTTTTGCCATTCAAAAATGTGATCCCGCGCCATTCTACTTGTTTGACGAAATCGATCAAGCATTAGATGCCCAGCACAGAAAAGCAGTAGCCAATATGATCCATGAACTCTCCAAAGATGCACAGTTTATTACTACGACGTTCCGACCGGAGCTATTGGAGCATGCTCACAAATTCTATGGAGTCAAATTCCGAAACAAAGTTAGTCACGTAGAGTGTGTGACTAGAGACGTAGCACGCGATTTTGTAGAAGATGATACAACCCATGGTTAAATTTATATAAGTTAGAAAAACCATTTATTGCTATAGACACAACTTGTTTTTAATTGCAACTCAGTTGTATTTTATGAATATCTGAATAAATATCTATTTAGTTCTTGAATCTGTTGTGTTTTGAGATTAAGCACATAGCTGGTACATAAATCGGTCATTCCCTGAAATGACTAGGCACTAATGTAACTGCTATATCGTTACTCCATTTGACTAACAATTCTAGTCATTCGATGATATTATCGGCGCTTGGCTACACTGCTTGCCTAAATTATATCAGAATTACCAAAAATATTTTTGAAGTGATAACTTTTTATAGAACGGTAAACAGATTTTTCTCGGTAACGGCGCCTCCCACTCTTTTCCACCATATCAATTATTGAGTGTGATATTATTGTGTTCGGTGCAGTTTATTTTACAAATCTGCTAACTCATGTACTAAATGCCTATTCGAGTTTCGCCTTCTTTTAAATTTTCAATTAAAGAACACACACAATTATACACACTAAAGCAGTTTAAGTGCAAAAAAATGCGGATCGTCCACAAATTTGCAGAAAGATATATTACAAACTTTTGAAAATCATCTTCAAACGACCGGGTATTTATTATTGCTAATGAGATTGTCCATTGTCGTGTAGTGTTAAATATTGTACCGTGGATGGCCGGGTATTAAACTCTTTTTTCGGCTTCCACATTTTATTCAACAAGGTATAACTTAACTAACTCGCTGCCGTCACTTCACTGACTCCCCTGTGGTTCTCGTCGCCGCTTATATAGTTTTCTCCAGGTAACCCGGACGAAATTTCCCGTTTGTCAGTGTCATATTTGACAGTAAATGGGGCGCAAAGGGGGCTCCCATTTACTGAAATGCCATGAATTTCGATCCCCCTAGTCCAACGTGAGTACCCCACGCCATTTCCCTTACACTGCCCCCCATCTAAACCCCGATCGCCCCGATTAGGTAATTCCTGGATCATGGTTATATCTGGCCAAACGGTGAATGTGGGGGGCTTTTTGCTGATGTTCATTTGGCGCACCACGTTGTCCATCCATTGCATCAGCGTCCTCACCAGGTCGAAGAACTTGAACAGATCGCCAGTATCGGCCAATTTTCCTCTGCGCTGCTCGCAAATCATTTGCAAACTGGCCCACGCAGATACCACTTCTTGTTCTCTATTTGTGATCTCTTTGATGATTCCTCTTGGGTCTGTTGCACTTGGTTCTGAAGCGTCTGCAGGTCTTGCTTGAAAAAAAGTTTTCGAAATAGAAAACACCACAATTTGAGTAGTATTGCAAAATGTTTATTCATTCCCGTCAGCCCAAATCGGGAGATAAAAATAGTCAGAATCGTAAATTTACAGTAAAAATTGCAATTCTGGCCGAAAGCGGCACTTAAAAAAAAAAGTGTTCTAAATAGGCAACACCACAATATGAGTAGTATTAAAGATTTTTCTTCATTCTCGTAGGCATAAGCTATAATTTGAGCTATTGATAAGCTTTACTTTTTTCAATTTTTTTAGTTATCGTGAGGCACGCCAGAGCGAAAATAAAATGTCTAAAAATCGCCTAAATGGCAATGTGACCAAACAAGGCATTTCCCGGAAATACGTGTCAAACAAAAGGTGTGGGGAATGAGAAAAGCTAGAATTTCATAGCACCGCTAAAATTTTCACTACATTAATAGCCAAATGAGGGCCTTATAAAAATTCAAGTTTCTCAAAGTACCTCGAGTGATACATCATTTTCATCGGAAAGAGACAAAGAATGCAATGAACCAATAAAAAGACACGGGGGCCTTTCCAGTTCCCACATAATCAACATTTTCTGTCTATTTTGAACGGTTTTAGAGCGGTCGCAATCTTCAACGGACGATATCTTCCTTATTTTCGACCCACAACTTGCATGTTCGCCATTGGGCAACTTCTTAGGTCGGAAACATGCCAATAAGGGCAAAAAACGCGATTGCAAAATTTTGATTTTTCTTCTTCTTGATTCTTCGCTTCCGTTCAATTAAAATCATGTAGAATTTGGGGCATTTTGGAAAAGTTGATAATTTTTAAAATAAAATCGGCATCTACTCCTTATGAAATTTTCAATCAAAAATCGAAATTTTACATTCACGTTTTTTGTTCATTATTAAATTGAAATAACTTATGATGCATTACTAAAACAAATAGAAAGTAGCATTATTTGCTTAAGTCTTTTTTAAGTATTCCAATTTTAACTTTTCCTACTGAAACTCGAACATGATTTTGTCCTGCTCTCTTTTGGCTAAAATGTTTTGAAGTTCCTCTTCATAACATAGCATTGATAAGAAGCTGTTGTTACGGCTTTATGGACCTGCAAACACACTTTTGGAAAAACATGGGGAATTTCACCGAAGATGGTGTACTGGACGTACGTCACCATTGTGAAACCCATAATCACATATTCCACCGTCATATGGTGGCATAGAACCAAAATCACCACATATCGACAGTCCCTGAACAAAGTTCAGAGGCTGAGGCCGAGGCCCTAAGAAGCGCTTACCGTATGGGTGACGATGTCCTCAGGACAGCGACGAATTTGGGACACAGAAAATTGAAGACAGTCGAACCCATGGGATGAAAAGCTGATCGAATCAAAACTCTAAGCATCTCGGTACCTTTTAGGGCACAGGCGCTGGTATAGTCGACAACCGGTATAGTCGTAAACCTGGGTACAACTACGACAGCTTTCCAAGCAAACATCCTAGCAATAACAAATTGCGCCCGGAAAATGAAGGAAAGAGCCTACACACGTAAGCACA
>NW_026017110.1:33829-36957 GCF_020466585.1 Dendroctonus ponderosae | reverse complement strand
CGCACTAAGAGAAAAATGTCGAATTCAAAGTGCATATGTGCTATTGTAGGAGTTGTTGGAAGAGGCCGGAGTGACCGAGAAAAATCGGTTCACCCTCCGATAGAACGTTATCACTTCAAAAGTAGGATAGGTGTCACTTTCTTGCGCCAGCTATTTATTCTACTCTTTGGGCTGTTAAAATAGTATAGTATAGTAGTAGGCCCTATTTATTACATCGGATATGTCTCCCTCAAGGTTAATTGTCAAAATTCAAATTATAATACAATATAAAAACAGTTTACTGTCCATTATAATTAATTTCCTATTCCATCAGATAAACCAACATGGCACTGAAAAAGGACCCGATCAAGGAGTGGAAGCATTTAGACAGATGCTGTCGCAGCACATGGTAATAGTACAGCTCCTGAGTTTCGGTACGATTGTAACAGCAGCTTTTTGAAAATATGTTCAAGGTATCAATGAGAGGTATCGAGGGGCCCAGGGGACTCACAGGGCTTCCAGGACCTCAAGGACTCACAGGACCCGATGGTCAAAAGGGCGAGCCTGGAGACATTGGAGAAACGGTAACGGCGATTTACTGAGTGAAACATCTGAGTTGGTAGTGAAGACTGATTTTTGATTCAATTCTCAATAAGGGAGAGACGTGGGGTGTTGACTATTTTGTTCTTGTACTATCGGACGACTGTTTTAGGGCCCTCGAGGGACTGCCGGCATTCCAGGACCTCTAGGCCATCAAGGGCGACGCGGTCAACCCGGGAGAGATGGAGAAAGAGGCTTAACAGGTTCGAATGAGCATTTCCTTGTATCAAAACAGTTGTGAGGAAAAAATCAATATGCTTCCCATTTGTGCAGGTCCATCTGGAGCGAAAGGAGAGCAGGGATTGATCGGGCTGCCTGGGCTTCCTGGGGACAAAGGAGACCGCGGCCTGCCCGGAGCAACTGGTGAGACGGGATTTCCAGGCCACGATGGCATGCCTGGCGAGGATGGTCCCTCTGGATCTCCAGGCCTTCCGGGAGAAATAGTAAGATTGTTTATAATTATTGAACAATCTAAATACTGACTTGGTGTGAACTAAAAATGGAGCTATGAGAAGCCTTAGTTGGCATCCTTTATGATAACGGGATGTTTATGTTTATGCTCCATTAAAACGTCTGAAGCTGACACTATCTATTATCAGCGAAAATTAATGTACGCATTTTGCAAGAGATCCGTTTGCTGATAGAATATTACTCATATTTGCAGGAGAAATGTTATTAAGGCCATATCTTATTCTATTACGCTCGATTTAACTTCATCCTCGAAGTGACCCTTTGCGCGTGAAATAAAGCTAAAATGTTTGCCCTAACGGCGAGGCCGTGAATGGGACCGTTATATTACTATTCACAAAACCTTCATCCGTCAGGGATGTCAGTATCAACTATTTGATAAACCTTTTATGAATTGATATAAAACATAGTTTGAAATACTAAAGACGACTTTAAGAGATGCCGGCCAAGATTATGTTTCGACACTAAACTATCGCAAACATTTATTTACTCAACATTTGTTTAACTATATCGAATTAGTTTCTTTCTTTAGGTCTAAAGAACAGGAAAGTTTGAAAAATACAGCATTTTTTTGTTCGAACGGCCATGAATTCTGAAGCGTTAGATGGTTGACTATGTGGGATCTCCTGAAATGATTAAAATGTTACTAAGGCGTAATTAAAAACATTCATTTGAACAACTATTAAATCAAAGTGCAGTTGTAGGAAAAATATTTCTATTTTAGTCCCTAATTTTTGCACAAAAAGCTTCTCGCGGAAAAAAACATAAAGTATCATGATTTATACAATACAATTGATCGGGAAGTACCTAACTATTCAGACGTTAAATCATACATATTTTTAAACCGTTTCTATTGCTACCTAGCAATAAATGCTAATTATTTTTTAAATATTTGCATAAATACAGTTGAGTCCGGATATAACAAACTTGAAAAATGAACTAAAACTGGTTCGTCATATCCGAAGTTCGCTATAAGCGAATAATAATACAAAAACACGTGGTGTATTTTATTTCCTTATTTTTACATAGAGTAGTAGAAGTTAGTAAGTATGACTAAAAAGAACACAAAAAGATAAACAACATTCAATTTGAAATCTACTTCATAAAGTCTGTAATTTTTGTTTGTACATTTCTGCTGCAAAAATTGATGTTATTTATGTAGTTTTCAAGATCACAAAAGGACTCCCAGATATGATTAGAAACTTGGCGTGATTGTAGAAAATTCCGAGATTCTCACACTTTTTTTGTCATTTCAGAAATGGTTGGAACAGCATTAGTTTCTACAGTAGAATACGTTTCACCTAAATTGTCATCTTTTTCATTAACGCTTAAAGTTGTAGATGAGGTTACGGAGTCTATAATTTGCTCATCGGTCAACATTTCTCTTGTAAGAATGCCATTTAAATGCTCACATATTCGAAGCAATTGAAATCACTCAATTTGGTTTTAACTTGTTCTTCGACAACATTGGGACATCTTCGTCTGTGTAATACTCGTAGTCAGAGTCTTTATAGTTTTTTAACCATTCGTTAAGTGGAATTTCATCGTCTAGTTCATAATCATTTTCTTTTCTTACACATCCCCATGCTTAAAGCAATTTGCAAAGGTTTTTTCGGCATTGCCACTTATGGGAACGTTTTCTTGTCTTTTTTGAGTAAACCACTTAATAAGTCCCGTGTCAACCTTTTCATGTGCAGATAAGTTTAACTTCCTACATCTAACATTTGTTTTGTCATACGCTGACAAAATGTTTTCTCTGTTTTTCCATATTGTTGCAACAGTAGACTTTCCAAGTGCTAATTCCTTACAAACGTCACTCTGCTTTACTCCACTTTTTATTTTGTTAATAATCTCGTACTTTTCATTTAGTGAAAAAGCTTTGCGTTTTTGTTTTTTCATTCTAAAACGATTTACATGCATAACGCGGCAAAAAACAAGTCACTGCCTGTCTCTCGCTCTCACTAATATACAGGGTTGCTCATTAGTGCGTCAAAGTGCGATAACTCAGTAAATATGAACTTTACAAGAAAATACGTCCTACGAAAGTTTTTCATGTTTAAAAGGTCCACATTTTAAAATTA
>NW_026017110.1:30597-33729 GCF_020466585.1 Dendroctonus ponderosae | reverse complement strand
TAATTTTAAAATGTGGACCTTTTAAACATGAAAAACTTTCGTAGGACGTATTTTCTTGTAAAGTTCATATTTACTGAGTTATCGCACTTTGACGCACTAATGAGCAACCCTGTATATTAGTGAGAGCGAGAGACAGGCAGTGACTTGTTGTTTTTTGCCGCGTTATGCATGTAAATCGTTTTAGAATGAAAAAACAAAAACGCAAAGCTTTTTCACTAAATGAAAAGTACGAGATTATTAACAAAATAAAAAGTGGAGTAAAGCAGAGTGACGTTTGTAAGGAATTAGCACTTGGAAAGTCTACTGTTGCAACAATATGGAAAAACAGAGAAAACATTTTGTCAGCGTATGACAAAACAAATGTTAGATGTAGGAAGTTAAACTTATCTGCACATGAAAAGGTTGACACGGGACTTATTAAGTGGTTTACTCAAAAAAGACAAGAAAACGTTCCCATAAGTGGCAATGCCGAAAAAACCTTTGCAAATTGCTTTAAGCATGGGGATGTGTAAGAAAAGAAAATGATTATGAACCAGACGATGAAATTCCACTTAACGAATGGTTAAAAAACTATAAAGACTCTGACTACGAGTATTACACAGACGAAGATGTCCCAATGTGGTCGAAGAACAAGTTAAAATCAAATTGAGTGATTTCAATTGCTTCGAATGTGTGAGCATTGATAATGGCATTCTTACAAGAGAAATGTTGACCGATCAGCAAATTATAGACTCCGTAAGCGCATCTACAGCTTTAAGCGTTAATGAGAAAGATGACAATTTAGGTGAAACGTATTCTACTGTAGAAACTAATGCTGTTCCAACCATTTCTGAAATGACAAAAAAAGTGTGAGAATCTCGGATTTTTCTACAATCACGCCAAGTTCCTAATCATATCTGGGAGTCCTTTTGTGATCTTGAAAACTACATAAATAACATCAATTTTTGCAGCCGAAATGTACAAACCAAAATTACAGACTTTATGAAGTAGATTTCAAATTGAATGTTGTTTATCTTTTTGTGTTCTTTTTAGTCATACTTACTAACTTCTACTACTCTATGTAAAAATAAGGAAATAAAATACACCACGTGTTTTTGTATTATTATTCGCTTATAGCGAACTTCGGATATGACGAACCAGTTTTAGTTCATTTTTCAAGTTTGTTATATCCGGACTCAACTGTATTTATGCAAATATTTAAAAAATAATTAGCATTTATTGCTAGGTAGCAATAGAAACGGTTTAAAAATATGTATGATTTAACGTCTGAATAGTTAGGTACTTCCCGATCAATTGTATTGTATAAATCATGATACTTTATGTTTTTTTCCGCGAGAAGCTTTTTGTGCAAAAATTAGGGACTAAAATAGAAATATTTTTCCTACAACTGCACTTTGATTTAATAGTTGTTCAAATGAATGTTTTTAATTACGCCTTAGTAACATTTTAATCATTTCAGGAGATCCCACATAGTCAACCATCTAACGCTTCAGAATTCATGGCCGTTCGAACAAAAAAATGCTGTATTTTTCAAACTTTCCTGTTCTTTAGACCTAAAGAAAGAAACTAATTCGATATAGTTAAACAAATGTTGAGTAAATAAATGTTTGCGATAGTTTAGTGTCGAAACATAATCTTGGCCGGCATCTCTTAAAGTCGTCTTTAGTATTTCAAACTATGTTTTATATCAATTCATAAAAGGTTTATCAAATAGTTGATACTGACATCCCTGACGGATGAAGGTTTTGTGAATAGTAATATAACGGTCCCATTCACGGCCTCGCCGTTAGGGCAAACATTTTAGCTTTATTTCACGCGCAAAGGGTCACTTCGAGGATGAAGTTAAATCGAGCGTAATAGAATAAGATATGGCCTTAATAACATTTCTCCTGCAAATATGAGTAATATTCTATCAGCAAACGGATCTCTTGCAAAATGCGTACATTAATTTTCGCTGATAATAGATAGTGTCAGCTTCAGACGTTTTAATGGAGCATAAACATAAACATCCCGTTATCATAAAGGATGCCAACTAAGGCTTCTCATAGCTCCATTTTTAGTTCACACCAAGTCAGTATTTAGATTGTTCAATAATTATAAACAATCTTACTATTTCTCCCGGAAGGCCTGGAGATCCAGAGGGACCATCCTCGCCAGGCATGCCATCGTGGCCTGGAAATCCCGTCTCACCAGTTGCTCCGGGCAGGCCGCGGTCTCCTTTGTCCCCAGGAAGCCCAGGCAGCCCGATCAATCCCTGCTCTCCTTTCGCTCCAGATGGACCTGCACAAATGGGAAGCATATTGATTTTTTCCTCACAACTGTTTTGATACAAGGAAATGCTCATTCGAACCTGTTAAGCCTCTTTCTCCATCTCTCCCGGGTTGACCGCGTCGCCCTTGATGGCCTAGAGGTCCTGGAATGCCGGCAGTCCCTCGAGGGCCCTAAAACAGTCGTCCGATAGTACAAGAACAAAATAGTCAACACCCCACGTCTCTCCCTTATTGAGAATTGAATCAAAAATCAGTCTTCACTACCAACTCAGATGTTTCACTCAGTAAATCGCCGTTACCGTTTCTCCAATGTCTCCAGGCTCGCCCTTTTGACCATCGGGTCCTGTGAGTCCTTGAGGTCCTGGAAGCCCTGTGAGTCCCCTGGGCCCCTCGATACCTCTCATTGATACCTTGAACATATTTTCAAAAAGCTGCTGTTACAATCGTACCGAAACTCAGGAGCTGTACTATTACCATGTGCTGCGACAGCATCTGTCTAAATGCTTCCACTCCTTGATCGGGTCCTTTTTCAGTGCCATGTTGGTTTATCTGATGGAATAGGAAATTAATTATAATGGACAGTAAACTGTTTTTATATTGTATTATAATTTGAATTTTGACAATTAACCTTGAGGGAGACATATCCGATGTAATAAATAGGGCCTACTACTATACTATACTATTTTAACAGCCCAAAGAGTAGAATAAATAGCTGGCGCAAGAAAGTGACACCTATCCTACTTTTGAAGTGATAACGTTCTATCGGAGGGTGAACCGATTTTTCTCGGTCACTCCGGCCTCTTCCAACAACTCCTACAATAGCACATATGCACTTTGAATTCGACATTTTTCTCTTAGTGCG
>NW_026017110.1:29463-30497 GCF_020466585.1 Dendroctonus ponderosae | reverse complement strand
AGCGTCTGACGTCTATCTGTCAAGCTGACGGGGTCATTGGCTTAGAGCAAGTAAGCAACTTTTTCTTTTTTAAAATATTGCTGGAGTTTTCTATATTTTTCAACCATTTGGGGGCAGAAATTTTCAACTTTAGGCACAGTTTTCATCAACCACACATTTTCTGGTTGTTTTGACACAACTGGCCCCAAAAGCATTGCAAATATTTGCAATGGCCAGTTTAGGACATGCAACTAGTTCCAATGCGGGCTCGGTTCTGTATTGTCTGTGTTGCGAATTTTCTTTACGCAAAGTTCTCTTGAAAGCCTGGAATATTTAATTCGAATATTTCAAGGGACTTTCAAGAAATATTTTCAAAATTTTGAGTATCTAAGTAATTAACAAAAATGTAAAGAGTTTCACTATTGCTCATTGCAAATTCAAAAAAAGACACAGCAATCAAGTAATCGATGTGGAAATTTTATCTCAAAAAAATATTAACTTTTTACATTAAAAATTCCTGATTTTCTACTTACTGTTGAAACAATTTATCGTTCAGTAATCAACTTTTCCTTTATTGTACATTGTAGCTTAACTCTTTACGAATAAAATAGACCCTTGCAGACGTCTCTCCCACATCTCAAGAAAAGCTTATTGAGAACCTGACAAGAGCCTTTTTTCAATAGCAAATAGGAATGAACAAAAGCTATAAATATTTTAAGCTAAAATTTGTACCACTTATTAAGTGTACAAAAAACTTCAGAAAAAGATATAGGTAGCTCGATTTTGTAGAAGCAAAAGTAAATTAATTATAGAAAATTTAAAAACGCAAAAATTTGGGGTTTTTTCGTTTTTTTGAGTAAACAAATGGACGGATTGAAATTTAGTCAAACTTTCAATATCTGTGGAGGCAACTGCTTTCTAAAGTTGCAAAAAATCTCAAATTGCTATTTGCCATCCACATTGAACTTAAACCTTTAAAATAGTGGATTTACAAAATTCCGACAATGTTAAAAAGAAATACAGTAAAGTCCGCTTATAATGAACCCGGTTATAGT
>NW_026017110.1:25177-29363 GCF_020466585.1 Dendroctonus ponderosae | reverse complement strand
AAACCAGATTCACCTCACATGTAAAATGAAGGTTCCGTTTCGATTTTTTGAAGCCCGCATATGAAGAACTGAAGTAAATAATCAGAAGCGGGCATCAGAAGGAAGAGGTGCCAAAATCGAAACCGGCCCAAAAGTTTACTCAAGTTCAAGAACTAATTATCAAGAAACTAGTAGATCGAATGAAACCAGATTCACCTCACATGTAAAATGAAGGTTCCGTTTCGATTTTTTTGATTTTGAAATCCGCAAATGAAGGGTTGATGCAAATGATTAGAAACGGGCATCAAAAGGACGAGGTGCAAAAATGAAAAACCGCTCAAAAATTTACTCAAGTTCAAGCATCAATTATCAAGAAACCAGAAAATCGAATAAAACCAGGCTCACATAACATGTAAAATGAAGGTTTCTTTTCGATTTTTTGAAACCCACATAAGAATTTCTGAAGCAGGTAATTAGAAACGATCAAGAGAAGGATCGGGTGCACAAATCAAAAAACACAAAACATTTTGCTCAAGTTCAAGAATGAATGAATCATGAAGGAACCAGTGGCTCGAGTGAAACCAAATTCACATAACATGAAAAATCAAGTTTCTTGTTCCATGTTTTGAAACAGGCATTGAAATGTCTGAAGCGAGTGATTAGAAACGATCATGAGAAGGACAACATGCAAAAATAAAAAAGCGGAAAATATCACCCAAGTTCAAAAATAAATTATGAAGGAAGAACCAGAGGATCGAATGAAACAAAATTAAGATCACATGTAAACCATGGCTTCTATTTCATTTTCATTCATTTTTTTTGAATCTTTATATGGATCTCTAAAACAGGTGATCATGAGAAGGACCGGGTGCAAAAATAAGCAAACATTTTCACCAAAGTTCAAGAATGAATTATGAAGGTACCAGTGGATCAAGTGAAACCAGATTCACATTACTCGGAAAGCAAAGCTTCTTTTTCCATTTTTCTTTAAACCAGCATTAAAATGGCTGAAGCGGGCCTTAGAAACGGCCAAGAGAAGGGCAGGGTTGAAAAATAAAAAATCGTAAACACTTTGACGCAAGTTCAAGAATGAATTATGTAGAAACCAGTGGATCGAATGAAACCAAATTCACATCGCCTGTAAACTGGGGCATTCTTTACAAGTTCATAAAATCCGTATTCGGATATATTAGCCCACAGTTCAGAAACGCACTTTCGAAAAATCTGGGGCAAAAATAAAAAGCTGCACAAAAACTTGGCAAAGTTCAAAAAATAATTAGGCCCGAACGACTGGCCCGAATAAAGCCAAATTCGCCCTAAACGTGATGTTGATTCGCCCTAAATGTAACCTAAAGCCTCCTTTATAATGTCCTGAAGTTCGCATTCCTATATTTTCAAACGGTTGACCGAAAACGGGCTTCAGAACAGCAATATGAAATTAAAAACGAGCAAACTTTCGACATGGCGCATAATTAAAAATCCTTCGTAAACACCAGCTAACAAAACTAGATCAGCGAAAAAAATCCATAACTTTCATCCTTGTATTATGCGAATTGTCTACATAAAATCGAAAACAATGCCCTCGAAAAATATGCATATTTATAAACTATTGTTTAATGTATTGTAATCATCATACACCTGGAATCGTCACCGCATAATATAAAGAAAAGCATTATTTTTTATGCGATGCAAAGCAAACTGGCCAGACCAAGTATGTCAATTGAAAACATATTTTAACCATTAGTCTGTTTCTGTTCAACAAAACACACACGGTCACGTCGATATCAAGGTAATCGTTGAATAATCATTAAGTATTTATCGATAACAATAAAATCGTCGGTCATAATCAGGGCAAGCTATATACGCTTTTGTTCAGGTAGTTGCTTGTTTAATAGCGGCTAATTTATACTAAAATGGTTTTCATAGATTTCTGATAATCAGACGCAACCTGTGAAAATTCCTCGTTCTACTAAACCGTCTTTGAAGAGCGCCTAAAGCGAAAAAAACAGCTTTCTTGACTGGTAAGCTGCTTAAAGAAGAAAGGGCAATAAATATGTTGTAAAGTCGCATTATCCCATGCCTCTTAATGACATATTTAACGTAAACACCACAGCGAATTTCGTGTTTCCCAAAACCCATTTACAATTTTATTGCCGCCTTGTAAATCCAAACTATCGCTAATGGATACCGTTAAGAGATTTTAGTGCATTTCTCCACTTTGCGGCAGGCAAAGCGCGTTTCAATAGTTTGAAAATTCTACATTATAATATATGGCCCATAAAAGTAAAACATTTCAAATCTTGCGAGAACACTTTAAGTCGAGGACAACAAATCACGTGCTTGCCTAATTTGGTACCGCTGGGTTCCAAACCACTTTCTTTTATACTTTGTTAAAACAATAACCCGATTTGTTTGACTCATTCTTCTGTGAAATGGTGTATCGCTTTTGGGGGATTTGGAGACGTTTTGTTTCGTCATGGTCGCTTTGTACAACAACAACCAGAACATGGGTTATTGAAAACAATTGGGACTAAAACAGATCCATTATTCTGGTCTGTTTCGGCCAAAAGTGTGCCCACTTACCTCTTGTAATGTGTTGGGATTTTTCGTGGTTTTATTTAGGTATCTTTCTTGATTTTGGCAAAATTTTGCAGTCTGTTTCTCGAACTTTTTCTTTTCGCTTTTCACGCCGCCGATGTATTTTTTCCGAAACTCCTCCAGTGGCTTGAGAACGGAGGAATTGGCGTTCTCCAACTGAAACAACAAAGGAAAATGTGTGATTATTTCAGCTACGGGTACATATTTGATGAAGAAAAATATTTTATGCAAAGTGTTTTATGCAAAGCAACCCATTTAGCGCATTCAAATTGCCATCAAATTTCGCATAAAAATGTGTTGTTTTCTTTGGGCGAAACATACGTTGAATAGCAAAGTATTAACAAATCTCGGTTGGAAACTATTGATGTCTGAAAACTCACCAGAAGACAATTCACAACCATTTTGGAAGCAAATTTGACCGATTTGAACGACTACCAAAAACCCACGTTATATTTTCGCAACATTCGCCAGATTCTTATTAAAATAGGCTTTTATGAACGATCGTTTTGTGACATTGTGCATACGTTGTGAGTTAAATAAAAGGCAAAATATTCCCTCAAACGCGTATTGTTCGATATGCAGGTGATTTTTTCATGGCCCTGTATAAAGAACGGTTATCTAAAGCACTGCGCTATTAAGGCAATGAAACTACGGTTGAAAAAAATAACCGCATACCGCATCTCTATGGCCGACAACTAGTCATTTACTATTGACTCAGTTATCATTATGTAACGGAACAAAAAAAAAACATGGCAATTATTTAATTTTAAAAAGCTGAAAGAAAAACGTAGATTTTCCTGCTGGTAATTCGAATATAAAGGATACAAGGCATAAATAAAACCTCAACCCGACCTAAGTCAGTTGTTATTATCACTGCACCCACTGGGGTTATCAGCAAATATTCAATAAATCAGGCCACTTCAAGCAGCAATTATTATTGAATTTAATTGATTATTATCATTATGTGGTGAATGCCAATTTTTCCTTTCGTTGTTAAACGAATCAATCAATACGTGCTTTTTCGCAAACATTATCTATGCCGAACAGTGGCAGGTCATCTATTAGGTGGGTCACTTGGCCAATGACCCCTTCAATATATTTCCTAAAAATGAGGGTTCAGTGGAATTTTTGTGAAATTTTCAGCATTTGTAAAGTGAACTGTGTTCTAAATACTGTATAACTTTCAAGTTGCTGCTGGTCCCAGCTGGGAAGCTACTGATTTTTGAAGCAGAAGACGCAGTGAGCTGAATCAACCATTTTTAGACTAGTATTTATTCGATTGCAAAAAATCAGGATTCAGTGGAATTTTCGAGAAATTTTTAGCATTTGTAAAGTGAACTGTGTTCTAAATACTGTGTAACTTTCAAGTTGCTGCTGGCCCCAGCTGGGAAGCTACTGATTTTTGAAGCAGAAGACACAGTGAGCTGAATCAACCATTGTCAGACTAATATTAATTCGATTGCAAAAAATCAGGATTCAGTGGAATTTTCGTGAAATTTTTAGCATTTGTAAAACGAACTGTCTTCTAAATACTGTGTAACTTTCAAGTTGCTACTGGCCCCAGTTGGGAAGCTACTGATTTTTGAAGCAGACGACGCAGTGAGTTGAA
>NW_026017110.1:21021-25077 GCF_020466585.1 Dendroctonus ponderosae | reverse complement strand
TTCTCGAAAATGCCACTGAATCCTGATTTTTTGCAATCGAATAAATATTAGTCTGAAAATGGTTGATTCAGCTCACTGTGTCGTCTGCTTCAAAAGTCAGTAGCTTCCCAACTGGGGCCAGTAGCAACTTGAAAGTTACACAGTATTTAGAAGACAGTTCGCTTTACAAATGCTAAAAATTTCTCGAAAATTCCACTGAATCCTGATTTTTTGCAATCGAATAAATATTAGTCTGACAATGGTTGATTCAGCTCACTGCGTCGTCTGCTTCAAAAATCAGTAGCTTCCCAGCTGGGGCCAGCAGCAACTTGAAAGTTACACAGTATTTAGAACACAGTTCACTTTACAAATGCTGAAAATTTTACGAAAATTCCACTGAACCCTGATTTTTAGGAAATATATTGAAGGGGTCATTGGCCAAGTGACCTGCCACTGTTCGGCATAGATAATGTTTGCGAAAAAGCACGTATTGATTGATTCGTTTAACAACGAAAGGAAAAATTGACATTCACCACATAATGATAATAATCAATTAAATTCAATAATAATTGCTGTTTGAAGTGGCCTGATTTATTGAATATTTGCTGATAACCCCAGTGGGTGCAGTGATAATAACAACTGACTTAGGTCGGGTTGAGGTTTTATTTATGCCTTGTATCCTTTATATTCGAATTACCAGCAGGAAAATCTACGTTTTTCTTTCAGCTTTTTAAAATTAAATAATTGCCATGTTTTTTTTTTGTTCCGTTACATAATGATAACTGAGTCAATAGTAAATGACTAGTTGTCGGCCATAGAGATGCGGTATGCGGTTATTTTTTTCAACCGTAGTTTCATTGCCTTAATAGCGCAGTGCTTTAGATAACCGTTCTTTATACAGGGCCATGAAAAAATCACCTGCATATCGAACAATACGCGTTTGAGGGAATATTTTGCCTTTTATTTAACTCACAACGTATGCACAATGTCACAAAACGATCGTTCATAAAAGCCTATTTTAATAAGAATCTGGCGAATGTTGCGAAAATATAACGTGGGTTTTTGGTAGTCGTTCAAATCGGTCAAATTTGCTTCCAAAATGGTTGTGAATTGTCTTCTGGTGAGTTTTCAGACATCAATAGTTTCCAACCGAGATTTGTTAATACTTTGCTATTCAACGTATGTTTCGCCCAAAGAAAACAACACATTTTTATGCGAAATTTGATGGCAATTTGAATGCGCTAAATGGGTTGCTTTGCATAAAACACTTTGCATAAAATATTTTTCTTCATCAAATATGTACCCGTAGCTGAAATAATCACACATTTTCCTTTGTTGTTTCAGTTGGAGAACGCCAATTCCTCCGTTCTCAAGCCACTGGAGGAGTTTCGGAAAAAATACATCGGCGGCGTGAAAAGCGAAAAGAAAAAGTTCGAGAAACAGACTGCAAAATTTTGCCAAAATCAAGAAAGATACCTAAATAAAACCACGAAAAATCCCAACACATTACAAGAGGTAAGTGGGCACACTTTTGGCCGAAACAGACCAGAATAATGGATCTGTTTTAGTCCCAATTGTTTTCAATAACCCATGTTCTGGTTGTTGTTGTACAAAGCGACCATGACGAAACAAAACGTCTCCAAATCCCCCAAAAGCGATACACCATTTCACAGAAGAATGAGTCAAACAAATCGGGTTATTGTTTTAACAAAGTATAAAAGAAAGTGGTTTGGAACCCAGCGGTACCAAATTAGGCAAGCACGTGATTTGTTGTCCTCGACTTAAAGTGTTCTCGCAAGATTTGAAATGTTTTACTTTTATGGGCCATATATTATAATGTAGAATTTTCAAACTATTGAAACGCGCTTTGCCTGCCGCAAAGTGGAGAAATGCACTAAAATCTCTTAACGGTATCCATTAGCGATAGTTTGGATTTACAAGGCGGCAATAAAATTGTAAATGGGTTTTGGGAAACACGAAATTCGCTGTGGTGTTTACGTTAAATATGTCATTAAGAGGCATGGGATAATGCGACTTTACAACATATTTATTGCCCTTTCTTCTTTAAGCAGCTTACCAGTCAAGAAAGCTGTTTTTTTCGCTTTAGGCGCTCTTCAAAGACGGTTTAGTAGAACGAGGAATTTTCACAGGTTGCGTCTGATTATCAGAAATCTATGAAAACCATTTTAGTATAAATTAGCCGCTATTAAACAAGCAACTACCTGAACAAAAGCGTATATAGCTTGCCCTGATTATGACCGACGATTTTATTGTTATCGATAAATACTTAATGATTATTCAACGATTACCTTGATATCGACGTGACCGTGTGTGTTTTGTTGAACAGAAACAGACTAATGGTTAAAATATGTTTTCAATTGACATACTTGGTCTGGCCAGTTTGCTTTGCATCGCATAAAAAATAATGCTTTTCTTTATATTATGCGGTGACGATTCCAGGTGTATGATGATTACAATACATTAAACAATAGTTTATAAATATGCATATTTTTCGAGGGCATTGTTTTCGATTTTATGTAGACAATTCGCATAATACAAGGATGAAAGTTATGGATTTTTTTCGCTGATCTAGTTTTGTTAGCTGGTGTTTACGAAGGATTTTTAATTATGCGCCATGTCGAAAGTTTGCTCGTTTTTAATTTCATATTGCTGTTCTGAAGCCCGTTTTCGGTCAACCGTTTGAAAATATAGGAATGCGAACTTCAGGACATTATAAAGGAGGCTTTAGGTTACATTTAGGGCGAATCAACATCACGTTTAGGGCGAATTTGGCTTTATTCGGGCCAGTCGTTCGGGCCTAATTATTTTTTGAACTTTGCCAAGTTTTTGTGCAGCTTTTTATTTTTGCCCCAGATTTTTCGAAAGTGCGTTTCTGAACTGTGGGCTAATATATCCGAATACGGATTTTATGAACTTGTAAAGAATGCCCCAGTTTACAGGCGATGTGAATTTGGTTTCATTCGATCCACTGGTTTCTACATAATTCATTCTTGAACTTGCGTCAAAGTGTTTACGATTTTTTATTTTTCAACCCTGCCCTTCTCTTGGCCGTTTCTAAGGCCCGCTTCAGCCATTTTAATGCTGGTTTAAAGAAAAATGGAAAAAGAAGCTTTGCTTTCCGAGTAATGTGAATCTGGTTTCACTTGATCCACTGGTACCTTCATAATTCATTCTTGAACTTTGGTGAAAATGTTTGCTTATTTTTGCACCCGGTCCTTCTCATGATCACCTGTTTTAGAGATCCATATAAAGATTCAAAAAAAATGAATGAAAATGAAATAGAAGCCATGGTTTACATGTGATCTTAATTTTGTTTCATTCGATCCTCTGGTTCTTCCTTCATAATTTATTTTTGAACTTGGGTGATATTTTCCGCTTTTTTATTTTTGCATGTTGTCCTTCTCATGATCGTTTCTAATCACTCGCTTCAGACATTTCAATGCCTGTTTCAAAACATGGAACAAGAAACTTGATTTTTCATGTTATGTGAATTTGGTTTCACTCGAGCCACTGGTTCCTTCATGATTCATTCATTCTTGAACTTGAGCAAAATGTTTTGTGTTTTTTGATTTGTGCACCCGATCCTTCTCTTGATCGTTTCTAATTACCTGCTTCAGAAATTCTTATGTGGGTTTCAAAAAATCGAAAAGAAACCTTCATTTTACATGTTATGTGAGCCTGGTTTTATTCGATTTTCTGGTTTCTTGATAATTGATGCTTGAACTTGAGTAAATTTTTGAGCGGTTTTTCATTTTTGCACCTCGTCCTTTTGATGCCCGTTTCTAATCATTTGCATCAACCCTTCATTTGCGGATTTCAAAATCAAAAAAATCGAAACGGAACCTTCATTTTACATGTGAGGTGAATCTGGTTTCATTCGATCTACTAGTTTCTTGATAATTAGTTCTTGAACTTGAGTAAACTTTTGGGCCGGTTTCGATTTTGGCACCTCTTCCTTCTGATGCCCGCTTCTGATTATTTACTTCAGTTCTTCATATGCGGGCTTCAAAAAATCGAAACGGAACCTTCATTTTACATGTGAGGTGAATCTGGTTT
>NW_026017110.1:19559-20921 GCF_020466585.1 Dendroctonus ponderosae | reverse complement strand
TCGGTTCATTGAGATGAAAATGATGCAGAATTCGAGCCATTTTAAGAGAATTGATATTTTAAAAATCGACTTGACCCTTTAAGAAACATACGACCAAAAATCAAAACTAATCATGTGCGTTTTTTCAGCTCAATGGATTTCTTTCGACGTAAAAAGCCCTTTAATATGCACACATAAAGTGTCCGAGTCTACAATAAGGAAGATATCGTTGGTCAGAGGTCGTGGCGGTTCAAAAACCACGTAAATTGAGCCAAAAGTTTCGATTATTTTGGATCTAAAACTTCTAACGCGTTTTTTCAAGAACTGGTGACTTTCTTCGCTTTTTTTTGAAAAATGTATCCAAACAAGCACTGCGAGGGACGAGCTCATACGGACTCGTCGCCATACATCAACATTTTTTCTTGCCGCATGAAACCTAGATTCACTCAGCTGACACTTTTATTGGCGTTGCTAAAATTGAGTTCAAAGAAGTCTGAGAAGAATGGCAAAGTGTTAAGTCGTTAAAGTCTAAAGAAAATTATATTCAACGAATTATAAGAGCGCCTGTCGTGTAGCTCCTTATGTTTTGATCATGTCATAATGGTACCTATATTACGGTACACTAGGCGAAGGTCGAAGCTTTGCAACTGCTGAATTGCAAGTTGATATGCATGCATAATTGCTGGCCTTCGACTCTCGTCTGGCGTATCGATTTTGTTGATCCCCTGGTGGAAAGTGCACAGTTTCGCCAGTTTTCGATAGCGAAAGAATCGCTTTTACTCATTACATGACAGTGACAATGACAATTTACCTTTCCGCCCATTATTCAATTAAACTTTCTTCATCCCGTGCGGAAAGTAATAACTTTCGCCACGCACGCTGACAGCTTGACTGTTTGTCACTGACTGTCAGCTGAGTGTTTTGACAACAAAGGCGCCTTTTTCAAAACGTTTATACTTTTCCCGGCTAGTTTCTACCGAGTAATAATAGAGAGTTATTGCTCGGCTAATACGTTCATGCAGTATTAGAGTTTGCGCTATTTTGACACAAACGCCCTTAAACTGGCAGTTGACATTTCTGACGTCCGCTAGCAGGTTATTTCATTATAAAGATAACCCAGTTTCACACATTTCAATCGACTACTTGTTTACATATGTAAACATTACGTTTAACTACGTATTAAATCTTGTATTACTTATACAATTGGTTCAAAATGCCACATTTTTGCAATGTCGTTTAATGCTCAATGCGTGCTGAACGAGATACGGTTTTTTTTCGATTTTAGCGAGACATAGAAGAGAGAGATGATTTGAATGCTTTCTCTAGTGAACGTTGAAATGCTTGTGTTAAGGCTTTAAAACGGGTGCCTCTAAGTGAAATCTA
>NW_026017110.1:18339-19459 GCF_020466585.1 Dendroctonus ponderosae | reverse complement strand
GATGAAATTCCATTTAACGAATGGTTAGAAAAGTATAAAGACTCTGACTACGAGTATGACACAGACGAAGATGTCCCAATGTTGTCGAAGAACAAGTTAAAATTAAATTGAGTTATTTCAATTTCTTCGAATATGTGAGCATTGATCTACAGCTTTAAGCGATAATGAGGAAGATGACGATTTAGGTGAAACTGATTCTACTATAGACACTAATGATGTTCCAACCATTTCTGAAATGACCAAAAAAGTGCCAGAATCTCAGAATTTTCTACAATCACGCCAAGTTCCTAATCATATCTGGGAGTCCTTTTGTGATCTTGAAAACTACATAAATAACATCTATTTTTGCAGCAGAAATGTACAAACAAAAATTACAGACTTGATGAAGTAGATTTCAAATTGAATTTTGTTTATCTTTTTGTGTCCTTTTTAGTCATACCTACTAACTTCTACTACTCTATGTAAAAATAACGGAATAAAATGCACCACTTGTTTTTGTATTATTATTCGCTTATAGCGAACTCCGGATATAACGAACCAGTTTTAGATCATTTTTCAAGTTCGTTATATCCGGACTCAACTGTATTTACCACTTATGAGTGTGTGTAAATTTTAAATCTGATGGTGGCGCCGAAACGTAATGAAATAAACGATATTCAACACTTTTACTTCACACTTTGACTGCGACCCAGGAAAGATAGGAATATAATCAAAAAACTTCGGCTTTCACTTTTTTGAAAAACTAATTTCCATCTCTCCTGCTTGGAATTTTGGTTTCAAATTAAAAAAAGTTGCGCGAGCTGCCGAAAAACTAAAAGACATTTTTACCAGTTGATTAGGGGTGTGAGTTTCGGTTACTTTTAAACACTCGTAACGACTAGTTACTTTTGGATCCAATTGTTACTCGTTACTTCGCATCCCTTACTCAAGTACCTACTCGTTCCAATTACAAAAGGCTTGTATTCATAGGTACTTTACATCTCCAAAGTACTGGAGATACTAAGTTATGGTTTTAATAGCTCAAAACCGGATTTTGCCTGTTAAATTAACCACTAAGCTGGTTTTATTATTTTATTTATTAGTGTTTAAGCTAAAAAGATTATTGAAACTAATGGGTTTT
>NW_026017110.1:15927-18239 GCF_020466585.1 Dendroctonus ponderosae | reverse complement strand
AAGTGCTAATTCCTTACAAATGTCACTCTGTTTTACTCCACTTTTTATTTTGTTAATAATCTCGTACTTTTCATTTAGTGAAAAAGCTTTGCGTTTTGGTTTTTCCATTCTAAAAGGATTCACATTCTTTCATTCTAAAACTCTCACTAATATAAACAACTCCGCACGATTCGTGTTGCTGAGCGTGGAAGTTCGTTATAAACGGAAAGTGAATATACAACTAACCTAAAAAGTGATCGGTATATCCGGAAGTTCGTTATAAACGGGTTCGTTATAACCAGTAAAAAAATTCGTTGGTCTTTATGGACGACGTTTCAATTAAAGGAAAAAAGTTCGTTTTAACCGAAAGTTCACTATAACCGGGTTCATTATAAGCGCACTTTACTGTATTAACGTTCTTTTAGGTCTTTGTCTTCTTGAAACCTCAAATTTGTCTCTTTTCACGACAAAAGGAAAGATAAGAATATAACAACAAGCACACACAGTCAGAAAAATAAATCAGAACTTTTTTAAATTTCATTGATTATTGATTAGCTTAGCTAGCATACAGGGTCCCCACAACAATGCCTCAAATGATCAATAATGAATGATTTATGGCATTTATCGCGGTTGAATTATACAACGGATTACGGGTGTTTAAAGTAATAACATAATTTATAACCAAATACCTTGCGAAAATTGTTTTAGGCCAGCTATGAGCTAAATAACAGGGGCAAACCAAAGCAACAATACAAACTGAAATTCTTCGATCGATAGAATTGCATTAATTGCAATTAATAACCTGATCGATAACTTGATCAGAATCGAACAATTTAATTTCGAATAACAATCGGCCAACACTAGACTTTCAAGGTATTGCGGAGATTTCAACACTCGAGCCATCCAACAACCCGTTCAGTTGGCGCAACAGCAGCCATTATTAAATAATTGTTTTATTTATTAAGCGACATCAATAATTCCAACAGAGAGCAAAAGTAAATGGAATTTAATCTAAGCTGTTCGTTGGTGCCAGTCGAGCCATTCAGCACAACGCGACGGTACGTCCATCCACGTAATTTGATAATACGTACCAATTTCAAACAAACAACAACTCCTCACACAAGACAAATTAATTTTAATCAGTTTGACGAAAAGAGAGATTCGTCGTCCATAAGTTATTCAGCCTTCCATCGAGCTGGCTGTTGCCCACAATCTACGCCCAATTTTTTTCGTTTTAAGTGTTCGATGGCTCCAGTAATGGAACGTGGTCGATTCGAGCATATCAGTGTGAAAGTGAACGAGAACGATCTGGAAACCGGAGCTGTGAAGATTTTGAGAATTATCCGACCTGAGTGGCAAGTGGCCAACATCAGATTCAAGGTAAAAAAAATATATAAAATCCTCTCACTGAATCATTCGCTCTTAATTCGTATCACCCTGTATATTTAACAAAAATCCCAATTGATAAACAATTGGTATCGAAATAATGCTAATTATGCAAATTCAAAGTGATGTTTGATTGTTTCATTGCACTCCCAGATAGCGCAGTATATTTATTGATTGAACTTTGGCCATCCCGTTTTAACATCTAATTTGATACTTAGAGGAAAGTGTTAAATACAAAAGTTGCAGACTTTGACGCCTAGTTTATTTTAAGATAGCATCAATTGATACAGGGTGTCTCCAAGTCAAGTGACAGACCAAACATCCTTTTTTTAAATGGAATGCCGTACCTACTTTGTGTTGCATAATCGAGCTACTCGTAAAATTCTAAGCCTCTTCGATATAGACGTTGTATAGTGATTTTCAACTGTTTTTGAGTGAATAACCAATACTGATTGAACTTTGGCAACCCCGAAAGTGCCAGTTTGGTCTGTCACTCGAATTTGAGACGCCCTGTATGAATTGCTGCTATCTTAAAACAAACTAGACCTTAATATCTACGACTTTTGTATTTAACTTTTTCTCTAATTTTCTAACTAGATGCTAAAACGGGGTGGCCAAAAAAACGGATCATGAAAAATGCGCTTTGAAAAAGCGGCCAATAAAGTCAAAGTTTGGATACTTTTTATGGATCAGCTGCTGATGGAAGAGGAACCGAATAACTGAAGATTTAAAGCTAAAATACAACAAAAGTCGCTAAACAACAATAAATATCACGCACCAAAAAAACCGATATCGAAATTTGGAAGGAAATGTAGTATGAAATTAAACTGTAAAGGTGGACAAACGGAGTAGAAAAATGTTGTTTTCGAAAATGGAGCTAATCCCTATTGAGAATACCAGGCCTCTTTAATTTAGAATGTAATTCACAGAAGAAAGCACCAATAAAT
>NW_026017110.1:14589-15827 GCF_020466585.1 Dendroctonus ponderosae | reverse complement strand
CTGTTATGAACTTCTTTTTATGCCATAAATTTATTATTTTATTTAGTTTTGTTTGTATATTGGTAGTAAGATCTTTGTTTCCGGTTCATATGTATTTATATCATTTATTAAGCTTAGCATTTTCGTTTTGCATTCACTTTTTAACATAAAACTTTAAATAGGGACAATAAATGACTAATGAGGTTGACTAATTGATCACTTGTTTAGGCTACGGCGTCAGCCGTTGACCGGGATGCAAAGTATAAATTATGCAACTTTCAACAACTGTTTTCCAAAAAAAACTCGTGTTTTCATCAAAAAGCTCACCTGGTTTCCGCCTTTCGATCAATGAGTAAATCGGTTTTATTGCCATAAACTCGCACCAGCACAGTCTCTTGTTCTGGAGCATCGTCTGGAAGACAGCCTATGAGTTTGTTGGTAATTCCATCTGTTAACAGCTATATATATTCATCTTTTATTCACTAGATATCTGGGTTTGTTGATTTATTGCTTAAAACTTATCTACATGTAACTTTGCGATTATAACGGCGCAAAAGCTGTTCCAACAAAACCGTTCCAACAAAGTGTGCTTATTAATGATAATGTATAATTTGTGTGTAAAGATTAGAAATCTCGGAAACAACTGATTAATGGTGATAAACATGTTAATAAATGGGTGGCTTCAGATGGACCATTAAAACATTTTGCGTGACAACATGGACCGATTTGTAAATTGACTATACAGGGTGATTCACGTAGACCGTGCATTAGAAACTTTCCCCGAAAAACGCGCAAATATTGGCATTTCGGTGCTGAAAAGTACGAGTGTAAAATGAACTTTTGGTGCAAGTGAATCACCGCCGATACGAAAATGGTTCAACCTGGTAAGACAGATCTCTAATATACAGGTTGTCGGCAAAAATGTGCGCATTTTTCGGAACACTTAGCTTGAACTGGCGGAGGTTTTATGAGAGCGAACAGATATTTTACGGCTTTTTTACATTCCAATTTCAATGGAGCTCAGAATTACTTACTAAACGCCTTTTTTCGCAGGTGCCACGATGCAGCTTGCGGTAAGTTTGGCTTTACATTTTCCCTGAAAGATCGTTTTGTGCGAGTCACACTGTCTAATGAAACTACTGGGTTTTTCGGGTTTTTAGGCCGTCGTTCGGTAGAATTTCTTCTGGACGTTTCGCAAGCACGAGTGGCTTGCATCTTCAGAAGTGGTTTGCTTGAACGCTTACACTGTTCTCATCAGA
>NW_026017110.1:13230-14489 GCF_020466585.1 Dendroctonus ponderosae | reverse complement strand
AATTATTTGTAAAATTCGCCATCCTCATCGGTCTGAAGATTTTTCCGGTCTTTTCAGTTTTAGCAAAGTTTTTCTTAAGCAATTCTTTCTACGCAAAAAACGCATTATTTTCTAAATTTTTACTTACAAATATTGACAATCTTCAGGTACCTTTTGTGGAAAACTATAAAAATTATATTTTATTGTAACACGCCTTCTTAACCGCCTTGAAAAATTTTGTCGAAAAACCTTTTCAGCGTCGAATTCAGGACAAAAACGAAAATAAATTAATCCCCGCTTTACCCGAAAATCATTAAGATTTTCTCAAAAATTGATCACAAAACTAAGAGTTTTTAATCAAAATGGCAAAAACCCATTTTTTTCTGATTTTTCTTCTTTTCCGACAAAATTCATTCATTGCTTTGCAGGGAATTTTACAAAACTCTTTTCGGCTTCGAATTTGGCACGAAAACCAAATAATTTAATTCAGTATTTTACCGAAAGAAATTAAGATCATCTTGGAAAAACGACCACAGAGCATAAGTGTACAAAAAATCATTTGTAAAATTCGCCATCCTCATCGGTCTGAAGATTTTTCCGGTCTTTTCAGTTTTAGCAAAGTTTTTCTTAAGCAATTCTTTCTACGAATTCTTTTCTAAAGTTTTACATAAAAATATTGACAATCTTCAGGTATCTTCTGTGAAAAATTTTAAAATACATATTATTGGAACACTCGCCTTCTTAACCGCCTTGTAAAAATTTTTCGAAAATCTTTTGCAGCTTCAAATCTTGGACAAAACTGATAAGTTTTCGTGGGTTTTTCCAAAAATATTTTCGCGTGCAGAACAAGCGAAAGTTTATACTCAATTATCTGGAAAACTCATCACTGTCGTCACTGTGAATAATTTGTCTATTCTTCACTTTTAGGTCAATATTTCTAGGCAACTTCTCTATCCAAATAGAAAACGCTTTTCCTGACGTTTTAACGTAAAATACTATAAAGCTGAGAGTTTTTTATGCAAAAAAAAATTAAGAGATCGATTGAGAAAATTCGTCGTTCTTTGCTTCGTCTTTTTTATCTTCTTTTGTCATCTTTTTCCAATACCCGTTTTTCGTTTAAATTTGGGACAAAATTGAAACAAGGTTCTCTTATTGTTCTGAAAAAATTAAAGTTTTCCCAAAAAACGATCAGAGAACACAAAACCCTGTCATCATCTACTTGGAAAACTCGCTACCCTCATCGCTCTGAGGAGTTTTTAAGTTTCTTCAAAATTTTCGGT
>NW_026017110.1:12026-13130 GCF_020466585.1 Dendroctonus ponderosae | reverse complement strand
TCTACCAAAAGACGAACAAAATAAGCAAAAGTTTATAACAAATTATTTGGAAATCTCGTCACCTCCATTCCTCTGAAGACTGTAGAATTTGTTAACAAAAGTGGTTTTTTGTTTTGACTGAATATTTTTTGCTTTACTTTTTACTCAAAAACGCTCCATTCTGTAGAGTTTCACTTAAAAATACTGACGATCTGGAGGTCTTTTACGCGAAAAATCAAAAGATAAATTTATAGCTTTGGGAAAATTTTACAAAAACTTTTTTCAGCATTGAATTCCGGGCAAAAACGAAAATGAATTTTTCCCATTTTTCCCCGAAAGCCATTAAGGTTTTCTCCAAAACCAATCACAAAACTAAAAGTTAACATTATTAAAAACATTATTTTTTGATGATTTTCTTCTTTTCTGACAATAATTTCAGCGAAAAATGCAAAAAAATATTTTTTCAAATTAATTTTAATTGACTCAAATTAATTAAATTAACTTAAATAATTTTTAAGTTTTTTACCGAAAGTAATTAGGATTATTTTAAAAAACGTGATGACAAAAATTATTTGTAAAATTCGCCGCCAACCACAAATCGCTCTGAAGACTTTTAAAGTTCCTATAAATTGTCAAGTCATTCCAGTTTTAACAAAGTTTCGCTTAAGCAATTATTTCTACGCAAAAATTGCATTATTTTTTAATTGTACTTAAAATACTTGCAATCTTCAGTTATTTTCTGTGAAAAATTACTAGATAAATTTTATTGGAACACTCGCCTCCTTAACCGCAAAAATGTTTGGAAACTTAAAAAAACCCTAATAATTATTTCTGGGTATTTTTCCAGAAATATTTCCCCGAACTGAAAAAGCAAAAGTTTATAATCATTTATTCGGAAAACTCTTAGAAACTGAGGTTTCTTTACTTTTAGATCAATATTTCTAAAGAACACTGTCTCTAAATAGAAAAACCTGGTTTTTCCTATAAAATACTAGCAAACTGAATATTTTCTTTCTTTGGACTCAGTTTTGTTGCTGGAAAATCTAGATGCCTTCTTTTTAATCGTTTGAACAAAGTAGTAAAACGTTATATTTTAAAAATGTTGACAATCTTAAGGTATTTTCC
>NW_026017110.1:10131-11926 GCF_020466585.1 Dendroctonus ponderosae | reverse complement strand
ATTTATCAATTAAAAAACGTTTCGGTGTTTTCCACCATCATCAGTTTCGCTAAAATAACAGGTAGTAAAAAATAATAATAAATGTTTTCATTAATCTAAAAAACAATCACAGTTTGTCAACAGCTTGTTATGTCACACACTAAACGTGTCAACGTCACAAACGTCACACACAACAGCGTGTGTTATATAACACACGCTGTTGACAAACTGTGATTGTTTTTTAGATTAATGAAAACATTTATTATTTTTTTTACTACCTGTTATTTTAGTGAAACTGATGATGGTGGAAAACACCGAAACGTTTTTTAATTGATAAATAGACAATAAATGACTGAAGCCCAGGAATTGAAACACAGTCAGGAAAGTATGTACAGTAAAATTAACTACAAATTTAAGGTCATTTTTCCTTTAAAACTAAAGCGAGCAAATAACATAAAAAATCTTTGCTGCCCGTCACAAAATTTTTTAATATTCAATTTTCAAGAGTAAAAATCTTGGCTTAAATAATTAGTTCATTTAGTTTAAATTGAAAATAGCTTAATATGCTAAATAACATAAATAAATCTATTAATTTACCAATGGTAATTCTAAAAATTCAAATTTATTTTATAAAAATAAATAAAATCTCAATTTATCCATCAAAAAATTTTGGAAATAATTAAGTCTCGATTTAATTATTAAAACTTTAAGGGTAATTAAGGATCTCGATTTAACTATGGAAAAATTTTAGGAATAGTTAAAGACCTCAATTTAGCTATTGAAAAATTTTGAAAGTAACTGAAAATCTCAATTTAGCTATTCAAAAATTTTAGAGATAGTTAAAAATCTCGATTTAACTATTGACAAATTTTAGATAGTTAAGAATCTCGATTTAGCTATTGACAAATTTTAGAGATAGTTAAAAATCTCTATTAACTATTGAAACATTTTAGAGCTTTTTAACTATCTCTAAAATTTTTTAATAGTTAATCGAGATTTTTAACTATCTCTAAAATTTTTCAATAGTTAAATCGAGATTCTTAACTATCTAAAATTTTTCAATAGTTAATTCGAGATTTTTAACCACTTCTAAAATTTTTCAATAGCTAAATCGAGATTTTTAGTTATCTCTAAAATTTTTCAATAGTTAAATCGAGATTTAAAAATCTCGATTAACTATTGAAAAATTTTAGAAGGAGTTAAAAATCTCGATTTAACTATTGACAAATTTTAGGAATTAAAAATCTCGATTTAGCTATTGAAAAATTTTAGAAGTGGTTCAAAATCTCGATTTAACTATTGAAAAATTTTAGAAATGGTTCTAAAATTTTTCACTTCTAAAATTTTTCTATAGCTAAATCGAGATTTCTAACCACTTCTAAAATTTTTCAATAGCTAAATCGAGATTTTTAGTTATCTCTAAAATTTTTCAATAGTTAAATCGAGATTTTTAACTACCTCTAAAATTTTTCAACAGTTAATGGAGATTTTTAACTATCTCTAAAATTTTTCAATAGTTAAATCGAGACTTTTAAGTACTTCTAAAATTTTTCAATAGCTAAATCGAGATTTTTACCTATCTCTAAAATTTTTCAAGTTAAATCGAGATTTTTAACCATTTCTAAAATTTTTCAATAGTTAAATCGAGATTTTGAACCACTTCTAAAATTTTTCTATAGCTAAATCGAGATTTTCAACTACTTCTAAAATTTTTCAATAACTAAATCGAGATTTTTAGTTATCTCTAAAATTTTTCAATAGTTAAATCGAGATTTTTAACTACCTCTAAAATTTTTCAATAGTTAATAGAGATTTT
>NW_026017110.1:8099-10031 GCF_020466585.1 Dendroctonus ponderosae | reverse complement strand
GTTATAGTGTAAGTTTGGTTGCGGTTGAGCTTTTGGTTACTTCGCAGGAAATTTTCAAATAAACGAAATAAAATTGAAACAAACGGCGAAATTTGAATAAGATGTGCAAGATTAGGCCTAAATGTTATGGATTCTGCCACACTTTTGCCCATTTCTCAGCATCAGATTTAGCTGGAGCACTGGATGGAGAGATGGAGAGAGGAAACTTTTGGCCACCACGATTTAGCATCCAATTTCCAAATTAAAGAAAAATCTTCAATACAAAAGTTGTAGATATTATATTAGATAATTGATACAGGGTGTCGCAAATGCAAGTGGCAGACCAAACTTACCTTTTTTTAAATGGGATGCCGTACTTTTTATTGCATATTCAAACTACTCGCACAATTCTAAGCCTTCTCCATATAAATGTTCTGTAATGATTTTCAACTGTTTTTGAGTTAATAACCATTATTGATTGAACTTTGGCCACCCCACTTTTGATCTAATTTAAAATTTCCAGAAAAATGTTAACTACAAAAATTGTTGTAGATATTAACGTCTAGTTTACTGCACAAAAATGATATTTTGTCTTTTTCTGTTTACAACTTTAAATCTAATGGAGCAATCGGAATGCCGCAACGAAATGATTTGTAGAGAATAAAAATATCTACAAAATGAGGGGTCGAACGCCCCAATCGGATAGTCAGTTTCTTGGGCGGTTTTTCGAAAATTCATAGCTCCGTCATTTTTTGAGCTGGAGCTCTAAAATTTTGAGCGATCGAAAGGATCATGATGTCTTTTATATGTACTAAAGGCGGCTGCTTTTGGATTATTAGTTTTCTCAAAATCGCGATTTAAAAGTAGAACTAAGACTCTGGACCATGTCGGTCAGTTAAAAATTAATGAAAATTGTTTTAGTTTTTAAACCTACGTTTGCAGACTGTCTGAAATTGTTAAACAGCAAGGAAACATAATTTTTTTGCGCAAAAGCTATGAATGCCACAAGGTTTTACAAAGAGCCCAAAAATGTTCAAAAAGGATCGCCTCAAAAAATTCAGTTGATTTTGGCTACCAAATTGAAAGTTCTGGTAGTTTTCGAATCAAGGCACTCAAAAATTCCTGGCTTGTCGAAAGCAGACAAACTTGGTTGCGTCAATTCAAAGAGAGTTTCATTAAAATCCATCTGAGCGCGCTTCCGATCTTAAAAACGAAATTTTTCACTTTGACCATCAATAACTGAATAAATCACCGCACATTTTTTCTCAATAAAAGTTAGGCCATACGATATTCAATTGGCAGCTCATTTACATGTCTTTACGGGACACCCTGTATTAAATGCTTGTTCAGTTTAAAGCGGAAATTAGTGGTTCTGATAAAGTTTCTACAGAGTGAAACGTTTCGAAATCGAAAAAATATAAATATTTTTCTCATACCTTCCCAGTGAGCCCCTAATACCCCTTAAAAGGAATGCCAATTTTGAATCACCCTGTATATTTTTACATCAGGCTCATCTGAAGCTTCTGATCAGGCTCATCTGAATGTCAATTTTCCAAGTTGTTATTTTTTATTGAATAGTCTGCAGTGGCGTTAAAGCGTTCTCTTTCAGATCTATATTTACAAAGTGCGCAAAATTCAGCATCTCATGTGTGATTTGAGTGAATTTTTGAAGGTTTGAAGAAATTTTGACGACATTTAGAGCGCACTCTTCATTACAGCACCCACAACTCTAAACTTGAAGAGTCTGTTTCATTTCGGATAAATTTATTTTAAAAAATCGCGATGAAAAATGGTTTTTGCTACAGTTTTTTCAAATCGTGCGCAAAATGTTCTTAACTAGGTATCGCATTTAGAGCACACTCGTCCTTATTGAGCGCACAACTCTGAACATCAAAAGTATTTTTCGTTTTTGAGTTTTTCGTTGATTCATCGCGTCTGACTGTGCGGCACTTT
>NW_026017110.1:6300-7999 GCF_020466585.1 Dendroctonus ponderosae | reverse complement strand
AAATATTTTAGGTTGAAGTGAGTTGTCCGAGAATCAAAAAATATTGATGGAGTTCTTGAATTTCGGGAAAGTGGTAAAGCTTCAATATCGCTTGAATTCTTTTTGGGAAAAGCTGACTAAATATTCAGTTTGTGCGCTAAATTATCTGTGGTCTACTAACTGGAAGGTTAAAGTTTTCAATTCGAAGTGGATCTTCATTGTTTGTTCACGTGTGGTCTGGTTTTTTTTGGGGATTAATGGGTAGAAAATGGGGGATGGGGCGCCAGCTTGCAGAAAGCTCGTAAAGATGATTTCTAATCTATAAATATTTTAGGTTGAAGTGAGTTATTCGGGAATCAAAAAATATTGATGGAGTTCTTGAATTTCGGGAAAATGTTGATAACCCGATTTACCGGGTAAAAAGTGGAAGTATTCAGACCCCATTTCCTTCCAAACTATTGCAAATAGAAACTTTCTTATAGACAGTGGATGTGTCGAGAATACACTTTGCAGACAATCTCATGTTGTATTTTGAAAATGAGTTAATCGAGGTAAAAATTCAGTATTCGTATTCAGAACAAAAGTATTTTGTTCGGAAAATCGTCTTTTTGGACTTCAAATCGTGACAACTTCCAAGTTTTTAAACGATTGCAATTCTCCGACATGCAGTTTTCAGAGAAAATCGTCCGTTTTACAGACAAAAAGTTGGTTTCTCATGAAAATTAAGTCCGCAAAGAAAACATTGATAATATTTGTGTTGAAAAATCGTCTTTTCGGCCTCCAAACTCTTATGACCGACGTTTCTCAACCGATTTTTATTTTGAAAAATACGAAGTTTCCCCTACTGATTGGCAACCAATCAGCCATAAGCCATTTAATAATATTGTCACCGAATAATCGTGTGCTGTTATTAGTAGAATTACGCAACTGACATCAGATATAACGCGAACTCGAGCCGCATCAGTAAATTTCCAATTTCAATTGAATAATTATAACACGCTAATTATTCGATATCTTCACTAGGGCTTCGATGGTGATTTTTCAGGGTTAATTTTGGCAATTTCGAACTGGGCATTTCCCGTTGTGGTACGAGTCCAGTGATCAATAATCAACTAGTAGGATAATTACTCTTTGATACGATTATTAGTTCAAAGCAATAATCGGGCCATAAATATGGAAGTTGCCATCGAGAACGGAAATTCGAAACGTATTGGCAATTTTCATATATGTTGATACACTGTGGCATAATTAATTGTGCTAGTTTACAAAGTTTAGAAAAATCCACCTTGGCCTAAACACAAAAACCACTAGAATCACCTTTAAAGTTTCCCAGACTAACCATACACGGTATCTTCATTATTAAGTCTAGAGTCTAAGAGCGGCTTATCTCGGATCCTTTGGCAATTTATCTAAAATGAGCGCAATAAAGCTAGACCACCGTTCCCGAAAATACCACCCCCAAAATTTAATCTCCCTAATGGCGCTGCCACTTCCCCAACCATAGACCGTAACTAAAAGCATTTTTGCATTTTAACACCCAAACAAAGTTAGACTTATATAAGGTTATGGGGGCTGGGGGCTCTTAATGAAAGTAAATTTCGTACATTTCGCCGTCCTGGGCAGTCTAAAGGGGGCGTTGTTGAGGGTTTTTCGCTGCCGAAACTTTCAGCTGTTAATGGTGTAGGATTAAAACGTAAGGATTTTCAACTGCGCCCAATCT
>NW_026017110.1:2146-6200 GCF_020466585.1 Dendroctonus ponderosae | reverse complement strand
AGAAATTAGTAATTCGAGGTTATGAGTTTGGAATTCCGTCATTCAACGATTCCTATTGAATTTACCGTTTATCCTTGTCTATCTTATTGTCACTTTCTCTATTTATCCATGGTTACCGGAGTTTTAATAATTACGAAGCAACAGGTATTTACGTAATGTGAATTAGGCCAGGGGCGGATCCAGCTTTAAAGTCAGGTTATCTATGAAATTAGAAAAATGATCGTTCTTTTGTGCAAGGGTGGCGCAAGATTATTGCAAAATGTCATGTTTTCCGTCCCGTTTTGCATGTTTCTCGGAAGGAAAATGAGCAAGAACGCTCGTTTTTACATCATTCCAGAGATACCTAAATGGCCTTTATTCGAAGTTTCTCAAGAACCATTCGAGCCACAGAATTCGTTTTGACATCGTTAGATAGTTGGATAGGCAGATTATCTTGAAAAACATTGTTGCCGTTTTTCCGAAATTTCTCAGTTTTTAATAACAACTGCCAAACAACACCTCCAGAGGAATGACGCCAATTTTGAATCACCCTGTATAATAAAAAAAAGCACACAACGGGAACCAACAATGGTAAACCAAATAATTTCTTATATTTTAATTTAATAATCTGCACGCTTATCCAGGATGTCAATCTGAAGATTGGGAGTCAAAGAAGGGAGCAAAAACAACAATAAATCCTCCGTTTTTCTACGGAGCCTCTCAAACGGCCCCATATTTTGGGCATTTAACAGTATCAGAAAAACTCCAATAATAACAAAAGTTAATGTTAAAAAAAACTCAGTATTTCAGTGCAATTTTTGTAAGGAATATACAATCACTTGAGCGGCTTAGGGATTATTCCTGCTGCTTTCGGCCCCCAATTGCAATTGCACTTTGCTGCAAGCTTTCAGGAGGAAAACCAACAGATAAATCCGTCGGTAAAAGGCCTTAGAAGTTAGAAGACTTAGTTTAGATTTTCCTTTATCAATTCCGGTCGAAATAGAGTCACGATATTTGCGAATGAATAATTCTCGAGATTCGCCTGCAGTTGGTCGATTTTTTGCCTTCCCGGTTGCGTTCCCTTTAGTTTGTTGTGGCTCGAAAACAATTTGATTATGGAATCTGGAAGTACTTTTGCCTTAAACTATTGCTTTGCAGTCAGCTTCTAAATACGTACCGTACAGCCTATTTAAGTAATTTGGGTATCTGTTGAAATGCTCATTCAGCTCATTTCCTTTCTTCAGTATCGTGCGATATTTATCCGACAGATACTTTCTGATTTCTTCTTCGCCAATTTCCAACTCGTGCAATGCTTGATAGAGTTCTCGGTCTTTCAGGAAACTTTTATGTTCGAGAAGTTGCGGCTCGATGATTTTCAGCACATGATTTATGCAATCATCATTGATCTCTTAGAAGGAAAACGTCGTTATTGGATACTATTCAGAGGATTTTTTTGAATATTTTATATAAACTATTAGAGTAACTGCAAAAGAATTTGAAAAAGCTACTGAGCCATACACAGTGACGCTTAAACAAGGACATTTAAGATACATTTCTTTGCGGTATAATCGCAGTTGATAAAAGAACCTTTCTCTCAACTTCTTTCTTTCAGCGTTCGGCTGATTTAATTTGCATTCCGAACTTTTTGTCATACTTTTGCTCTGTTTTCATCCTTTTTCATAAAATGAGATACCCTGTATATTATGGCAGAGCTGGATTGACCAGATGGGTCTGATTATTTCCGTTTAACCCTTCCTACACCTGTCAAAACAGTTTTCAAGAAAATTTGTAAAATTAATATACAGGGTGTGCCAAAAGTAGTGGCACAAAAAAAACAGCTGATCCCTGGTGTGGAAATATGATGATTTAACACAACTTATCTTAGTCCAAAAGTTGACGGTTGCAGGATACAGGGTGTCAAACTTACATTTTAATTTCAGTTTTTCGTTTTTCTACTTTGAACAGAGCTGCATATTTTAACTAAATTTAGTATACAGGGGTTTTTGAGCATAAGAAATCCAAATGTTCCATCAGATGTTGATCGACTAGTAGAAAAAGTTACTTGCGGCGATAAAAAATGGTTTCAACTTTTTGGTCACCCGGTATGCTGACTTCTAAAATGGTTGGGTCGAATCGCCTATTCATTTTGCAAAATGCAGTGCTGATAAATCCTGTGAGCAGTTTCAAATCGTCTTCTGCTTATTTCTGGATTTTCTCCAACACCAACCTGAACGTCTTCCTCTTGTTCCGGAGTGAAAATTTTCTTATATTAATATATAATATCTTGCATAAACGCATTTCAAAATGTATTGAAGTTAACGGGGGACATTTTGAGCAATTGCTGTAGAAAACGGATGTTCGATTTTTAGTGATTAATATAATAATATCCTACTGTTAAAGAATGATGTTTAATATATATTTTTCACTTAGTGGCTTATTTTTTTTGAAATACTGCATTTTGTTTAATCGCAAATGGGGCTTGTTGCGACATCCTCTAAGAATACCTTTTTTTGTGCAAAATTAATAGACCCAACCATTTTAGGAGTCAAAATACCGGGTGACCAAAAAGGTAAAGCAATTTTTTTGCCCAGATATCGCCGTAAGTGGCTTTTTCTACAAGTTGATCAACATCTGATGGCAGATTTGGATTTCTTATGCTCAAAAACCCTGCATACCAAATATTTTGCGGTTTAATCGCAAATATCTCGAAAACAGAAGTTTGTTGGGACATTGACTCAATATTTTTTTTGTGCAAAATTAATAGGCGATTAGACCCAACCATTTTAGAGGTCAGCATACCGGGTGACCAAAAAGCTTAAACCATTTTTTTGCCCAGATATCGCCGTAAGTGGCTTTTTATACAAGTTGATCAAAATCTGATGGCAGATTTGGATTTCTTATGCTCAAAAACCCTGCATACCAAATATTTTGCGATTTAATCGCAAAAATCTCGAAAACAGGAGCTTGTTGGGACATCGACTCAATATTTTTTTTGTGCAAGATTAATAGGCGATTAGACCCAACCATTTTAGAGGTCAGCATACCGGGTGACCAAAAAGTTAAAACCATTTTTTTGCCCAGATATCGCTGTAAGTGGCTTTTTATACAAGTTGATCAAAATCTGATGGCAGATTTGGATTTCTTATGCTCAAAAACCCCTGTATACCAAATTTCGTTCGCTCGATTCAAAGTAGAAAAAAAATGGTGTGCCTCACGGGACGCTCGACAGAAGTGATAACTTCATAAATTAATAGAAAGCATAAAACATTGAACTTGTTTAACACATGATGGCAATAATAATTTTATTTTATAATTTTAATACTCTTGTTAGTCTAATAATTTATAAATGGATCAGGGATAGGTAAAATTTCATCTAGTTTCCTTTTGAATGTAAAATATCGTTTTTATTTGCAACATTTAACATTCTTTAACGAGATGTTGTACATATTGCTCTTCTTGGGTTTGTGTAAACTCTTCTTTTTGAGTTTCTGTATTTTTTAGTCGTCATTTTTTATTTGCTTTGTATAATCTTTGACGTTCAGCACTAGTTCGTGGTTGATGAAAGCTAATTTGAGTTGATCTATTACTTAATGCTCCTTTTTTAGCACAAAATCGTTTTTGGCGTTCAGCATTACTTAATACTTTTCGCATTGTAGCATGTTTTTGTGACTGCTTTTGAACCTGTGCTACAACCTGTATCTGAATAGGACTAAAAAATCAATTAATTTTGGTGATTGGAAGATGTTCTATCTGTTTAAAATAGACGGTAAAACGAGGAAGAGCTATAGAGACAGGATACAATTGACATACTATATGTATACATAATGTAAACCATCGCGCGTATGTTCAAAAAAAAATTGTAACTGAACTAATCCAAGGCTAAAAACATTAACTAAATTGAATAGGCATTTAGTACATGAGCACCCTTAACCTAGTATTTGCCGTATCTGCAGCTTCTCCCTTGATAATATGTTGATCAATTGTTATCAGCGTTATAAAATAAACTGCACCGAACACAATAATATCACACTCAATAATTGATAAATCAAAATCACTGTCAGTTTAATAACGCAAT
>NW_026017110.1:0-2046 GCF_020466585.1 Dendroctonus ponderosae | reverse complement strand
AAATAGCCATAGGAAAACATTAAATTGGCAATATTTCGAAAACTAAACGCTTTTGGAATAGACATCGTTTCACAAACTTACCCTTATTTTTAATACTGAATATGATAAAATTATCAAAAATGAGGGTTTCCATTTGAAAAAATTAATTTTGGGCGGTTTTCTCAACTGTATTTTGAAATTATTTTTTTTAACACTGTATTAATAGTTTTCAAAATGTTTTCGAAATTTCATTAAAGGAGGTCCTTTTCAACAGTAAATGCGACCCAAATTAAGTATGACAAACTCCCTTATAGAAAAAATGAATAATTATTCGATTGGCTGCAACTGTCATTTTTTACATAAAATTTCAAATATCTCAAAAACGGTTCGACTTAGGGATAGGATATTATATATGAATTACATTTAGAATTTGGAGCAGAATTCAATTAATATATAGGGTGTTCCATTTAAAATAAGCAAGTTGATACCTACTTCCGGTATAACCGGAAGGGTGGCCATTTTGAAAATATTTTAGACCGCTTGCCCCCAATGACCTTGGCACACTGTCCAATTTTCAAATTTCTCCTAAATACAGTTTGTCAGATATCAATTGCGGCGGTTCCCGGTGGGACGCCCTGTATAAAAAAAAGTCTACTGACACGGATAATTGTCTAAATTGACATTAATTTTCTGAACTGTCGCCATATTTGATTTCCTGACGGTCAGTTGTCAAACTGACAAACTGCCGCGAGTTCAACGTCAAATTACTCAACGTCAAGCTCAACTGTCACTCGACAACGAGTAATTTGACGTTTTGCAGCGGTACCATCGGTAGTGGGAGCAATAATTTATCGGTTTCCAGAAAACAGATAAAAACTTCTGAAAAACGCGAAAAATTTGTTAATCTTAAAGTGACAGTGACACCTACAGGACACCCTGTAGTGGGACACCTTGTATATTGCAACTAGTCGGAAAACCAGAAAAGGAGAAAAGTTGGCATATTTTCAGTGAAGCTTAGATAATGTTGCTGTGAATATTCTCCAGATATTTAGGTCAAGAGTGTTGAAGCATTTGGTATAATCAACGGAATTTAATTTGGCTGGACCGTCTCGGAGGACGACAAGGCGACTATTTAAGACTCTTTCCAGCTTGTTGCGGCAAGCAAACAAAATGAACTCGGCTTACCGTTGCTCCAAGTGTGTTGCAGAGCATTTTCCCAGCTCGGTTGCCTTTCGGGCTTATACTGTACACTGTAGGATCGAATTGGCAATCCGTCGTAGTTACTGGGGGGCACAATGGAGAATTTAATGGTGGTTGCTGTGACCGTATTGGGCCTGACTTGTCCAATATGTCCCGGAACGAAACCCTGCTTCAATTGGATTTTAATTGAAGCCTCTCCCAATGCGTTCCTCGCGATGCATTCGTAAAATGTGTAATATCTGAAACCAGATGGCAACATCTTCATTAGTGATTCTCCATGGCTGAAGTCAATTCTCCATTATTGAGTAAATTCGCTGTAAACATTTGGAACCAGCAGAATAAAGAATTAGAAAACTGCAGGAAAAAACTTGCATAMATTKTCACTGATCGTYGTATTCCCGTCACCTATCTCGATTTTTTACTGAACCCTGCTTTGAAAGTTTTCCGCTGCGAAATAAATGATTTTATATTTCCCGAGCCATGCTTGGGCGTGTTTCGCTGATCTTCCATACGTTTCCACTTTTCCCTCGAGTAACAGACACGAGGTTGGTGGAAATTGGTTGACGCCATCACAAAAGGAAAGCGATAACTCGAAGCGAAAAGAAACGTCTTTATCAAAAAAGTGTATTATTGTATTTTTCAACTGGGCAACTATCTTGACTGTGACGTAAATGTTCAATTTCACGTGTTTGTTTTTCGCCACAATTACGTACAATCCGACATTAGAAATTGATGATTCAATCTTGTTAGTAGTTGATTGACTTGCTTCAAATCGTTACTCAGTGCCCGACCGGCACATTTTTTTCGAATTTTCAAACTAGGGAGTTTTTCGGGGTTTAGAACGTCGCACATTGGGCCATTTGATAT